>NC_056602.1:10649543-11249543 GCF_018340385.1 Cyprinus carpio
CTTTGACAATTTTCCTCTTATATTTACCACATTAAATGCATATTTATCGCAGTTCGCTGTTTTACTAAAGCCACCCGCTGGCGGTGAGCCCGGGTGCGAGGGCCCGTTCATCGCTGCTTGCAGCTTTAATTAGGGCCCGAACACCGGTGGTGCGAGGACCCTCTTGGAATTGCTGTGTTTATTAGGGCCTGAGCGCTGCAGTGCGAGGACCCTATTGGAATTGCTGTGTTTATTAGGGACCGAGCACTGCAGTGAGAGGACCCTATTGGAATTGCTCCGTTTCTTCTTCTTCTTCTTTGTCTTCTTCTCTGCAATGAGTCGCATTTTTGAGGGCCTAAACATGCTCCAAAACTCACGATACTTAGCACACGCATCAGAACTGGCGAAAATTTACATCTGATATAGGTTTCAGAAGTGGGTGTGGCAAAATGGCTCGATAGCGCCACCTAATCAATTTTAACGGAATGTGCCTCGAGCTACGTTTCATGTACATGCATGAAAATTGGTACACACGTGTAGCACACCATTAAGTCTCTTGGTACAAAATCCAAAACCCAACAGGAAGTAAGTTATTTTGAATTTCCTGTAGGATTTTTGTGCACTTTTTGCCATTTCCATGTCTCCATGTCTGAGTCTGTGATTATTTGTTAATCTAATGAATAACTGATTTGTTCAATCTAATGAAAAATTGTCTGATTGGTCCAAATACTACAATACAGTATGCTAATATTCCAGAAACTGTACATTGAATAAGTTAAAGAAAAAGAAAACAAACTTATCCACAGGCGATCTGAGATGTAGATGAGTTTGTTTCTTCATCTGAATAGATTAGCATTACATTACTTTTTCAACAATGAATTCTCTGCAGTGAATGGGTGGCATCAGAATAAGAGTTCAAACAACTGATAAAAGCAGAACAGTTATCCCCACTACTAAGTTGATCAATTAACATCTTGTGAAGTGAAACGCTACATGTTTGTATAAACAAGAAAAAAAAAAACATCAGGGTGTTTAACTTTAAACCGCCAATTCTGTGAAAAGTTATATCTCTGTTGTCCTCTCAGAACAAAATTCACCAACATATTGGTTAACTTTTTTGGACTATTTTAATTGTCCTTACTTGATCTGTGCATATTTATCTTCTGATTCAGATGAGATAACTTTTGAACTGGAGAAAACAATATTATGGATAGGACCCATTCCGGACATGGAAGCAGTATGAAGTTAAAAACATCTTGATGATGAACTTATTACAAACACTCAGCCCTCCACTTCACAAGGTGTTAAAGGGATACTCCACACCAAAATGAAAATTTTGTCATTAATCACTTACCCCCATCTCATTCCAAATCCGTAAAAGCTTTGTTCATCTTCATAAACACCACTTAAGATATTTTGGATGAAAACCAGGAGGTCTGTGACTGTCCCAACCTCACGTTCCTCTTGGATGGCCTGCAGGTCTTTTTTAAATACTAAATATGCATTTACTGTGGTTCATTTCTGTTTTAACTAGTAATTTGATCCGATTACCAATTCTCGTTCATGACCTTAATACACCAGTGTTTGAAGAATTGCAAAATATAGGTCCTGAGAAATGTAGCACTGTTAAATGTTTGTCTCCTCTTCCAAAATGTTTCTTCTTTTCCCTAACTGTATCTAATATCACTCTGAATTCCCTTTCTTTGGACATCCACATATATAAATAAATGTTAAATTATGATGAATAAGTGACCTAAAAAGTATTTACACAGATATTTACCATCTTGTTTAGATTTCTAGAAACCAGAATATTGGCATGGTGATTGAATTAGTGCTTACATAATTGCAAAGTGACCAAATTCTCCAAATTAATATTGGAATATTATTATGCATGTAAAAGCTGAGAGGCAGAGGCCAGCCTGGATTTATGTTTCTTGTTTTGTAGTATTAATAAATGTAAAAACACCCAAAAAATACAGAGTCAAGACCCATCTGCCTACTTACATTCACACAGAAAGTGAACAGGCTCATTTGAGATGGGCAAGGTGAGTAATTAATTAATGGGGCAGGAGAGAAAGTGTTATGCAAGAGTTATGTAATTCTACTGGGATCAATACAGCCATCTCGATCACTTATGTACACAGATTTGTTTGATTTAAAGTGCTCTTCCACTTAAACCCTGTATCAGTGCTCACTGCATTTGTGTGTGTGTTTACTTTTCTGACAATTTGTTTTATATCCACAGCATAGACCATTCTTTGCTGAGCAGCTGACAGCCTTTGAGGTGTGGCTGACAATGGGCGTGGAGAACAGAAACCCACCGGAGCAGCTGCCCATTGTCCTGCAGGTAACTTACAACAAATGTTTTCTCAATAGCTCCATTTCAAAATCTAGTGAACTGCATACCTTGAAAGCATTTTTAGTGATTGTAGGCACACTGCTGACATGAAGTGGTTTCCAAAAGATTGAAAGCAACATCATTCTGCTAAATTCCAAGATAGCGTTACATTTTTGCTTTACAGAGGAGACAACCCCAGAGTGCAACAAGTCAAAACATTTGTCCAAAAATGGCAGATGAGTTGAGAGAAATATTTATTATGAATACATTTAATTCAATATTCGATTATGAAAATATGGCACAATATTAAAATAAGCAAAAATATCTTTGATGAACTTTTTCATCAAAGTTTTTCTTGTTACAAATGGCATGCTAGATGCAAGAAACAAATATAGCATACAATACAGTATTAATTATTTTTCAGAATAGTTGAAGTTTTAAAGTTGATTTGATTGTAAGGGAAAAAATTGTTTCTTGTTTCTTTTTTTGATTCTTTATTTCTTAAACAGTTTAGATTTATAACTATTTACAACAAAGCCCAAGATCTGCCCACATTCATAAGATACAGAGATAAGAAGCGGGGGGAAAAAAGAGAAAGAGAGAGAGAGAGAGAGAGAGGGGAATTCCTTGTTTAGAGGTATAACTAATACCTCTCAAGATTTCAAGAGGTCTGATAAAGTCTCAACAAGGTCCAACCAAAACTGTACTGTCCTTCTGGTGGCGCCATGCACTTTAGCTGTGGTACACTCCAAAAGAGCAATGTCCAGCAGATAGGACATCCACGTAGACGTAGATGGGATAGATGGCTCAAACCAAAGTTTCAGGATAACCTTTTTGGCAGCAGTGAGGGCAGCAGGCAAAATCCTCATCTGATTGACAGACAGTGATAGCAAGGAATCATCCAACAAAAGAAAAAGCAGTGGATCCTTTTGGATCTGAGTCTTTAGAAGATCAGTCAATATGTCCTGCACCGAGGATCAAAACATCTCAATTCTAGAACACTCCCAGAACATATGCATATATGTACCTTGGCTTGCACTGCTGCATAGGTGACATATTATATAATAAACAGGGGATGGCATACGCCTTATAGATTAACTTATAATGAATCATTGGATGTGCTGGGTTCTTTGAGGTAGCAAAACAATTTCTCCAGACAATGTCCCAGTCAATCAGAGTGTTAAGTTCTCTCTCCCAGAAGCTCTCAATCGGAATATTTGAGTACTGTCGCACCACAAGCGATTTATAAATTATACTCACTATACCTCTAGAATCCATGCTAGAATCTATCTAGTTTATCATAGGATGAGGAGATAGTTTAGTCGACCAGGGTACACCATATGCTTTCAATGCAGATCTCAATCTTAAGTACAAGAAAAAGGAGAATCCTGGGAGAGAGAATTCATCTTTTAGAATCTGAAAAGACTTGAGCCCATAATCATTGTATAGATCTTTTAAAGTGTAAATACCTAATTCAACCCAGCATTTAGAAACGAACGGTTTGTTACCAGTACAAAGATTATTATGATGCCATATGGGGGTAGATTCACAGTAGAGATTTGAAAGTCCCATAATTTTTTCTGCTGCTTTCCAGATTTTAATAGAATTACTTATAATTGAGCCAAACTTTTCCAGCGCTTTCTTCGATACATTAGTAAAGGATAAATCTTGTAGACGTAATGGGTAAATAATATTAGCTTCTAGGGCCCGCCATGGCACAGGGGAGTCAGCATCCATCCAAGTCCTAAGCGGCCTCATTTGGTATGCTAGATAATAGGAACAAAAATCTTGTAGGGATAAGCCACCATGAGGTTTTAGCCGGTGCATAGATTTAAGTCAAATTCTAGGCCTTTTATTATTCCATAAGAATTTTGTTACTGTTGTATTAAGCTTTTTGAAATAATCAATAGGTGGTGCCTGAGGTAACACTGAAAATAAAAAATTATTAATTGTTGGTATTTTGTTCTTAATAGTGGCTATCGTACCATGCAGCGCCAAGCAGAGTGGAGACCAACAGAGAAGATTACTCGTGATCTTATCAAGGAGAGACTGATAGTTCCACTTGGAGATGCGAGATAATGAAGGAAAAACTCTAATTCCAAGATAATTAAACTGGTCATTAACAGGAATCATATTAGGTAAGGCCTGAATCTCTGATTTGGCAGCTAGATTGAGGGGCAGAAGTACTGATTTGATCCAGTTAATTTTATAACTGGACAGTTTACCGAATGTATCAAATAATTTTAAGCATTCGTTAACCGAATCTGCGATGTTTGATACATACAACAAAACGTCATCAGCATAGAGTGAAATTTTATGGGACGTATTCATACAGCTTATAGGTGCTATTGCAGGGCATTGTCTAATCGCTTGGGCCAGAGGCTCCAATGATAAATTAAAAAGCAAGGGTGACGGGACATCCCTGACGAGTGCCCCTGCCAAGACAGAAGGAAGGAGAAATAGAAGAACCAGTAAGTACCCTGGCTGAACAATTAAAATAAATAGTTTTGACAGCTCGCAAGAAAAAAGAGCCAAATCCAAAATGCTCTAGGACAGACCACAGAAAATTCCACTCAATTCGGTCAAAAGCTTTCTCTGCATCCAGAGAAAGGACTGCAGAAGAAGCTGTATAGGAGTCTGCTCGTTGCACAATATGAAGAAGCCTACGTATATTGTCTGCTGCAAATCTCCCCCTTATAAAACCCGATTGATCATGGCTTATCAAGTCTCCTACACATCTATTCAATCTTAGGGCCAAAACTTTTGCCATCAGCTTAGAATCTGTGGACAGAAGGCTAATTGGCCTATAACTAGAGCATTCAAGTGGGTCCTTCCCTTTTTTCAGCAGCAAAACTATTAAAGCTGTGTTTTGGTCCCTGTGTAAAGCACCTGTTTCTAAAGCAAAGTTAAGAGAGTTGAGAATCAAGGGTGCTACTATATCCCATAATATCTTTAGTAACTCTGGGGGAATCTCATCTAACCCAGGGGCCTTATTAGTGCTCATGGAATCCAGGGCCGATTTTAATTCCCCGACTGTCAATGGGCTATCTAATATATTGCATTGAGAGTCATTTAATTTAGGAAGATTTAGATGTTTAAGGAATAAATCAAAATTAGTTGGGTCAGTGCTGGATTCGGAAGTATACAAATGTTTATAATAGGATTCAAATGTCCTATTTACGTCCTTAGGTTGAGTATATACTGTACCCTCATGCCTTATAGCTGATATACTGGCCTTAGATTTAGCATCTTTCAGCCTCAAAACCAACAGCTTAGAAGAGCGCTCTCCATGGAAATAATAAGAATGTCTTGTACGATGAATGATGAATTCTGCTCGATGTAAATATAAAGATTTTAATTCTGATTTAAGAACTTTAATTTCTTTAGCTTTAGATTTGCAAAATTTACGTTTTAGTTCTTTCTCTAGTAAACTGATTTGATTTTCTAATTCAATTTTACGGCTCTCTCTACGCTTTTTATTAAAGGATGAAAATCTTATACATTTACCCCTAATAAAACATTTAGTGGTTTGCCACAATACCTGGGGGTTAGAGACTGAATCTTTGTTGATCTGCAAAAACTCTTTCAAGGAGCTGCGTAGTTCATCCACAAATGTACAGTCTTGTAATAGGGAGGTCTCGAATCTCCAGCGATTGTGCCTGGAGCCCAACGATACCGCGGTTAAAGATGTAAGTACTGGAGAATGATCCGATAAAAGAAGTGGCAGAATATTAACTTTACTAATAAAGGGAATAAGAGAAGGGGACATAAGTAAATAATCAATCCTTGAATAGCTCTTATGACGAGCT
This sequence comes from Cyprinus carpio, assembly GCF_018340385.1. NCBI lineage: Eukaryota > Metazoa > Chordata > Actinopteri > Cypriniformes > Cyprinidae > Cyprinus > Cyprinus carpio. The sequence goes on from NC_056602.1 coordinate 10,655,670, forward strand.
GAAAAAAATTTATAATCCTTAACACCATCATTTTGTAAACGCCAGACGTCACATATGTTAGTGTGCTGCAATGCCTGAATTAATGAATTTAGAAATTATTGATTATTGATTAGGGGTTTGAGGTATGTGTTATTTGTGGTTGGGGGTAGTATTAAGTTTTAAAATTAGCACCACAAGACAGTCCTCTAAACTCACAACTAAACGTAATAGTTCTTGAAAAAATAAGGGATCACCCTCGGTGGGTGCATATACAGACACAAAAGCATATTTAGTATTATTTACGGAACCAACAGCATAAGTGATTCGGCCTTCTGTATCTCCACCCGATCTTATAATTGAGAAATCAAAATTACGCTTAGACACAATCAGCACTCCTTTAGTTTTGTTGGCGGCCGAAGAGGAGCATATCACTTTAAAGTACCTATTTTGAAAGCGATGCACGTCAGCTGCTTTCAAATGAGACTCTTGTATAAGGGCGAGATGGACATTTTCGCATTTTAGGTAATCTAAGCATTTAGTTCGTTTAACAGGGCTATTTAACCCATTGACGTTCCACGACAATATATTTATAGCCATATATTACTAAGGAAGAGTAGACCAGCCAGAACTGAGGTGGGAAGAGAATATAGCGGTGATCCCCCGGAAAGATAACGGTGATCAGAACAAATGCATACACGTACATGTTTATAAACATACAAACATTACGCATAAAAAAACATGCATAATACAGGTTAAACTTACTTGGACGGTCTTGGGCATAAAACAAAAAGAAAAACAAGAACAGTAACAAAATGGGCAGTAAGCAAAGAGTTGGAACGCACTCTTCTACCTGCCCTGAAGTAACATTATTTGGATACGCGGCCAATTTAGCAGTGCGGCTCGTCCGTCATCACCCAACCCGGTCATTTTCCGGATGAAAAGACAATCAAATTTTCTCAGTAAGGTCCTCCATAGGAACTGCAGATTCATCTTCATTCACCTCAGATTCTCGTGACACCGCCGATACAGCTCCCTTCAAAAAGATTTTACGGCGGGATCCAGATTGAGAGCGAACTTTTCAACCTCCGCTGGTGTCTCAAGAAGTGAAATCTTCCCTCGATGAGTAACTTTCACAACCGCGGGGTAAAGCAAAAAGGACGTTATTCCCAGCTGAGTTAGCTTCTTTCTCGCCGATGACATCGTTCTCCTCTTAGCCGAAGTATGGGTGCTGTAGTCTGGGAAGAAAAGCAGCGGCGTTCCCATATGAAGAATTTGTCCAGTGGCACGGGCTTCATTCAGGATTGCATTCCGATATTGATAACGTAGCAACTTGAAGATGAATGTACGAGGGGTTGTTTTTGGCCGTTCGCCGCTATATATACGGTGGGCTCTTTCAATCTCCATTACTTTTCCGGCAAGGGAGGGAATCCATTTAGGGAGCTGATTTTGTATAAATCGCAGAGGGTCATCTCCTTCCACACCCTCTTTTAGCCCTACTAGACGGATATTGGACTGGCGACTTTTATCTTCGATTCTTGCCAACTTTTCCTGAAGGGAGTCCACCGCTAGCTTAATCTCCACAGTTTCTTTTTTTGCGTTACGGAGGGCTGCCTGCATGTTGTCAAAATTATTTCTTATCCGACGAAAGTCCTCTTCCAAACCTCCAAGCCTCTTCGCAATCGGGGCGAATTCTTCTTTAAATATCTCTCTAATTAAGCTGAGGTGCATCTTTAGCTCGTCAGCAACAATGGCGCAAAGTCCCCCCTCAGGAACACAATTAGGGTCTTTAACTCGCTTTTTCTCCGGGGAAGCCAGTGTTAATTGACGTTTTGCCATTCTTATTTGTTGCCCCGTTAGCAAAGTAATCAAAAACGAATCAAACGTTGGTGGTTTACTGAGAACAGATAAATTCAGGATACCGAGTCTGAGAGCAATCAAACTACACCGCCATTGCTATCGGTGGGTCACGTGACCTCCGTTTCTTGTTTCTTGAAATTTGTTGTTGTACTTTGAGTAAAACTGTAAGGTAAGTAACAATTACAATGTTTGGCACGTCTCCATGTGGTAGTTCTGCTGCAAAGGGTAATCTAAATTCATCCACAAAACTGAATGTGAACATTAGCCGCTTTTCCACTGTTGGGCCAGTACGAGCCAGGGCTTAAAACGGGCCGGGCGGGGCTAATAGCCTTGGGCCAGTAGCACGAGGCCAGAATAGCGCAGCGTTTCCACAGTCGGGCCAGAAGCTCCGCTGCGCGTCACTAAAACCCGCCCTTTACACGCCTCTCGGGAACAACGTCACGCAACCCCATCATTTTACCAACAAAGACAAGTTATCAGAAAAATAATCAGAAATAAGTCACTGGAACTAGCGCGATCACAAAACGAACATGATAACAGCGGCCTTTTGTTTGCATGCTTTGTTAAATATTCAAATTCAAAAGCATCGATGTTTTACTATTAGTGATACATTGAGCATAATTAATTAATTTATCAGGACTCAAAATTAATCACACAGAATTAAATGTATTTCTATTTTATTTATTTATTTTTAACGCTTATGAAAATAGCCTGCTTATTCAGTCAAGACTGTTTCTGTTTATTTGTAGTCACAGTAGCCTTTATACGTCACATTTAGAAGAATGATAATAACTTTCATTTTTATAAAAGCTCCCGAACAAAAATCATTATTATATTTTGATGACATGCTACATGGAGCTAAACTCTCGAGACGAGACTTATGACAGATAAAATATGGTACTAAATAAATACACAATTGTGATAGAGAATAAGAAGCTGACGTCTGATTTCTCCAAGTGGTTGCATTTACCATTTATTATGGTAACGTTAATGTTTAGCGTGCATAGTCTTTTACATCGCTTATAAATATTTCTGCCTTTTATGATGATTATATAATCCACATCGGATCGCGTTGTTTCAAACACTCGCTGCTGACTGAAAGTGAGTTTTGAGCTCAGCTTATTTTAAAAAGTTTTTAATGTTGATGTTATAGCTGTTATTTCTCTGAAATGATCCGCGGCTCTGATGCTCTCGCGGAGAAACTCCGCCTTTGTTCATAACCACTTCTCTAGCCCCACCTGGCCTGCTTTGGCCCAAGGTTTTCGTCGGGCCAAAAAACCCTGGCCGTTGGCCCAGAGGAAGCCCCGACGAGGCATGATCAAGCCCTGGAAGTGACAGTGGAAACGCGACTGGCCCTGGCACGCACTAGCACGCCCGCTTTAAGCCCGACAGTGGAAACGCAGCTATTGATGAGAAATTTAGCCTATCACTACATTAAAGGAAATTGTCTTTAATTCTAATAAATCATTGGTTTAACACTTAAAATGCTTAGTTTAGCACAGCAATGCTTTGCGTTGCTTGTATTTATGTACAATGTATTTTATATTACAGTGTCTCCTGTTTGGGCTTATGTATTTTATATTACAGTGTCTCCTGTTTGGGCTTATTCAGCAGGATGTGAAGTTCACTCCTCTGACAGCAATAAAAGCAAATAAAACTCTGAAGCATAGAGAAAGAAAGATATTGACTGCAGAGACAGTACTACTAAGGGATGTGTGAATGAGTAAAAAATACACAAAAAGTGTGTACAAGTGACTAACTGTAGGGTTTTGTGGTCCAGCTCCCTGGTGCTGTAGTCACACTGCCGCACTACCCTGAATTCCATTGACACCCCCAAGCAGAACTACATGTCCCATGATTCTTCTCTCTTGGGCTGGTGTCAACCTCATGAGACTCAGGGTTATGGTATAAAGGCCTGTTCACACCAAGAACAGTAACTGACGATTTACTATATTAGCGCCTACATCAGCAAACAATAACATTCTGTTTATTATAATCACACGACGCAGTTATGTCTTATGTCTTATGTTTGCTATTTCTTGCTGTGGTTTGAGCTATTCTCACAGAATTAGAATGATTATTAAAACTATATATATATATATATATATATATATATATATATATATATATATATATATATATATATATATATCTGGTTCTCCCACGCACATAAACTGTTTTTGTTGTTGTTTTATTAACGAACACTTACTTATTGCTCTTATGAACACATCCACACAGTTTATTTTATATTGTTTAATATTCATCTCTAATACACACAAAATTGTTTGGACTTCTGAATGTTTGATGTCTTTTACAGTGTACTGTTCACAATTTCTTGAGTAATAAGCTTTCAAAATAAATAATTTAATTTAAGTGTTCAAATACTCTAAATTCTTGATGTAGCCTATGTGTTCCTTTAGCTCAGACAATAAAGCTTGGCACTATAAACGACAGTATTGTGAGTTCTGTGCAGGGAATGCACAAAACTGACAAAATGTAAACTGTTATGTAATGCTTTGTGATTTGTGAGAATTATTGTTTCCTGATGCTTGTGTTGCGTCAGAATGAGTTCTTGTAATATTTCTGTGCATCTTTTTGAGAGGTCTTGACTCTTCGCAGATGGGCTCAGATTTTCACACTTATCTTAAACTCAGAAGCCAGTCACACTTTTACACACGTGTGTATGCGTGTAGAACCTTGTAAGTGCTGAGTAATCTTCCATTTGGCCAGAGTCAGAAAAAACCAACCTCCCTCATATTCCTTCCACTTCTCTCTGATCTTTCATCTCTCTCCCTCCCTCCTTCCTCCCTTCCTTCCTTCCTTCCTTCCTTCTGTCCATAGGTATTTCTCAGGGTATTAAGGAAGGCCCTGTTATGGCCAAGGTGCATGCTGAGAATTGTCACAGTCCATGATTTGACGTGACCCTGTGATCTATTAATACCTTTATGGTAGGGTGGCATTTTGTTTTGGCAGGAGATTGCAGGCGTTTTGGAGTTTGTGCGTGTTTATGTGTGGGCATCGAGGTGAGAAGTCCTTCTGTTGTGCTCCTTACACACAGCACGGCTCTGTCTCTGGGCAGGCCTATATCCGGACCCCCTCACCATGCTGAGAGTTTGTATCACAGTATCTAGATGCTTTAAATACATCCACACTTATACAGTGTTTTAAAATGCTGGCGTAGAAAACAAAAACTGCTATTTAAGACTAAAAATCTGTTTACACGTAACTCCTTTTTTGCTTCTTATGATCTCAGATATTTTGATCTAAAAAGGCTTATGCTTCAATGCTTAAAACAAATAATAATAATAATAATAATAATAATAATAATAATAATAATAATAATAATAAATAATGTGCCATCCTATGATTTTTTTTTTCTACAAAACAATATCAAGTTCCCAACATACATGGCAAGTCAGTAAGTACTATTTTAATTGCATCTAGACATAGACATTATTGTTTCAGAATGTATTTATTATTTTATGCACATATCCCTCAAAGCTTAAATATCCCCTCATCAACCTCCAGAAACTGGTGTTCATTTTAAATCATATTACACTTAATATTATTTTGCATGGTTATTAATATTATTAAAATAGCTTTAAAACATAAAACAAAGGTGATTCTGAGAAATATAGATTGTTATTTTTTATAATGGCACCTATGGTTTGAGAAATGGCATGAGGACTGTATTGTATTGAGCATTGTATTGTTGTAACAAAGATGGTTTTGATCATTTTTTCTCTATGTAAAATGTAGAAAATTGCAAGAATTATGTAGGTTTGTCAAGATGTTTGACTGGTATAGGTTTGTTTGTTTGTTTTCATTGAAAACAGAAGCCCTGGTGCATGGCTTCATATCCTGTTAATCTCATTCATAATTTTGCATACCTAAAATTTAATGTGACCACCCCTTTTATTAATAACACAAACCCGAATATAGAATTCCCAGCCCAGTTTCAGTTAAATGTAAGTTTGTCTAAATTAAAAGAAACAGATGTAGTGAATGTGACAGACAATTCATCTTTGTTATTAAGTGTAGTTCTGTACACTGTGTTTCTGCATAACTGTTCAGGGATCGCGGTCCCTTTAAATGTTCGGAATGCGTGATGACGTAAAACGCTGGTCATCGTTCGGGTTTTTGTTTTTCCTTGAAATATTACTGCAATTTCCACACAGAGTCATTTAACTCAAAACAGTCAAACAATTCAGATGACCAAATTTGAACTGAAAAGAAAAAGAAAGTTCTAAATACTCATGTTTGTTTGCTTTACTCAAACCAAATAACTATTTTGAGCTTTAGGGTTTACAGTGCATACATAAATGTTAATGAATCACACACAAACCACTCTAGTCATAGATGTACACACACAGGTGGGAAGTCATTAGCTTGTGCCAGCCTGCAAGGAGTGTATGTGAGCCTGAGCACCTGTTCAAAATGATTATATTAGTTGTTTCCATTGTGGTTCTGTTTTTGTGTTTGCATGGGTGTGGGGCATTTGGTGTGATTCCTGTAGGTGTGAGGTGTTTTAAATACCTAATATTCCTTAAGGGGCCATAACAACTTATGCTGTAAACATAATCTCCAGTGGGTCAATGGAGTGTTTCATCTGTTTGAGCCTGTTGTAGAGTCACACACTGACACACATATCAATGTCATCCACTCTTCACTGACTCCACTGGCTATGGAAGAGAGTGCAACATCGGATTAATGTTTTCCATGTGGTTTCTCTCAGGTCCTCTTAAGCCAGGTACACAGACGGAGGGCCCTGGATTTGTTGAGGCAATTTCTGGACCTGGGCCCTTGGGCCGTCAGTTTGGTGAGATACATAACTAACATTTGTTTTTTACTTTCATTATTTCAGTATATTAGGTAAACTATGCACAGTATGGTTAAATGGCAGAAAATGTACAGTTACCTTGCGCAATCCTAATTTTTTTTTCCCTCTTACTCTGACTCTTCCTCTCACTCTCCTCTCTGCAGGCTCTTTCAGTGGGGATTTTTCCGTATGTGTTAAAACTGTTGCAGAGTTCAGCAAGAGAGCTCAGGCCTATTTTGGTCTTCATATGGGCAAAGATCTTGGCTGTAGATAGTGTACGTAAACCATTTTACCTCTTGATGACTCACATGAGTCCCAGTTAAACTCCTGTCAGCAGTTTTAACTAAATGTTCACCAAAAGAAAGACAAAGAAAGTAAACAGATGAAAGTGCTTTTTATGATCTCAGAAGTGTGTATTCCATTTGAACGTTCTTTGTTTATTTCTCTTCTGTTTTTTATTTTGCTATATCTAAGAGCTTTTCTGAGAGACTTGAACTGTAAACATCAGAAACATTCTGATTAGCACAGATGCTTAATGTCAGTGTGAATTCAAATGCTATTAGAATTCTACTTCCATAATGCATCATACTTCTAAGTGAAACAGGAAATTCACAAAAAAAAAAAAAAAAAAAAACATCTTGGATAGGTCGAATTTTATCCATCAGTAACTGACTGGATGGTGAAAAGTAGGCATCACATAATGCAGCCGAAAAAAAAAAAAAAGTAGCTGTTTGGCGGTTTACTTTTATCCAATCAGCATGGATGTGTATGGATATCAACAGAAAGTAATTTCAGATAAATTTTATTTTATTTTTAAAACAACTCCAAGCTTTCTATAGAATAAAAAAGAACTGATGCATTGTTCATTAGACCAAAATCTTCGGTTGCAATTTTTATTTTTGTTGTTGTTGTTGTTTTGTGTTTGTTTTAACTGATTTGGAAAGGCTATATTGATTTTGATCTCTAAATAATAAAACAAAACAAAAAATCCACATAAAATCAAAATTGTTCCTATTCTCTTTTTAGTGCACATTCCTGGTCTATTGAACTATTCATCTGTGCATGTTAATTCAAAAGATTTGTAATTTTAATGAAATTAATATGATTTTGTTTGTCATAGAAGACATTCTTTGAACATTCAGAGTGTATTTTTGCACTCCATTTGTATTTTTACATTGGAGTCTGGAAGGGCAGTGGAAATGAAAGTGGTTTGCCATCTGTCTCTGACTGTAGTGGTTAAGACACCTGCAGAGATAGATGACCATTCACGCACATCCCTCACAGAGACTGCAGCACTCAAATCAAAACACACTCTAATGCTGCTGATCTGGCTACTGAAAACATATTTTTCTTTAAAGAAAGATAGGAAAAATCTTATGATTGGCTTATCAAATTCAACAGCAACTGAAATTGAAATTAAATTAAAGGCCAAACTCAGCCTGTAAACAATACCCTGTTACTATACCTAATCTGAACTGTCAGATTTTAGGACTAAACTGAAACGGTACATTCTGTTTTATTTTGAGCAAAGAGATCCAGATGCACAGCTCTTCACAACTCTGCTTGTTAGAAGGGAGGGACTTTGTAGAAAACAATGCGTTTGAGAGAGGTGGGGCATAGAGGACCTACAATAATGTACAGTATTTGAAAAATAATGTGTTTTTTGAACATGTCAACATATTCTGTTACACCAAATATACATAATAATGATCTTTAAAAAAAGCATCATATGACCCCTTTAAGGGTGAGTAAATGATGACAGAATTTTCATTTTGGGGTGAATTATCCCTTTAATCACATGATGCTTTAGAAATCAATGTACTAATTTGGTGTTCAAGTGGCATTTCCTAGTATCGCAGTTGAAAATGGTTGTGCTGCTTAAAATTTTCTCAAAACATGATGCATTTTTTCAGGATTCTGTGTTGAATAGTAAGTTCAAAAGAACAGTATTTAATTTTGAAATAGATTTTTTTTCTATAACAATGCAAAATCTTTACCGTCACTTTTGATCAATTTAATGTGTCCTTGCTCACTAAAAGACTTAATTCCTTGAAGAAAAAATATCTTTCTTACCCCACACTTTTCAGATATATACAGAACTGTTTAGATCATATAGAGTTGTCAGTATGTGTCACTGGTGTGTTCACAATAGCACATGGCACTTAAAAAATCACCAGATGAAATGTAGAGTACAAGCAGGCGATAGTACAACTTGCCCTTTCCATCTTGCCCACACTATCCTCCAACACACATTCTGTTTGAAATGAAACAAATAGCTTTTATCAGTCTCTCTCTGGTCATTCCAGGCTCTGTTATTGTGTTATTGGTTTCAGCAATGTGTCTCATGTGCTGTAGTTTAGTTTTCACTTGGGGAGTATGTAAATGTTTTACAACTCTGTCTCAGAAAAAACTCAGATGTAAGAAGTTTATATCAGACAGCAAGATTGGGAGAAACTATTGTCAGCAGTCAGGATGGTGTTTTGTAATATTTTTGTCACTCCTTCAATTCCTTCTTTTACACTCGCCTACTCTCCCTCCTGCTCTTTCTCTTTTCTGTAGTCATGCCAAGCTGATCTTGTAAAAGACAATGGACACAAGTACTTTCTGTCAGTACTGGCTGACCCGGACATGCCTGTGAGTATCTTACAGATGGCACTGAATCATGTTTCACTTTGTTCAAAACAAAATCTGTTTTGTTTACTTAATCTGCTGTGCCATATTTGCAGAGTTCAGACTATTCTGTTTTTCAGTTGGAATTTTGTGTACTTTTGACCAATCAAATCATAGATGAACAGTGAAAATAAGATAGACACTGTTAATTAAATGAAGTCATTGATATAGTTGTTGACTCTGATTCTTTATCCAGGCTGAGCATCGAACCATGGCAGTCTTCATCCTTGCTGTCATTGTCAACAACTACAACACAGGACAGGTATAGAGATGAAACAGAATTAAAAACAGATGGCGGTCAAGGTGATGAGTGTGGCAAAGAATCAGCACATATTGTGTCTGTCTGACTGACTGACTGACTGACTAGCAATGGATCAACACATACATTCCTTAAGATTAAAACTAAGGGCAAGCTCTCACTACAGATCTGTAAGACTACCTGAATTGCTGTGATTTTCACACTCCACAACAAGGTTTCTTGACATCTCTCATCGTTTTGTCATAGCAGCGCACACACTACATAACACAACGTTGAGGAGGTATACAAATGACAAGACATTTGGTCGAGAGGCAGTCCTGACCAACAGTGAAAAAGAAAATGTTTTCTCACATAAATTTACCAAGTAATGTATTACAAGATTTTTCCATTTATATCATCCGCACTGTGATTGGCTAGATTACTTCCACCTTGCCTTTGTATCACACACTACAAGATCACATGGCAATAATTTGAAACAAGTTTGAAAATATTGCAGCATCTGTGACTGCTCGGGACAGGCTCAGATCATGTTGCTGACCTGCTCATACCTAATGAGCATCAGCAACACAACAAGCATTGATTTGGCTGCAATCTCCAGATTTTGTCACAGACCTTGAAAATCCAGCTAAAAGTTGTATATAGTGAGCTTACCTCAATTTACCTCACCTTAAGTTAACTTACCATAGGGTTAACAGACAAACCTGAAAAGTAAAATGAATGTTATAGGATGTTTTGAACAGCACATTATTGTTTTGCAAGGTTAGAACTTACAGAATAATTAAAAAAAAAATAATCTTCTTTTCATCAGGAGGCATGTCTGCAGGGTAACCTGATTGCAATCTGTCTGGAGCAGCTCAATGACCCTTATTCTCTTCTGAGGCAGTGGGTGGCAATCTGTTTGGGCCGAATCTGGCAGAATTTTGATTCTGCACGCTGGTGTGGAGTTCGAGATAGTGCCCATGAGAAGCTGTACAGTCTCCTGTCTGATCCTATAGCAGAGGTTCTGAACGTTGACCAGTCTAATTCTTGTAGATGTTACTTATTTTAGACTTTCAAGTATTTATATGGTTTATGTTTTCAGTGCCTTGCAAATTCAGAACTTAATCCGTGAACAATAACCTGCTATAATGCATTACAAACCTTACATAAATTTCTTGTTTTCTCTGTTTTTCTGTGTACTCCCAAGTCTATTCCTGACCTGGATATGTACCTAAAATTATAACTTTTAATATATGCTCAAAAAAGATGGCTACCTACAATAACCCCAACCAAGGCTTTTATGTGGTTCATTTATGCTTTGTGTTGGTCTCATTCGCAGGTGCGGTGTGCAGCTGTGTTTGCATTGGGTACATTTGTGGGGAATTCTGCTGAGAGAACTGATCATTCTACCACCATTGATCATAATGTGGCTATGATGCTAGCACAACTCATTAACGATGGAAGTCCCATTGTGAGAAAGGCAAGTTTATTGGAATTTTATCAGCTTCATTATCACAGTCTTAAGTCTGTTCTAATGGTAAGAACTGTACCTCTTGGAACTATAATAATAATTAATAATTATAATAAGAAGAATTCCTTACATTTATGGGCACTCAAAGCGCTTTACGTAGAAGGGGATATATAGGGCAGCCATATTGCACAAGAACGCCCACCACACACCAGCTTATTGGTGGAGAGGAGACAGAGTGATGAAGCCAGTCAGTGTATGGGGATTGTTAGGAGGCCATGATGGTCAAAGGCCAATGGGAGAATTTGGCCAGGATGCCGGGGTTACACCCTTACTCTTTTTTCGAAGGACATCTTGGGATTTTTAATGACCACAAAGAGTCAGGACCTCTGTTTAATATCTCATCCAAAAGATGGTGCTTTTTGTCAGTATAGTGGCCCCTTCACTACACTGGGGCCACAAGGATGTGTTGTTTCTACGTGTATTTAGCTTTGATTTGAAAGAAAACAGCACATCCTTGTGGCGCCGATGATACAGAAGAGTATGCGCAGCATACAGTGATATGGAGAGACACAGAGAAGACTGTTGACAAAGGAATTGTTGAATAAAGTCGTTATTTTTGTTTTCTTCATTACAAAAAGTGTTCCCGTCGCTTCATATAAACCAGATTGCACGTCTGATGGCAGATGTAGTATTCTGACGACAACTTTCGTACCTTTTATGGACCTTGACACTGTTGTTTACTTGGCAGTCTGGACAGTCAGAGGCCTCCCAGTTTTCATCCAAAATATCTTAAATTGTGTTCCAAAGACGAAAGAAGCTTTAATGGGTTTGGAACGACATGGGGGTAAGTGATGAATGACAAAATTTTCATTTTGGTGTGGAGTATCCCTTTAAGGTTTCTTGGCTGTTGTGTGGCAACTCGAAGTTTCAGCTCCTTCCACAGATTTTCTGTAGGATTGAGGCCTGGAGACTGACTAGGCCCCTCCATGGCTTTAATGTGCTTCTTCTTGAGCCACTCCTTTGTTGCCTTGGCGGTATGTTTTGGGCCATTGTAATCCTTGAAGACTTATACATGGCCAATCTTCAGTGTTCTGGCTGAGGGAAGGAGGTTTTCATCTAAGATTTTGAGTTATATGGCCCCGTCCATTTGCCCCTCAATGCGGTGAAGTCATCCTGTACCCTTAGCAGAAAAACAGCCCCAAAGCATAATGTTTCGACCTCTGTGCTTGACTGTAGGGATGGTGTTCTTGGGGTCATAGTCAGCATTTCTCTCCCTCAAAACACGGCGAGTTGAGTTGATGCCAAAGAGCTCAATTTTGGTCTCATCTGATCACAGCACTTTCTCTCAGGCCTTCTCTGAATCATTTAGATGTTCGTTGGCAAACTGTAAACGGGCCTGTACATGTGCCTTCTTGAGCAGGGGGACCTTGTGGGCACTGCAGTATTTCAGTCCATTGTGGTTTAGTTTGTTACCAATGTTTTGCTTGGTGACTGTGGTCCCAACTGCCTTAAGATCATTAACAAGCTCATCCCGTGTAGTTTGGGGCTGATCCCTCACCTTTCTCATGATCATCCTTAACCCATGAGGCGAGATCTTGCACAGAGCTCCAGACCAAGGCCAATTGATGGTTGTTTTGTATTTCTTCCATTTCCGAATAATTGCACCAACAGTTGTCTCCTTCTTGCCAAGCTTCTTGCTGATGGTCTTGTAGCCCATTCAAGCCCTGTGCAGATCTATAATCTTGTCTCTGACATCCTCTTGACAGCTCTTTGGTCTTGCCCATGGTGGTGGGAGAGGTGGGAATGGAAGATACAGATTGTGTGGACAGGTGTCTTATACACCTAACGAGCTGACATTATGAGTAACTTCTTAAAGTGGCAGGACTAATCTGTGTTCCTCATGGGCACATAACCAATTTGTGGGAGCCAGAATTCTTGCTAGTTGGTAGGGGATCAAATACTTATTTCACTCACTGAAATGCAAATCAATCTCTAACCTTCATATAATGTGTTTTTTCTGGATTTTTTGTTTGGTATTCTGTCTCTCTCCATTATGGTGTTGAATATGTAGGGAGACTTAATGTGGTCTTTGAAAATCCTCTCAAAGAACTTTATAAGTATGTGTGTAAATACCATGGGACAATAGTCATTAGGGCAGGACGTTATTTTCTTCTTACACACATGTGATGGTCATCACCTTAAAGAATACTGAGACAGTTGCCTGGCTCAGATGAATGTTGAAGATTGCTATGAGGATATTCTTGGATAAGATTTTTGTTGAAGTTTACTTTGGGGTCTTTTTTGAATTTTTTTGAGGTTTTACTTTGATTATGCTCTAATAAAGTTCTTCTGCCTTGGACAGACAGAGAACCTGGTCACCAGGAGGACCAGCAGAGTTCTTTCCAGGAGTCTTGTTAAATGCATTCTATGCAATAGTGCAAAGAAGTCTTTCAACATATCAGACGGGTAAAAAGCTGTTGACAGGCTTAGATGCAGTCTTGTAGTGAGTAATGGCCTGTATGGCTTGCCACATTCTTTGTGCCTCAGCTGTTGAAGTGTGTGTGTAGATCCATATAAAGCTTTATTTTGCCTCTTTGATACCTAAGGGCTACCTCATTTCCAGATTTAAAGGGAACATCAGAGGAGTATGGCCACCGTAGTAAACCATGGCTATCACTGTGCTTGCATGTGGACTGACGACAACAATTTGACGACTAAAAATCTTTTAGCCTAGGGTGAAGTTATTATGTATATTAACAACAATTTGGGACAAATTTAATTTAATTGAAAACTACACTGATGAGCTAAAACATGACCACCTGTTTAATATGCTGTTGATCCTCCTTGTGCTGCCAAAATTGCAATGACCTGCCAAGTCATGGACTGTGCGAGACCCCTGAAGATGTTCCTATGTTGTTTGGCACAAGACATTAGCAGTAGATGCTTCATGTCTTTAAGTTGCAAAGTTGAGCTGCCATGGATTGCACTGAGTGTGCAACCCTCTAAAGAGACAATTGCATAATCGGTGCACTTGTTGATATGTCCTGACACTGACAAAACTCCTCCAGGTTTTTTTTCTTTTGCATGTGCCCCAGTCAATATATTAAAAACAATCCTTAAAAAATTGGTCATGAAAACTAGTTTCAGGTTTTTATATTATGTTTGTTGAGTAGAGGTCGACCGATGTATCGGTTTTGCCGATTAATCGGCACCAATAATTGATTGCTGGAACAATCGGTTATTGGCAAAAATCCATGCCGATAGTTTTCCAGGTTGTGTCTGTTACTGGAGTGGCGGAGAATTATACAATGCGAGAGTGGCCTCTAGTGGTTGAAATCACTGACAGCATGTGCTATTTGTTTAGACACGTGATGCTGCATGCTGAACAGAGCGAGAAACTTCAGACCCAGATTTAAATGCAGCAGACAGAAAAACCTTGCCTCGCCACAGAGCGCCATTCACATAGTTTTTCATTAAATTACATTATATTCGCCCCGAATCGTTGTTAATGTACATAATGAATTGTATATTGAGTTTTTCTTTCTGTGGCTTTAATAAAGTCTGTATGCTTCATTTATAGAGCTATAATATAGATCACTCTTTCCGTTTGCTCCGTTTTTTTAAACCCTGAACTTTAAACATCTATGCCTCATTGTTCATTCTTGAAGTAAACTTGTGTCCATTTGGTGATTAAATAAACTGTTTTAGACCGCTGCCCAAGTTAAACTATCGGTTAAATAATCAGTATCGGCCAGTGTGCAACCTAACTATCGGTATCGGCAAAATCCACTATCGGTCGACCTCTGTCGATGAGCTTAGTTTATAAAGTTTGCAAAGTTTTTTATTTTTCTAAAATAGTCAAATATTTGTAAAAAAATAAAATTTCCATCCTTGTTTTACTCTTTGTGAAACACACTCAAGGGTACAATTTCAAGGATCTGTTACCTTTTCCATTGCAGAAATGGAAGTAAACATCCACTGCTGTGATTGGCCCACTGCTAACTTCATTGCACTGTCAGATCCTGATGTAGAATAAATTGAAACAACCCTCTGCAATGCAAAGCAGCGTAAATGTAACCAAATATCTGTATACAAATTACTGTTAACAACTTTCTTAAAAGACTACTACAGCACTAAAAGACAAAACTAGCTACCCATTGTGTGAATGGTTGATAATTGCAACAGTAACTTAATAAACTATAATAACATATATACAACTCACATAATAAAAAAATATTCTAACTAAAAAAAAACTATTTCTAAAAAAAAATAATAATAATAATTAATTAATTAATTAATTCATGTACTGATTTTATTAGCAACACTCAAACAATTTAGTTTCAATTTTATTGTTGGAATTTCATCCAAAAATGTTTTTGCATCCCACAAAATGGACACAGTTCACAGCTGTGCCGTGCACCATGATGATACACTTGGTGTCTTAATAGCGTTAAATGTTTTGACATTTGTTACAAACACACCGGGCCTCATTAATCTATCTATCGTAGAAACATCTGCATATCTGAGTGCACAAATCAACTTATGACAGGGTTCATGTGTGGTCATTCAACATTCATATGCTGCCAATCTTGAAACTGGTAAATGTCGCAGCTGAAAAGGTCCGTGTACCTTCGTATAATTCGTTTTTTGATTTAATATTGAAATCTAAAAAATAAAAAATAAAAACGGCACATTTTTTTGTTTTTCATTCATTCAAACAAAACAAAAAATCAAGAATTTGGCTTAATTTTTTGTTTTTATGTTCAGGGACAGAAAAAGAATAAACAACTTGAATATTCGATCTCTACATGTGGGCGGGAATGAAACGCCCATCTCCGCTGATTGGTCGACCAAACATTACAACATAATAAGAGTCCTATGCTTCTACGGATTCTTAACGTGATTATTTCTACTACATTTTATCTCTTTCTCTTCATCAGTCAGAGATGCGTCTCCCAAAAGCTCATAAAAACAATTGTACTATTGATCTTAATATTACGGTCTGTTTTTCAAACGCATCGTAATTTAAATAGCACTTGAAATTAATCATAGATCTATGAGTGCTCTGGATTAATAATAAAGCCCTAAGTGCATCATAAGAACAGATTTATGCGGTTACCTGCAGGACAGTCGGCAGATTACACCTTTAACTTTATTCAAGTGCAATGTGATTACAATATAATGATTTGATTGTACTTTACTGTACACGTTATTACTCGTTTTTTGTTTTTGTTTTTTATAAATGAAATAATTAAAAAGGGCAGAAAATAATAGAAATACATCTAAATTAAATGACTGAACAAAAAAATGAATAAAATAAGTAACGTAGGAAACATTCTTCAAAGACTGGGGGAAAAAAATCTGTCAATGACTTGCTGACGTACACGAAATACAGCCATGTATTGGATCTGGAAATAACGTCTGTCTCTCTCTCTCTCTCTCTCTCTCTCTCTCTTTTTCTATTATTATTATTTTTATTATTATTATTATTATTATGTAAAGTATAATATTATAGACTATACCATAATAATATAATATAATTGTTATTATATCTGAGTTGTCTGGAACGCAGCATTATTAGGTTAACATTTAAATAAACGAGCGTGTACTACGATTAAGAGCCATTCTATAAGGTGACATTTCAGCACTTGACAAACGGATAGCGACTCCTAAGTAGCATTTAAGGCACGGCTATGTGCTATTGCGTTAAGTGCATTTTTGGGAAACGCGTATTGTCACATTATTCTATTTTTGTTTAAATTTTTTTTGTAGTAAGAATTTAACATTAAAGATGACACAAAAGGTAAAAGGTAAAAAAAAAAATTGTAAACAAAACCTGAAAATCAGGTGCCTCTTATGGGAAAGTTAATTTCTGACACTGATCTCTGGTTTATTGTTCGAAGTGTTATTTCAGGGTTGGGATATGTTCTTGTAACTCAAATGAGTTTACCTTCAATTCATGACGTCGAATTCACATTTCACTAAATTCAATCACTGAAACAAGCGCTCTGACGAACAAATAGTCCCATGCCAGCACTGTAAAAAAGAATTTGTTGAGTCAACTAAAAATATTATGTTACCCCGCTGCCTAAAAATTTTTTGTTATCTTGACAAAATATTTCTTGTTGAAATAACTTCAAATTAGAGTGGAATTAGTCCAGGTAACAAATTTCTTTAAGTTGACTTGACTATTATTTACTAGTCCAGTCAACTAAATCATGTTGTGTCAACAGGGATTTTTTTTTTTTTTTTTCGATCGATAATCGTAAACAAATGTTACCCCACTGCCTTAAATTTTTAAATAAAGATAAAACACTTTTTTTTTTAAATGTAATTTATTTAATGATAGAGACAACTCTTTCATTCACATTTAAATTGAACAAGCAATTTGCTGTCAACACATCAACTGATAATTGATAAAAGAAATTGAAAAATACAAAAACACACGTCTAAAGATCTGAACCGACACTTGAAAGTGTGATGTCTAATAAATAACACTGGCATGGGATTGAGAAACAAATAGTTGGATTTCAATTCATCAGATCAAAACCACAGGGATTGTTTTTAATTTCATAACTCAATATGAAAATCAGAAGGTTAAACTCTGCATATTAACCCTGCACAACTTCACATGCACTCCCCCCACCATAATGCAAGTCATGGTCAAAATGAGAAACCAAGATATGTATATAATATCACATTTAGTTAAAAAAAATGAGTGTACTGTACTTCTGTATAATAAGATATAATGCACATGGAAGCACAAAGATCTAAACTGTCAGATTCTAAATTTCGTAGTGCAACATGACCAGACATAAGTGTTAACATCAGAAGGATCTTGAAAGTTTCCTAACTCTCCGCCATCATAATGCTATTTAGTGGTCATAAAACAAGAAACAGAAAAAGGAAAAAAAAGCACTTGTCAGTTTGAAGGAAATGTGTACATTACTGTATAGGAAAATGAGATGTGAAACAACATTTGTTTACATTAGAACATGCATATTCCAAGTCATGACATGATAAACTTTAATGACATTCTAAAATGTAGTGAAAGGCACAAAAGAGCCTAAAGTTCCTTAAAAAACAAAACAAAAAAAACACTACTTTTGTGCTTTGTGCTATACATTTGTGCTTTGCATTTAACCCATCCAAAGTGCACACACACAGCAGTGAACATACAAACTGTGAACATGCACACGGAGGAGTGGGCAGCCATTTAGGCTGCAGTGCCCGAGGAGCAGTTGGGGTACGGTGCCTTGCTCAAGGGCACCTCAGTCGTGGTACTGAAGGAGGGAGAGAGCGCTGTACATTCACTCCCCCCACCTACAATTCCTGCCGCTGTAGCGAGCACATGGTGGGAGCATATGTTCTTCACAAGTTTTTGCAGAGCCTCAATGGTGTATTTCATGCGCTTGAGGTAGTGGATGTTCACTGCATACAGACCCATTAGGAGTCCAAATGCCTTGGGGACATGGGAGATGTCAGTGATGAAGAGATGTCCAAATGAGAGCAATGTTGGTTATTCCTTGGGAAGCACCTCACATTGCTGCTCCTCAGTTACAATCAGAATGCCCTCATCAATTTTTTTTTTCAACATCCTTAATGTCACCGGATGGCTGGGAAAACAAAATATTACATTACATATTAAATTTATAACAAATGAACACACATATGTACATAAACTATTAAAGTTGTGTGTTTTGTTAAAAGCACAGCTACCAATAAATGCAAATTGTCATTCACCCTCAAGTGGAAGATATTTTAAAAAATGTAACTAAAAATGAAAGTCAAAAGTAAATGGTGCTCCTCAACAGTTTCGTTTACAAACATTCAAAATAACTTCCTGTATTAAACTGTTAAAAGCCTGTACAAATTTCTTTGTTCTGCTGAACACAAAGACTTTAAAATCCCAATGGGAAAATAAGTGGAAAATACACCCCCAGAACCAACTAGGCTAAAAAAGGGGGGGGGGGGGGGGGGGATTATTTTCTTCACTAGTATTCTACATGATTTCTGAATGTCATAAAATGTGACAAACCAATACAACATATTAGTTTTTTTTTTTTTAACCCAATTCTAACTGTCTAATCTGTCACACCATTTTTATAACAATCAGAAAATATATCAGTGTAAAGGGGTATTCCTTTTAAATAATAATCTGTTGCACTGCATGTTCAGAGTATAGCATGACTCTTTAAGGGTTAGTTAACCCAAAAACGCATGTTTTACTCACCCTCATGGCATTGTAGATGTGTATGACTTTCTTCTTTCAGACAAATCCAATCAGATTATATTAAAAACTATTCTTGCTCTTCCAAGATTTATAATGGCAATAGGTGGGTGTTTTTTTCAACAGTCCAAAAGTAGTCAAATAAAGTGCATCAATTCATAATAAAAAGTACCTCACAGAGCTCCGAGGGGTGAATAGGGGCCTCCTGTAGCGAATCCATGTGTTTTTGTAAAAAAAAATATATATATACATATTTAAAATGTTATTTAAAACATATTTAAAAACTTTTGTCTCACTTTCGTGAGAGCCGTTCCGGGTGGATGACGTAGGACATAGGGGTCATGCATACACTGGTGATTAGTGACTAACACGGAAGAGCGGAGGAGAGACAACAATACGCCGATCACGAAGTAGAAGCACAAAATTAGGCTTGCACATATGATAGTCAGTGGAAGAGGAAAAAAAGTGATTATAACATTTTAAATATGGATATTTTTCTTACAAAAATGCATTGATTTGCTACAGGAAGCTTTTATTCACCCCCCAGAGCCATGTGAGGCATGTTTTATTGATGGATGGGTGCATTTTATTTGACTATTTTTGGACTGCTGAGAAAAAAACACACCTGTCTACTGCCATTAAATAACTTGGAAGAGCCAGGACAATTTTTAATTCAACTCAGACTGGATTTGTCTGAAAGAAGAAAATCATATACACATAGGATGCCTTGAGGGTGAGTAAAACATGGCCTAATTTTCATTTTTGGGTGAACTAACCCTTTAAGCAAAGTTGCTAATGGCCAATATGCCGGCACTGAACATTTTTCAGGATTCACAACAGTATTCAGCAAAATAATAAAGAATGGCGATGTCCATAAACAGGGTTTTAGCTGGTTTTATCAAGATAAAATCAACACTTTATAAAGACCATTTAAATACTAATTATAGAAAATTCAAGGAATAAAACTGAAGGGAAAATAATGTCAAATTATGTTCTCTAAATTTTGAAGCTGTTTTCCAGTGCAAATATTTACATTTTCGTAAAGGGTTCACCCAAAAAAGAAAAAGAAAGAAAATTGTCATTTACTAAACCTCAAGTTGTTTTAAACCTGAATGAGTTTATTTCTGTTAGTCCTAGTCCCAGATAGTATAACACAGTACACAACCCCACATCGTGTTACAACCCCAGATCACCCAGATTTCTTCTTCTATTACCTGGACCACATCGCTGCAGACTGATGGTGCTCAGTTTGGTCATCCACGAGCGTAATCCCAACAGTCATGTCCTTGATGAATTCCTGTGTGCTTTAATAAAAACAAAAGGAAGCATTAAACAGTGCCTTACAATCGTAAAGCTTACAGACTCCAATAAATGTGCATTTATAAAGTAAATAAATTTACTTACAACTTTGTCCAAGCTCTATAATGTGATTGTCATTTCCATTATGTCTGGATAGCATTTTGAGGGATAGCAACTGCAAAAGGACTTGCTGCGGTCCATCCACAAGATTATTGAATTCTGTGCTGATCTTCAGTCATTCCAAAATATCATAAACATGAAAAATACAGAAACACGTCAAAACACTCTAAAATAATAAATGTAAATCTTTACAGAGAAAGTCAAATGTATTGACAAGTTTGTCTTAATTACCAAAGCCCAACTTTACCATCCAGACGATGCTTTTAAATTACACAACACAGAATTATAACAAAATAAAAGGAAATTTAACACATTTGGGTCGATCGTTATTGTATGGCTATTTATATATGATATAATAAATTTTATTCTAAAGTGTATGTTGAGTCTTTGGATTAAATGAACAGCACGTTTATACAAATATGACACTTGCAACGATTGGCATGACTGCTCTCTTTACTGGTTTTCATGTATTAACCCTTTTACAAGAACACTTCCTGATACAACGTAACATTGCATTCTGGGGAATGTAGTTAGATAACAACGTTAACAAATACACAACATTTCCTCCCCTCTTACTCATAAGGTCAACATCAATAAACAATTAATCATCACTTACAGAATGCAGGTATGACATTCAGTTTCACTGTAACAATCTGTGAACACTCTCTTTTTTTTTTCTTTTTTTTAACTCTTGAAACATTCAGTCTTCTTGTTAAATGTCTTATTTATGAACACAGCTAATTCCCTGGGAATGAGGGTGGACTACCTCAAACCCTAGCTTACCCTTAGGGGATTATTCTGCCCCAAACAACAAGGGTAGCCCATAACTAAGTGTAATCCAAGAAACGCTGTGGTGGGCGCCGCTCCCTTACTGGATATCGGCGACCTGCTTGGTTCTGATTTTCTGTTGAAACAACAGATGATGATGGTTCCTTAGTAAATGGGGAATTTGGGGTCTTGGTAAACTCTGTGGTGAAGGTCACAGAAGCTGGTGAGCTGTCGTCTACTTGATCAGCGGCATCGGTACCTCTAGTAAGGTCCGTGGATATACTAGCACCACTCAGCAACTGATCAGTATGTCTCCTCCATAGAAGGTTTCCAGCAGTTTTAACCTTATATGACACAGGACCCGTCTGGGTCTCCACAGTAGCTGGAACCCACTTTGGACTGCTGCCATAATTCCGAGCCAGCACAGGTGAGCCTGTTGAAAAGGTTCTGTCTTTGGCTCGCCGTTTCCATCGTTGTACCTGATTTTTTTGTTGTTGTAGGACAGTTTCCTTGAGGGTTGCTGGTTTAAGCAGCTCAAAGCTTGTCCTGAGCTCTCGATTGAACAACAGATAAGCTGGCGACACTTTGGTAGTTGCGTGTGGAGTACTACGATAGCACAGCAAGAAGTTATGAAGGCGTTGATGAAATGTGCCTTGCCCAATCGAAGCTTTCAAATCATGTTTCATGGTCTGGACAAACCTTTCTGCTAGCCCATTTGTGGAAGGATGGTAGGATGATGACTTGATATGTTGTACTCCATTTGCTAGTAGAAATGTGGCCATCTCATGCGATATAAATTGGGGTCCATTATCTGAGACAAACTGCACAGGTGGTCCAAATCTACTGAAAATTTCTCCCAACTTCTCAATTGTCTTGTCTGCTGAGGTAGATTTCATGATAGCCACTTCAGGCCACTTACTGTGTGCATCAATGACAACCAATAGCATTTTGTCCTCAACTGGGCCTGCAAAATCAGCATGAATGCGATGCCATGGTTTCTCCGGATATTCCCAAGGGTGCAGCGGTGCCAGTTGTGGTATATTGCGTATGCTCTGACATGACGTACATGTTCTTCCCTTTTCCTCAATTTGGCTGTCCACTCCTGGCCACCAGAAGTAACTCCTGGCAATCTCTTTCATACGGATCATTCCACAGTGTCCCGCATGTAGCTGTTTCAGCACTGAATTACGCAGAGCTGGTGGAATTATCACTCTCCTTCCCCACAACAAACAGCCTGACTGCACCGAAAGCTCATGACGTCGAGAGGTGTATGGTTTGAGCTCTGTGTCATCATTCTCACCTTTCCCTGTCATGACAAAATCTGTATTCCCTCACAGCGGAGTCCGCACACTAATCTGTGTGTCATTTAATGCATCACCAAATTCACAGTGTTCAGCTAGTTTTTTTAGCACTGCCACAAACATTGTCACAGTTTCTCCTTCTAGCTGATTTCGTCGGTGGAACCGAAATCTCTCTGCAATTACTAAGGGCTTTGGAGAGAAATGTGCTTTGAGCGTGTTCACTATTTGATCATACGTTTTTTCTCCAGGCTTCTCTGGTTGCAGGAGATTACGCAGTAGAGTGAATGTCTTTGGACCCATAACACTCAAAAAAGTGGGCACAACTTTCTCTTCAGTAATATCATTTGCTGCTACAAAGTACTCAAATCTCTCCGTGTAAGCGCTCCACTGCTCACTACTTTCATCAAAATGACCCATGTTGCCAAAAACCAATGGCATTTTATGCCGTTCTCTGTCATTTGACAATCAATGAATTTATCTGGATCGTTGTCTTTCCTCCCCTTTTTGTCAAGACGTGGATTAGCAGCAGGGTCGCATTTGTTTATTTTTGTAGCGATTTCACCGTCAAGCCGCTTCACTTCCGCATTCTCATAACACACGCGGAGTAACTGAATCCTCGTCGCCACTTTTGTTGTGTCTTTGGATTAAATGAACAGCACCTTTATACAAATATGACACTTGCAACGATTGGCATGACTGCTCTCTTTACTGGTTTTCATGTATTAACCCTTTTACAAGAACACTTCCTGATACAACGTAACATTGCATTCTGGGGAATGTAGTTAGATAACAACGTTAACAAATACACAACAGTGTATAGTTTTGAACGTATGCAATTTACTTATGACCGTATATTCACCATAAAAACAGATATTCACGCAGCATTACACTGGGTTCTGGTGAGGCACTTGAATGACTAACATTACTTAAGAAAACTGAAAGAAGAGTTTGTAACGTTTTACCTTCAGAACTTCATCTGAACCAAGCTCATGTCAGCGATATCAAATGTAACGTTGAGTTACGCGCTCCAAAATAACTGAGGGAGGTGCTCATCTATGGTGCTCATTCGTTTCCCTTAAACATGCAGAAAAGAGACAGGTCGAGCAGTAATCTTGTTTTTTCCCTAATTTTTCATCTTTGTATATTCTGACGGATGTCTTTACGCTGTCAGGTTTAAAGAAGTTTCTTTTTTTAATTCCCGCCGTTCTGAATCCTCACAGTGAACCGTTGCGCTCTCACGCTCTGTTTGAACGGTCTCTAACGCAGCACTGGCCTCAAATAATACATAACAAACTGTATGTTTATAGTTCTCCATATAAGTTCAGCACAGTACCGCATGGGAGAATATCTGTTTTATTATTTATAAGGAAAATACTGTGGAACCGCCTGTAGTTTGAGGCTTCAGAGTGCCGCGAAACGAACATTTGCATACAGTAACGTTACATACAGAAAATACGACTCTTTAAACCATACTTATTCTTCTGAGACAACAAATGTAATTTTACACATTAAGTCAATAAATACAAATATTTTACTTACCAAAGTTGTATTCTGGTAAAATTTCCTAACTTTGTGGAGAAGCTGACCAGTATGGCTGACAACCGTCTTCTGTCTGGAATGGCCTTCACGAGAATGACGAGATCTCGCGATAAGTGAACGTGATGTTGCTATTGAATTGAGTCAACAAATTTTAAGTTGAGGGGACAAATACACTGAAAACTTAAAATTTTTAGTTGAATGAACAAATTCAGTAACTGCAAGTTGTGTTAATATAAAATAATTCGTTGAAACAACTAAACTGCTAAACAATTTTTTACAGTGAGTGGGATAACAACATATGATTTCCGAAATTTGTATAAAGTGCTCTATGAATAAAACTCAAAATAGAAAAAAGAATAGATGTGCTAATTTCTTTTCATATGTCATTTTATTTAAGTTCCTCTATAGTCCACAATGCAGCATATTGTCTAAAACAAAAGTTATGACTACATGTTCACATAAATTGATAGCGGTCTGCGCTTCACTATAGGCTGCTACATTCTCCCCGCTTCAGGTCGCTCAGCTTTGCCAGACAGATTTTGATAGGTGGATACTAATTAAACAGGCGGTGTTCCAAAGGACCAAAAGGCTCTGCCTCTGTACGGTTTGTGTCAAGCTATTCTTAAAAATAGCTGTTTGATGAAGAGAATGAGATAAAATGTAGTAGAAATAAACCCGTTAAAGGGGGGCTACAATGGTGTTTCATGTATTCAGAGTTGTTCACAGTGTTAAAGAGATGGACCGTAGAAGGACTCTTATGTTTAGGACTCTTATTATGTAGTAATGTTTGGTCGACCAATCAGCGGAGAGGGGCGATTCATTCCCGCCCACATGTAGAGATCGAATATTCAAGTTGTTTATTCGTTTTCTGTCCCTGAACGTAAAAACAAACAAAAAAAAAAAGCTAAATTCTTTATTTTTCGTTTTGTTTGGACATATGAAAAACGAAAAATGTGCAGTTTTTTAATTTTTCATATTTCAATATTAAATCAAAAAAACGAATTATACGAAGGTACATGGACCCGAATGAATGAAGACTTCAAATTCATCTGTAAAGCACATAAAGCTATTATTTGACATAAACTTTTTTTCATGCATGATTCGTATGGATCTGTTAACTTAATGCAAAGTGTGAATTCTAAGAGAACTTTGTGTCGTGATGATGAGCATCTATGCACTTTCACTATGAGTTGCTAAATGAACAGATCTGCTGCACGCAGTTTTTATTTTTTATTGATTTTTCTTTTTTTATTTTTCCAACGCAGAATCCGTTGCCTTATTTGTTAAAATCCTCAAACTGTTTACTTAAATATTACATTAAGAAATGTCATTAAAATCTAAAATACTTTTCGCATGTAACTAATTTAATTACCCCTTATTTAAAATGTAATTATAATGAAATACAGTTACTCATATTTTGAATTTTTAAAACGTAACGCCGTTACGTGTATTTTGTTACTCCCCAGCCCTGCTGGTTAATGATCGACTAATGAGCTTCAGTTATTGGTCAGGGAAATGGAAGAAAAAAAAGGGTTTGTTTGTTGGTTTAAGCCCTGGAAGGATTTACTATTCTTCACACAAGTTCAGGCTAACTCAAAAACTTGAACATGAACAGCATGTTTAGAATAATTCACAAAACAGTCCGATGTGAAATGTGAAAAACAAATAAAAACTTAATCTTTCAGTTGCTTAGGCATGTTATTAAAGATAAACTTTAGCATGTCCTGTACAGCAATTACCATATCAATGATGAGGTCTAAAAAATCCAAACTGGGGTAGCTGCATTACCATGCATTGCCGATGTTTGTGTAAAGGTCCAACATGTTCTCTCCTCTGGTAATGTAGTTTAACATGTTTATGAAATTTAGGGTGGGGCATATTGCTTGACTGAAGTTCCTAGCAAAAATAAAAATGCCATAGGCTTTTTCAGTTTGCAGCTCAATAGTGATTATAATACAGAGTAATTCAAAATGGCAGTCTACAATCTCAACTGATTTGAATGTGTTTCTGTTATAACCCACATGTTCTTATGTTGTTGTTGTTTTTCCAGTTTTGTTTAACCAGTTGTTTAGATGTGTCTATTGTTCACATAACTGGCCCATGTTGAGCTATACTAACTTTTTGTGTGTGTGTCATGTTTAGGAGCTGGTTGTTGCGCTTAGTCACCTAGTCATACAGTATGAGAGTAATTTCTGTACTGTGGCTCTGCAGTTCATGGAGGAAGAGAAAAACTATGCTGTACCATCTCCTGCAAATTCCACAGGTAATTATTTATAACGGTTTTATTTCTTAGTGATTTATAGTTTAAACAACAGCAATAAATGAAGTGTAATTTTTGAATGGAATACTAACATGCTGCTTACAGTTATGTATACTGTGCATTGTACTATCTATCTATCTATCTATCTGTCTATCTATAGATGTATTCCACATATCAAACCATAGTCATGGTCCATTGTATATCTGATGTTTCAGCTGCCTTGATTTGTGTGTGTGTGTGTGTGTGTGTGTAGAGACAGGAAATGTTACCCTTGGTAGGGACAGTCCTACCATCCCTCGTTTACGATCAGTGAACTCCTATACAAACCTAAGAGCTGCCACCACTGCTCGAACCCTGAATAAGAGTCTTCAGAACCTCAATCTCAATGAGGAGGGTGAGTCAAACTCGACTCTACATCACTAAGCCTGAAAACTCTGGGACAAAATTTTCTGTTTTAATTTTTTTATATATCGTTGAACAGTTCACACGTCAATGGATTGCCAAAAAATCATACTGCTATATTGTAGTTTTAATACATCCCCTTTATAAGTGAAAAATACAATTCCTTATATCACCCACCCCTATTCTTAACAATGCCTATTTTTGTTATATGTGTTATAGGTGGTCCCGCAGCATTCTCTCCAGGGAATCTGAGCACCAGCAGCAGTGCCAGTAGTACTTTGGGCAGCCCTGATAACGATGAATACCTCCTCTCCTTTGAAACCATCGACAAGATGAGGAGAGTCAGCTCATACTCTTCCTTGAATTCTCTCATTGGTAAGACTTCCTGTTTCAGCAACAATCATAGACAAGACCTTCATCAACTGTCTTTGGAGTGTAACCAGCTCTTGGTGCATAAAGAAGATCTGTAAAGTTGCAAAGACTAAAATCTCAAATCCAATGAGATATTCTTTATTAAAGTTAAAACTCGTCCACATCCCCCTGAAACAGCTCGTTCTAACATGCCCCCACATCTCTGCGTCACTTTGTGGGAAGATTTGCATAACGCCACTCAGATGTTCACGCAAAGAAAGACGGGTTACCTTTTATTCTCATTGTAGTATTGTTGTTGTTGCCGCCGCCATGTCGTATAGACACTGTGTTTCACTGTGAAAGCAAAACTACTTTGTTTGGCCTTCCGAAAGAGGACGATAACCCCATCGTCATGCCTGGAGCTGATCTGTGCTGGTCGCTAAAGAAATACATCAACTTTGCACTGTGGCTCGCCGGATCGGCTTTCACCGTGAATGAAGCGGAGTCCAGCCCGGGGTTGTCAAATGTGGTTGCTGCAAGCCCAACGAACGCTCCTTCATAGAATCCGCCAGCCGCGCTGTTATCAAAGCCGCCCGCCTCTGCTCACTCAAGCCGCATTGTGTGACACTGTTTCGTTGAGAAAGCAAAAGTACTTTGTTTGGCCTTCCAAAAGAGGACACGACTAGAAATCATATTTATATCATGTTTATAATGGGTTTTATGTTTATGTCTCTTTGCTCCGGCCAAACAGGGCATCACAATATGTTTTAAGAATTCATACTGGATATTGTGATTTGAACGAGTAAGTAACACTTTTGTTCTGACCAGGAAAGAGGAAAAATGCATTACAATAAATTGCGCTACCAACAGGGGCACACATTTTGTCTTTTGGGGGGGACATAAAATTTCCCAAGAGCAATTTTTGAAGGGGACACAAATAATACTGCTAAAATTGTACTTGTAAGGATATGTATACACAGAGGAAAGCTGTACTACTATTAGTGCAGCAGGAGACCAGGCCATATTAGACAACGTCAAGCTGTTGTGGTCGCGCCGTGACAGCATTCGTGTCTGTTGTATCCATCACAGTGTTGCCAACTCCGCATTTTCCTGTGAAAAGCCCTGCCCCCCTTAGTTACTGTTGCGAACTCGGACAAACAAACGGAGTTGCTTACTGTCTTACAATGACAGCTGTCAGTGTGAAAACCTTGTCCCTATATCTATTTGATAAATGTTGGACACAGAAGGACCACCATTCAAATGGGACTTAAATATGCCATGGAGGGAAGTATAAAAGATTTTAAAATAAATATTGTGGGTATTAATTTGGAAGTGAGGGTTTACAGTTCACAGTGCAAGTGGGAGAAGCCTCATGTTACATTTGTCATGACAACATCCCAGATCAACACTGTTTATGTATCACAGGGTAAGATTAAATTAATTTACATTTAACCAGTTTAATATAAAGAGACAGTGAAATGTAGACCTTCATTTATGTGTTTTTTCCCTACACTGTACAAGACGCGAGAACAATCCGCTATTTAAGTTTGTATGGACTCACTAACTTTAACGTTAGCTAGATTTAGCCAGAGATACCTTGCTAAAGTACAAGATGACATTTACATTCTGCTTGAGCAGATGAAAATTGGGTATGAAAACAGATGAAAACTTCATAAAAGTATGACAACCAGAAAACAAACGTTTTTGTCTTCATTGGGATTGGGCGTGAATGCTTTGGGACATTTTGCTTGGGTTTTTTTGGGTTCAGGAAATTAAATTAAATAAATTCTATTGCCTGTCCTCTTGGGATACTTGGAATCAGTAGGTACGTTTACATGGACACTATTTGCTTCCATCGGAATGAATTCATTCTGATTGATGAATCAGAACTTAGTGTTTACATGAACGCTAAATAAAGTGATCCATTTTATGTGCACGTGTTTATATGTCACAAGCTTCTAATCGGATTTAATCTTTTGACGTGCACACTGCATGAATATACAGAGTTTCCCGCTGTTGTTGCAAACAGTTTTGAAAAGCACACATGCTATTTATCTACTTCGGGTACTAAATAGGCGATGACCAGCACATAAACTGTTGTGGAGTGCTGCCTAGGCTACTTAAAAAAAAAAAAAAGTGCCCCTTCCCGCACCCAAAACCAGTCGTCTGTTGATGAAAATCTTAAAAAAGGACTGGTGGGACGTTGTCCTGCTATCCTGCTGCACTTCACAGATGCTGAGTGAAAGAGGAGTTTTATATTGACAGAACACTCATTTATGACGCTTTATTCGAAGAAGATCATATGTCATTATGTTAATCCTACGTCACTGTGCATGCGCAGTACTTTCCAGTTTCGGTTTTCAATCCGATCAAGTGTTTACATGTCCTCTCGTTCAGATTACAAAAGGAATAAACCACCCCTTACAATCTAACATAGCAGACTCATCAAAAAATAGCCTTGACAGCCTTACTTACTGGAGTTCCACAAACAATTGTCTTTGTTCTCTCTCACGACTTGTGTGTGTGTAGGTGATGTTAAAGAGAAAAGCAGACATTTGAACCAAAGCACTGTGAGGCAAGGGAGGTGGAGACTCAAAATGTTTCTAAACTTAAAACGCATTTTTGCCATGTTTGTGTTGTTTTACTACTTACACAATTATTTAAAGTATAAAAAAAAAATAAAAAATTTTGGGGGGGGGGGCTCAGATGGGGGGTCCTGTTGTCCCGACACAACCATAAAGAGAAAAACATTTTTTTTATTAATTTATTATTTTTATTTTTTTTAGGATGAAATCAAGTAACTTCAAATTAGATGAGTTTTCAGCTGTTGCTTGAAAATTGTCAGTGATTCTCCATTCCGGATAGGGGTGGGAAGATCATTCCACCAGCCAGGAATGGTGAACGAGAATGTTCTGGAAAGTGATTTTGAGCGGAAGTAGGCGGGTGCTGAGCCTGTGGCTGTTCTATATGCAAGCATAAATGTCTTGAGCTTGGTGCACCCACAACCGGTAGCCAGTGCAAGGAGATGAAGAGGGGTATAACATGGGCTCTTTTGGGCTCGTTGAAAACCAGTCGTGCCGCTGCATTCTGAATCATTTGTAGAGGCTTGATTGTGCTTGATGGAAGTCCAGCCAGAAGAGCATTGCAGTAGTCCAGCGCAGTCTCGGTTGAATGACCACTCCTGAAACCTGACCGGTTAACATCCAGTTTTTTTTTTCTGTGAGTGAAACAGTGATATCTGGTTGAAAACAACTCTTTTGAGGGTTTTCGCTATAATTGGAAGGAGAGAGACAGGTCTGTGGCTATCTATAAGTGAAGTGTTTAATGTAGGTTTTTTGAGCAGTGGGGTTACCCGAGCCTGCTTGAATGCAGTGGGGAAGGTGCCTGTGAGGAGAGACGTTTTGCTGATGTTTGTGAGTGCTGGTAAAAGTGTAGGGGAGATTGCTTGGAGGAGGTGTCAGGGGATTGGGTCTAGAGTGCATGTTGTACAGGGAATGAGGACAGCAGCCCATCCAGCTCCTCTAGGAAGGTTGATAGAATTTGACCAGGAGGGCAGTAAATTACCACAACCTGGAGTTTTATATGAGCTGTTACAGTGATCACGTGTGATTCAAATGAGTTATAATTGCATAGGAGAGAGTGGGTTGAGTATTTCCAATTGTTAGAAATGAGCAGACCAGTGCCCCCACCCCAGCCAACCTGATGGGGTGTTTGAGAGAAAGAGAAATTGTTAGAGAGCAGCTGGGGTTGCTGAGTCTTCTGGACGAATCCAAGTCTCAGTCAAGCCCAAGATGTTGAGTGTGGAGTTTAAAGAAAAAGCAGAAATGAAGTCTGCTTTTTTGACAGCTGACTGACAGTTCTGGAGACCCACAGAGAAAGAAAGAGGTGCAGTAGAGGATGTAGAGATAGGATGCAGGTTAGCAACATTACATTTCCGTCTGCATGTGACGTCAGAGTGTTGTCGAGAGACAACCGGAATGTTTTGGAAACACATGATAGAGGTGGAAAAAAGAGGACAGAAAAGGAGAGTGTGTACCGGGAAGATAAAAAATTATACTTAAGTGCTTGCCGGTTTCGCTGCTCGGTGAAGTCACGCAGGTCTTTACACTCGTTGGTCTTCACACAAGGAGGGCTGAATGCTTCCACTGATGCTTCCACATCAGCGCACAAACATCAGATAAATCCACAGTCTAAGACACTAAAGAGAAAACAACTATGGCCGCCTTCTAATTATCATAGCCAATAGCCTATAGCCGGGCAATTCCTCAAATCGAAACTATAGTTCGCACTTAAATGCAGGGAGGGCGCAATGCAAATTACACAGGCTCCTTCTTAGCCGAGGGCAATTATTAAAATTACCTGTAAGTGCAATCAATTATAATTATGATATTGAAAATGCAAAGTAGAAATAGGCAGAAAACGAAATATTCCTTCCTAGCAGCAAGTAATAATTCAAACAGCAGATCTATAAACAAGTATTATGCAAAACACTCTCGCGCTAACATCCGTCTCTTATGTTGACTATAATCGCTTGTTAATGTTAACAATATCAGCATTGCACGACTAAATGTATGTAGTAGCTTGTAGATTACATTTTCTTTACAGTCTAATCTCAAATTGTCAGACCTTTCGAGTTGCATATATTAAATATATATATATATATATTTTAACCCAAAAAGCTAATTATTCTTCCTTAGAACTGGTTCTGTTTAAAATACAAATCTTGTGTAATCCCATGTAGGATATCTGAGATGCACATTTAAAACTGGAATATAATCTAATTTCAATTACATGTGTTTTATAAACATACAATCCTTTCTGGATTACAATCTGGCATCAAAATGATAATTAATTATTACAGCTGCTGTGAGAAAAGGCTATAAACGATCCGCCGCCTGCAGCATCCTTACATGCAATATAGCCTACTAGCCGGGACAACTTCATGTTTACAGACGTGAAGTAATGATGCAGCGTCATGCCCGAATTTCCCGCAAATTCCTACCAGTACCACAAATTAGAAATCATTGTTCTAACCTTACCGTTGACAATTGTGCTAAAGTAAGGAGATCGTTTTGAACACTGGCTGGTTATGTACTGTACTTGCTCAAAAATTGATTTTGGATAATTTTTTACCAAGAATAATTACGGACTGCAGCTTTAGTTACGGGCATTAGCACAAGACACAGATGGGCCTAGATAAACCTTTTTTTTTTTTTTGAGGATTTTGAGAATCTTTGAATTTCTGATTTTTTTTGGTGCAGTTCTCTGTAGAAGAAAAACACTTGCAAAAACAATTATATAATGAGGCGAATGAATTAAAGTTGGTGATATCCATTTAGGTGAACATAATAAGACATACCTATATTTCAAATGTTTTCACCCACACACATTGCCAAACCTAAAAATTCAGCAAAATGCATTTGCAAGTTTTGACTGCTAAGCGGTGCTTTAATCACCATTTAATTAATTTTCACGAGTAGCAGTAAACTTTGCCTTGCTAATGGCCTAGATTTTATGAATCAGCAGATAATCATATTAATTTATTAGAATTAAGAAATAATTCATATTCACAGAAGCAAACTTAGTAGTACATATTCAAGCAGCATAGTAAATATCAAGACCGTGAACCTGTGCTTACGTTTTATTCTATGCTCCACTACTACATTTTATATTTGTATACTTTTAACAGGTGTGCAGTATTATTTATATCATTGAATCATATTATTTTACCGTAAAATAAGATGGTTTACTTTGCATTGGAGCATTAAAGCTTGTTCAATACACATATTTATATCTATATTCAATGTCTATATTGTCACATTACTTAATATTCGTCACAAATACATTTTTTTTTACTTTTACTTTTAGTAATTCCATTAATAAAATGACATGCATTTCAACATGTAATGCACATTCTGTAATTGTTGTCTGTCATTTTTTAATAGAACAGAATAACTACTCCTGCACATGACGTGAAAAAAAATATATCTGTCTACGAACTAATTCCATCCATTTTAATTAAAACATGAGCACATTTTGCCCCAATTATTTAATTAAAATAAGAAAAAACTTAAATGTGGCCATGATTTTGGCTAAAACAGTGGAATTAAATAAAGGGATGGATTAATAAAACATTGTGTCGTTGATGTGCTGACCAACACTCTACCACTCGAATATGAATAAGCTGTATGTGAAATGCACGGAATTTTCCTACAGCATGTCCACGCACACAAGAGAGAAGAACTCTTCATCTCTCTTGCTTCACAATAATACAAATCATTTTTATGCGGTCACAGTTCTGGTACTGACTGTGAGATTGATGCTTTAGTGGTGTATACAGTATATTGTATATTATAGTGCAAGGAGGCTGTTCAAATTCTTATTCTGCATCGTAAGAAATTATGTAGTTTGGCTTCAAATTAAATCTTGTACTGATTTTACACTGAAAGATCTCTGTATGAAAACCTGCAAGAATTGTATTTAGAATAGAATAGAATAAGCTTAACTGTTCCTGACTTTATGCCTATATTGAAAATGTGTAGACCACTTCATGGAAAAAAGTATATAACTCACAATCATTAAACATTTATTTTAGTATAAACATGGGGATGTTAGAAAGCTAGACTAGGCCTATATCATTACAGTTTTTCTCAATTGATTTGACACTTTTCTCCAATGTAATTGCTCTCAAAACAATTAACACAGCCATTCAAGCACATGCATATTTTAACCAAACAGTTCAACTTTACTGCAAAGTGAAGCACTGCATTTTTTTTTCTAATAATGCGTTTATTAAAAGTAAATATTAAAGGGATTAATACTCCACCCCAAAACGAAAATTTGGTCATTAATCACGTACCCCCATGTTGTTCCAAACCCGTAAAAACTTTGTTCGTCTTCGGAACACAATTTAAGATATTTTGGATGAAAACAGGGAGGCTTGTGACTGTGCCATAGACTGCCAAGTAAAATACACTGTCAAGAGCCAGAAAAGTATGAAAGGCATCATCAGAATAGTCCATCTGCCATCAGTGGTTCAACCGTAACGTTATGAAGCCACGACAATACTTCTTGAAGCCTCCCTGTTTTCATCCAAAATATCCAAAATGTTCCAAAGACGAACAAAGCTTTTACGGGTTTAGAACGACATGGGGGTAAGTGATTAATGACAAAATTTTCATTTTAGGGTGGAGTACCCCTTTAACATCAAAACTATAGGTGTGTTCTCTATTGGTTATAAAACATGTTCATCAATAGTTGCACAAATAAACAAATGAAAATACACATTTACCCAACACCTGTCACCCATGTGACAAATTAAACTAATAAAACTATAAAATAATTTTCTATAATACCATTAAATAAAGATAATTAAAATCTGGTTGTGCCACCTTTAGCAACAAAATCTGCAAAGCAACGCTTCTGATAACTACAGAGCAGTCTTGTACAGCATTGCTGTAGAGCTTTGGCCCACTCTGCCCATTCTTCTTTGCAGAACATAACCTGAAAGAAAACAGAAAAGAAATTGAATCCATGCTTGAAAAGCTCCTGTCTTAACATCTATACAGGCCTCTTCCTTAAAAAAACTTAAATTCTGAAAAATGTTTGGACATTCACAGCAAATAATAGAAGTTGTCCCAGGTGGACTAAAAATCTAAACAATCAACAATCATAGTACAACACATTTTAAGTGTATTGACAACTTTTTCCCAGAGCTTCTCTAAAGGAGAGGCCATTATTTTTTTACATGGTCAGTTTGGGTAACTCTGATTTCATCTGAAATTCATCTGCACCCTTTACTTCTCCTTCCACCCTGTTGTCCACTTCTTCTCTGTCCATGTCTTCTTACAGTTTCTCCTCTTGCTCTTTCCACTAAACCAGTGCCCTCCTCTCTACTCATCATTTCTCCCATTCTTTCCCCTCTCCCATTTTCTCACACTCTCCTCTCTGCTCATCTCTTTCTACTTGTTCCACACTTCTTTTTCTCTCTTATCACGCCCCTTTCTCTACCCACTCCACTGACTTATATACAGTAGGTGAACAACCAGAATAGGTAATACCACTGCAGTGTTAACTGCAAGTCAGTCGCGTGTTAAAATCATTCGCGAATCTACCGCCAGGTGGCGCAAAGGGACGGATTGCGAACTGAATGTAATTGTAAAATGTTGGTTAGCTAATGGAGATGAAAGGAGGAAGTAAAACAACAATAACATTATAATATAACATTGTAACATCCTTAAAAACCATTAGAAAATTTACAGTGAGTTAATTTCAATTCAATTCAATCATTTCGGTTTATTCTTGGTTAAAAAACAAAACAAAAAAAAAGTCTTCAGGCTCCATATGCAGAGCGAAATGAGAACGGTCCAGCATTTAGAAATAATTCTTATTATCTCTATTATTATTCTTGATTTTTCTAACTGCTAACAGTTTGCATTTTCAAATTATGCCTTATGTGTGACCAAAAATTTAGTATTTTCTGTTTCAGCTGTTTGATCGCGCTGGTGCCTCATGCGCACATATTCATTAGAAACAACAGCCGTTCACTGTGCCATCCGGCGTGAGCAGCGGTCCACTTTGGCATATTTTTGTTCATTATGATTTTTTTTCCCCGTCGAATACTGAAACACGCATGAACTACAAAGCCTATTTTCAAATGGGCAACATCACGAATATGGAAACGTTCGGATTTCTCCAGAATGAGAGAATATAACATTACGCCTATAACATTATTAGGCCTGCCGTTATAATTTCTGAATGTAATAAAATGCAACTTATACATGACCTTTTTTTTCCTCTTACAAAAAAAAAAAAAAAAATGCAGCAAATGAAATTAGGCGATTAATCAGTTAAAATTTGTTACTGTGGGTTAAAAAAAATACATTATATACTTAGGAACAGAGTATGGGCCTAATTTAGGCTATGTTCCTAACTATTTACAAGTTTCGTGTATGTTTTTATCCAGGTTTTTTTTATTTTTTATTTTATTTTTTTTCTCCATTGCATCTGAAAATGACTGTGCATCACATTCACTTTGCACGCTATGCACATATGATAGCTTTGTGTGACAAGCAGACCAAAATTTATATAACTTTCAAATCTAATTCATGCCTATACATTCAAACATAGTGCATTTAGATGTGCCACACTAGATCTGATGATTTTGACGGAGAACCTGCCTCTTGCGTTGCTCAGCTGTGGATGATTTCAAAATGTTTGATATAAAGATTGCTGTCCCATTTTATTCAGGAATTGTTCATTTAAAAAAAAGAGAAAAAAAATCAAATTATATTGTTAGTTTTATGCTAACATGCAATCAAGATCTTCGGATACTATACAAGATACAAGTTCATTTAGGCTAACATGCACTGTGACATTTTACTGTTACAACTTATAAACTCCTTGAGATTTTAAAGT
Organism: Cyprinus carpio; assembly: GCF_018340385.1. Taxonomy (NCBI): domain Eukaryota; kingdom Metazoa; phylum Chordata; class Actinopteri; order Cypriniformes; family Cyprinidae; genus Cyprinus; species Cyprinus carpio. The sequence continues at coordinate 10,692,391 of NC_056602.1, forward strand.
CAGTTTAATAGTATTGAAATTCAAGTTGAATCTAGTATAAAAAAGGTTTTAATTGCTGAAATTATTTCTATGAATTAATAATATGTTAGCATGATCATATCATTTTTTACGAGCTGTATTCGTTTTCCGAAACCAAGCACCCACTTTGTTATTTTTAAATCTATTAACTGCTCACATATCTTCTACAACGGGGAATGTATTTTTTTATTTTTTATTTTTTATTTTTTTGAGCAAGGTGCCACTGTCAGGGGAGTCAAAAGATAATTACATCATCATTAGAGTTGCCAGTTAACTTCAGAAATGGAAAATAAGGGCTAATTGAGATTCTTTCTTTTATTCTTTATTTATAATGTTTATTCTTGTATAAAATAAGTGTTTATTCTTTAAGAAAATAAGGTACAGAATAAGGGAAGGTCCAAATATTTGTAATGATAATATATTTTTAATAATATAGGCCTTTATTTGCCTGCAGTTAAAAAGTTGTCATATTTGTTTTGCTTCAACAATTTATGTAGGCTACAATTATTATAAAAAATAAAAAATAAAAAAATAAAAATAATGTCATAAAAAAAGCTATCGGCATGAGTAAATTTTACTATTATAGAATTGGGGTAGTAATTTAGGAGGTGAAAATACTGTGAAATTACAATGGCATGGGATTTTAAAGCATAACAACTGAAGGTCTATGGAACTATTTAAACAATGGCACTTAAAGTTTTGAACTAAAATATTATTTCAAACATATAACATATATATAAAACATACTTTTCAATGAAAGAACACTTAGAGAGTGTAGGTTGCTTCTGGTGTTTGGATTTGTACTGCAATATAATGAGCTCCAAGTTTAATTCAGTCCAGCTGGAGGGGGTTGGGTTTTTTGGGGGGTAGTTCTGTATAGCTTGTGGGGGTTGAGATAAAGGTGTGAATTTCTTGCTCTTTCATATGGACAGTGTCTTATGAGGGTTTCAAACTTGCAGAGCAGGTTTAGATAGGACAAATGCCTCGTCATATTGGTTTTAGGACAACTTTGAAGAAAGGTTTTGATCCTTCAAATGTTGACTACTGTATAGCGCAATATAGTTTATTAGTTATTATAACTTAATTTCAAAGGAAGTTGCCTTAACTCAAAAAAAAGATGCAAACTGTTGCATTAATTTTATTTGTTGCGTCCATACAATATTTTTTAGACTGTGAAATATAAATTTTCTCAGAATGTAGCCTATTCATTACCAATATATTGAACCATCTCCTTCCCAAACAGAGTTCAGACATTAGTAAAGTATCCATCTATGAACATGTTTTATAGGCTGTTTTAGATTTGGGAAATACACATGCGTTATATATATATTTATATATACAATGCACAAACCAGAAGCAAGAATATCTGCAGAGAAGGGTTGGCCATTTTTAAAAACATAAAATATCAATTTTATTTAAATTTTCGTTTTTGTGTTTCAGAGGAATAATCAATGTTAAGGCATCTCTCCATTACAGACCGTTCTGAAAGCAGAATTTATGCAAATGTGTATAAAATGCTTTAAAAACTTTAACAGAGATGTCTAGAAGGGAAATTGAATAGGTCTGCCCCCACGTAAGGTTTTTCTAGTTATTAGTTGTTCATTTGTCATTATTCAACTAATCGCAGGTTTATATTAAATTTACATCTATAATCCATAGTGAGCCTTAATATATTCCGCGCTCAAGACATGCATGAAGTTTGCCACAAAGCACAGGCAGAAGTAGCTTAATAATTGTGAAAAATTGTGAAAAATTATTAATAAACAAATGTTTTATTGTCGGCTGCAAGATTAAATTCAGTGCTGACTCTCTCCACATGGACGCGCCTTTAAAGAGAAATGCAACCTTCACAGATTACATAATGCTTTCGTTTTGAATTGATTTGTTTAAAAGCAGACATTTCAAGCTTTCTGTTGATATATTTCTCATGTTTGTGAGACACCCCAATTTTAAGTTAATTCATTATCAGGAAAAAATTTAAGTGCAGCCTAGCTCACTAAAATAGACCACTTTTAATGCTTTGATGCAAAGTAAAGAACAATTTCTTTAGGATAATATAACACATAATTCATATTATATAAATAATACTGCACACCTATTAAATGTGTCAAATCTAAAATATGGTGTAATACTGTGCAGCTTAGAGAAAATATAAGCACAGGCTCATAGGCTTGACGTTTATCCTGCTGGAATTCGTTCTAAGAAACGCACATAACTTCATAAGTACTAAACTTTCATCTGTGAATATTAAATATTTTAACTACAGTGTTTTTCTTTCATTTTCCCCGACTGCAGCCGCAAATGTAACACATCGGTGAGGCAAAGCTGACGGCTATTTGCGAAAATGTGCTTTGATGCGCTTGTTTGATAACTTGTGGTTAAAGCGCCACTCTGCAGTCAAAAGTTACAAATGCACTTTGCAGATGCGGCGGCGGCACGCACGGCGGTAGAACCATCATTTTGGTTGGCCACCTACTGTATTTATACCTCTTTATTTATTTCTCTTTATTATTGCATATACTTTTGTGCTCTTTGTATACTTTCCCTTTTATTATTACTCTAAAGCAATTGTGATAAATGTGTTAATGATAAGGAAAACTGCATTTCATGTGTCGAGTTTATGATTAACCAAGTAGTTATCAGTTTAGCACCAATCGAAAATATACCATGTTCATTTGATAGAATGACAAATGACAGAATTTTGTTAGTTGTCTTTGGATAAATATTTGTGATTTCTGTAAAACCAATAAAAGAAGCTACAATTGCTTTTTAAAAATATCTTAAAGTATTGGTTGTGTTAACTATTATGAAAATAGAAAATTAGAGAGTTTTGTGCATATTGTTTTGTGAAAATTATGAGCATGATTTATAATTTGTATGAAATGAATGAAAACATATAATCTGTTTAGGACAATTACAAAGTGTTCAGATCACTGCGTTTGAGAACAGTGACCTGAGTTTGGAGAAATGTGTCAAATCGATTGAGAAACACCGTAATAATTTTCCCATGTAATCCACAATTTCTATCATTGTATTTATTTAGTGGCATAATGCACACCTTTTTAAATGTATAATAATCTAAAATATAGTATAATATAGGACAATCACTTTTTGAAACCATTTAAAAACCATTTATATCGCAAAGTAAAAGAGAGGATACTGCACTGCTGCCACTCATGTGCTGGTGGTGTTGTGTGTACATTGTACTGTATATTGCACAGAGAAATACGTGCATAAACGTGTTGGAACTGATCCAGAGAAGTCTGATGATGTTCTGTACAAATTAATTTCATGCATATATATTTACTGCTTCTTGCGACATTTTATAGTGCATCCAGTAAAGGGAAATCAACCACCAATGTATATTATTGCCATGACAACCTCACAACAACCCCCAACACACACCCTAGTCCCTGACACACATTTTAAGACAAACTTATGCCACTGCACTGAAGCTATTTTTATTATTATTATTTTTTTTTTTATCCCATTTGGTGCTTGGCAAGTGTTAATTTTAGGCCCTGGACACACCACTTTTCATAATACTCTTCATATATATTTTATCAATTGCACTATAATTTTGACCTGATGGCTGATTTTAACAGGTAAACATGAACTGCACATACTGCAGGCCCATAACAGATATGCAACCATAATTCCTGACACACTTTCCATGTCACATAAACCCATATTTAAGGCAAACTGCCAGAAGGCTGTTGATGCCTGCTTTACAGTATAATACGTTTACATCCACAATTATTGAGAACCTTTCCCCCCGGTCATCAAAAAATAGTCATCATTTGCTCATTCTGATGTCATTCCAAAACTGTATGATTTTCTTCATCCAATAACCATAAAAGATGATGTTTTGCAGAATACCCAGACTTTTCTTTTCCATAAACGAAGGTAGACAGTGATTAGGGCATATATATATATATATATATATATATATATATATATATATATATATATATATATATATAGCATGTATTTAGCTTCAAAGCACAACTTCTCATATTCAGTGATTTTTATCGTTTGTTGCTACTACATTGTGTCAAAAGGGACACTCACCGTTTTTGACTTTGAAAACCCCTAAAAGCATGTTCTAAAATATGTTCTAAAACATATGATAGCTTTGTGTGACAAGCAGACCAAAATTTATATACCTTTCAAATCTAATTCATGCCTATACATTCAAACATAGTGCATTTAGATGTGCCACACTAGATCTGATGATTTTGCCGGTTGTCGTTGGTGTGAATCTGACAGTTCATCAGTGTCATTAATTTTTATATATTATAAAATAGCAGCTTGTGCATATAGCAAAAGATCTTCTTTCTTTTTTGCAAGTAAGAGAAAAACATACAGGTTTAGAAGGAAGGCTAAGAATCAGACATACACAAATGCTGGTTCTTTAGTCTTGTTCTTTTAAGGCCTCTGCATGCAGAGCTGATAAATGGTTAAATCAAGAGACTAGAAACCTCAAAATTCCTCTGCAGCAGAATTTTGCTCAATTTATTGTAGTCCTCTTTCAACCTATGATTTCAACATATATACTCTAAATTGTACTAATTTAGTCTCATCAATCAAACCTGCTGTAAATGTGCTCTTTTTTTCCCCTTTTTTTCAAGTCCTTCTCATCCCCTTGGTTTCAGATCCTTCATATTGTTACTTCTGTCATTGTATGGTGAGACTAAGGCTTTGTTGCAAAAGCCAGTGAGCTGCCAACTGCAGACAACTGCCTTCTATGTCAGCATCCTAACTGAAATGGGACCTCATAAATTAATTATTATTGGTATATACAGGCAGCAGTTCTGTGCATCATACAAATAGATTTACTCACATCAATTGTATGAGAGACTCATGAATGGATGGTGCATTTGTGAAGCAATAGCTACACATGCCTTATCAGCATTAAACCCAATTTATCTAGATTTTCACAAATTTCTGCTTCTAAAAGCATTTCGATCTGCACATTCAGGCTCTTTCACCTCTTCATCTTTAAATCCATTTCACTTCTCTCTGTCTCATTCAGTCATGACATTTTTTTCCTAAACTCTTCTTTTTCTGTCTTTTGTGGCTGTTGTCATTTTGTTGGCCATATTTTTTTTCTTTTTGTTCATATTCTCTTTTTTAAGTTGTCCCCTAACAATGCTGAGTAACATCAGTGCAGAATCTACACCAGCACCATTTCATCTTTCTCCTCTGACCTCATGTCAACCCATCCTTTCCTTATATCCTCCTCCTTATCCCCTCTTTGGTTTTACATAATCTGTGACTAATTCATTTAAAGTATGAAGCTGTTTCTACAGTCCTTATTTCGCCTCCAGGAGTGACTGCGCTTTGCATACAGAAATCAGTAGCCAGGCAATGGAGGAAACTAAGTGCTAACACAGCAAATTCCAGAGTTCAAAGCACCTTTAGTTACCATGGTTACTGATTGATTCCTGTCTTTTATAGCAGGTGTTTGCTAAAAGTGAAGTTGCAGAGTATCTGACAACAACATATAAAAGGACAAATTTTGACTAAGGGTGCCATCTTAATATTAATATAGTACACTTCAGTACACAGTACAGTATATATCAGAGAATAAAAAAAAAAAAAAAACATAAAAATAAAAATCCAGTGCTGGTATGTTATAGAACTATAAGGAATATAAATATTTCAAGTTACGTTGTGTTTTTGTATTATTGGAGACATTTGTGCAATAAATATTAAACAGTAGAAGTTTACATTTATTCTTCTCTAGGATTACAGTATATATCTGTCATGGAAAACTGCATCAGATCTCTAAAAATTTATTTATTTTTATTGATTTATTTTGTTGCTGGTAACACAGTTAGGGTTTTTGATTTTTTTATCTGGACACATTACAGACAGATACACTTTGATTATATACAAAGGTGACATTACTGTAAAAGTCAAGAAATAACTGACAAAAGCAAGTATAGAACATTAGAACACAAGTACCAGACAAGTTAACTAACTAATAAACAAACAAAGATAATAATAAAAAAAAGCCAGAGAGAGAACAAGAAAGAGAGGGGAGGGGACTAGAAGAGAGAGGGGACAAAAAAAAGAGAGAATAAATGAGTAAATAAATAAAATAGTATTTGTATTAAAATAGTATTTAAAATAGAATATGTCATATGTAATTATGATAAGGTAGTAACAATAATAAAGATAACTTTAGTGGATTTATATAAATATAAAAGTTATAAGAGTAATGGTTTATATACTGTATATGCAAATTAAAGAAACATTTATATATATATATATATATATATATATATACTGTATATATATATATATATATATATATACACACACACACACACACACACACACAGTGGTGTGAAAAATTGTTGGCCCCCTTCCTGATTTCTTATTGTTTTGCATGTTTGACACACTTTAAAGGAGCCATGTGTAATGTCTGGCAAAAAAATCTAGTCATACTCCACATTCCATACCAGATGGGGGCAGTATGCCTCAATAAAGTGAATTGGTCTACTCTAGAGTAACAAACGAGAAACGGCATAGTCTCTATGCTCCGCCCCTACCTTCACAACAACCCTAGAGCCATAGCCGAAGCCTAAAGGACGTTTTGCCTCCAGAGGAACGTTGGGTGATGTCAAGTGATTTTGAAACATGACATCTTCAAGCTACTCCCCTTCACCTTTACCAGTGAATATGTTCATATTCGTTTTTTTCATATTACATTTTGAGTTGTATATACACATTATTTGAATTAAATTAATTTGACAGACAGCATTCTGTCAACATCATTGTTCAACATCAGACAGCTGATGTTGACCAAGCTAGCGCCAACCAACGTAACCAGAGCTGCCAACTCTCAAGCATTCACCGTGAGACACACGCAATTGACTCTTTTCACACGCTTTCAAAAACTTGACCGCTCTGAATATAGTGAGTGAGTGCGTGCGCGGCCGGGGCGCTCTCTCTCTCTCGGGTTAATTATCATCGAAGACATTTCAAGCTTCTTAGGTAATGTTACATTTTAGCATCAGCTTGGTAGAGACGGGCTTTGGTAGATAACAGGTGAAAACCGGATCGGATCTGTGGGTAAGTTATAGCTAGCTAATTATCAAACGCAGCTACGGTTAGCCATCGCTAACATTAGCACCTTTATCGAACAGCCTTCGATACATTTCTATGTTATAACTTCCCGAAAAAAATACGCAAACATATAAAACAAACTTCTAGCGAAATACTAACAGCATCTTACTTGCCAATCCAAAAGAAATGTTGCAAGTTCGGAGTCGAACCTCATTTCTTTCAAGTCCATCAGTTGTCTCCATCGATGGAAAGCAGTGCCGATGTTTACTCTGTTTCGGCTCCTTTTCTTATCGGATTTGATTTGTGATTCCAAGCGCGGTTGTTTCCCTGTAGCGGGTGGTGGTGGTAGGTGTCTCTTGCCAAGGGCTTCAGCCATCCTTCCGCTCTCTTCCCTGAACTGAATTGAAGTAGTGGGCTGTACTTTCCACACGATTGACATCAGGTTCAAGTACGCCCACAAGCCGTGCGAGTTATTCGTGTATTGCAGGTTGGCTGGTGGTTATGTTGCCCGCATACCGCCTCCCATGGCCGTAACTGGTATTACGACACCTGTCGGGCCGTGGCTAGTAATGCTAATGCTAATTAAGGTTGATATCGCTGCAGCACTATAACGTGACATTTTTTTAATGACATCATCGCCCTTATTTCTTCTCGTTCTTTTGATGCGTGTAGGTCATTTTTTGGATATTTTTACCTCAATTTTTACACATGGCACCTTTAATGTTTCAGACAAATGTTCATCAAACAAATTTAAATATTAGTAAAAGATAACACAAGTGAACACAACATGCAGTTTTTAAATGAAGGTTTTTATTATTAAGGGAAAACAAAACCCAAAACTACATGGCCCTGTGTTTGCCCACCCTTAGCAGCAACAACTGCAATCAAGCGTTTGCGATAACTTGCAATGAGTCTGTTACAGCGCTGTGGAGTAATTTTGGTCCACTCATCTATGCAGAATTGTTGTAATTCAGCCACATTGGAGGGTTTTGAGCATGAACCACCTTTTTAATGTCATGCCACAGCATCTCAATAGGATTCAGGTCAGGACTTTGACTATAGGCCACTCCAAAGTCTTCATTTTGTTTTTCTTCAGCCATTCTGAGGTGGACTTGCTGGTGTATTTTGGATTATTGTCCTGCCGCAGAACCCAAGTTCGCTTCAGCTTGAGGTCACGAACAGATGGCCGGACATTCTCCTTCAGGATTTTTTGGTAAACAGCAGAATTCATGGTTCCATTTATCACAGCAAGTCTTCCAGGTCCTAAGACAGCAAAACAGCCCCATACCATCACACTACCACCACCGTATTTTGCTGTTGGTATGATGTTCTTTTTCTGAAATGCAGTGTTACTTTTACGCCAGACAAAATGGGACACACAACTTCCAAAAAGTTAAACTTTTGTCTCATCAGTCCACAGAGTATTTTCCCAAAAGTCTTGGGTATCATCAAGATGTTTTCTGGCAAAACTGAGATGAGCCTTTATGTTCTTTATGCTCAGCAGCGGTTTTTGTCTTGGAACTCTGCCATGCAGACCATTTTTGCCCAGTCTCTTAACTGAGGCAAGAGCCCTGCAGTTCTTTGGATGATGTTGTGGGGTTTTTGTGACCTCTTGGATGAGTCGTCGCTGTGCTCTTGGGTTAATTTTGTTCAGCCGGCCACTCCTGGGAAGGTTCTCCACTGTTCCATGTTTTTGCCATTTGTGAATAACGGTTCTCACTGTGGTTCGCTGGAGTCCCAAAGCTTTAGAAATGGCTTTATAACCTTTTCCAGACTGATAGATCTCGATTACTTTCTTTCTCATTTGTTTCTGAATTTCTTTGGATCTTGGCATGATATCTAGCTTTTGAGGATCTTTTGGTCTACTCCACTTTGTCAGTAAAGTGGTAAATTACATAATAAAATTGCAGAATAATATTTTTTATATTTGATACAACCACACTGGTGTTATTAGATCGTTCAGTGCGGCACAGCATCAGCTGCTAAATTCAGATATGTGTTTGCGCTTTGGCTGGCACTGAGCCAGAGACAGACGCGTTTGTACAATGCAGCACACGATTCTGTTGACCTTATGAATGCAATGGCCAATCAGAGATTTGCTCGCTGATTGAATTATAAACAACAAATTGTAGATGTGCGTATGAATGTAAGAAAGATATTCATTTCACAGTGTAAACAGCTTCTGTGATTATAATGGGAGTTTTTGAGAGTGCCTGAACTCTGGTTAGACTAAAGTGAAAATGTTCTTTGATAAAGTAAATGTTCTTTACTTTCTGTAAAATGAAAGTGTTATAATTAGTATCTTACAATATTGTTATTAAATTCACATTAAATACAAAGTCAGTCTTATTAAAAATATTTTATGGCATGACACCCATATCTGGTACTTAAGTAAAAAGTCGGGTTTTTTATGTGTAGTTAATAGATTACTGTAAGAACCTGTTTCTGTCATGTGTTGTGTTTTCCTCCCCCGCGTGCTCCATGTTATCCTTATGCCCTTATTTGGTCCTTCCTGTTCCCATTATGTTCCCTGATTAGTTCTTCATTTGTTCCCAGCTGTGTTTAGTTAATTATCCTCGTTCCCCTGTGTACTTAAGTTCTAGTCATTTCAGTCTGTTTAGGTGCGGAATTGTTCGTCTCACCCCATTGTTAGGTGTGCTTTCCTGATGGTCTGTTCAATAAAGTTCGATTATTGGTGGAGTCTCCACATTTCCTCGCTCAGGCACAGTAGACACGTGTGACAATTACACTATTACTCTACTTTGCTCATCACCCATTATACATCAAATAACAATCTGGTGCAAGACGCATTTACTTACACATGTTTGAGAATCGAGATATTTCCTGATATAGTTAACATGTTTGGAAATATTTTGAATAAAAAACATAAGCCTATATCATATATACAGTGCTATTGTGGCTGCTGTGTCACATGACAGGCATGACGAGCCCCCCACCCAACCTCCACACTGGTGCCCACTCAAAAATCATGAGTGCATGACGCCTCTGTTTGTTTGAATCTTTAATTCCCATTTTAAAATATAAGTTTTGGGTTAGGTGTCATCTGTGTATTACTTTATATTGGATAAGTTGTTAGAATGTTAGTATTTTTGCTGAAACTGAATTTAATCAAACTTGTTTTCAAAAGATTTTTATAAAGCAAAATTGTAATCATGGATGACTGGATGAGTCATGGAACCTTTTTTGTGTTTATATATTTATTTTTTCATTTATTTAAATGTATTTATTTATTCATTTATCCAAAATCTTCTAAAAATTGTTTTTGTGATGTTTATTCAGCACTTAATTCAGTCGTCCTCTAATGATTGGGATTTTTTGAGGAAATATTGATATGGAATTAATTGTGACTACTTTATTAATCAATCAGCACATTGTGTAGTTAGTTTGAAGCAACTGGTAAATGTTTAAGCACAGCCTTTATACAGATCATTACACTGGCCTGATCTTGTAAATTCCAACTTGGAATTTAATGGTCAATAGTTTACTTGTATCTTTTTGCTCATATCCACATTTCTCCAGTGCTGCATGGAATATGAGCAAGAGCTTTTAAAGTTCCCTGGAGAAGTATGTTAAGCACTGGAATAATATCATAATACACTGATCTGCTATGGTTAGTGAAATATTTTGTCAGTGTTATTCCTAATGGGTACATTTCTTAGTGTTTCCTGAAACTGTGGCAGGTTTTGACAGCACACCACTGCAGTCCTGCTGAATATTTCATGACCATCTGTGAAGAATCATAGCTCTGTTTGCATCGGCCAATGAAAATAAAGGAGTATGGTAGAGCCCCGCTTTTTCCCATATTATACTTTAACTGCTGATTATTCAACAGTTGTTGATTTCTCTTAGCTGCAAAATTTAAATTAGTTTGTTTTTGGTTCATCAAAAGTTACTACTAATTTCAGGTAAAATGGCTTAATATCAGGATTTAGGTGAAGTGGCTATCAGAGTGAGGGTCAGAAAATTGTTTATTAGCTTTCAGATCAATGTACATCTGCTCTCCATACCTGCTGTTTTTGTGTGAATAAAGAAAAGTGCATGAAGAGAGAGCGAGATAGAGGAGGTGTCTCTGGAGAGTGTGTTCATTAAGTGCTTTGGATTGTGCGTGCATTAAGATGGCAGATACAATGTGCATGCCAATGATGAGGGGCTCCACTCTTACGCAGCACCACAGGGAAAGCACACACTCTTTCTGCATCACAAATACGCTCATCTGACTGGTGGGCTCTTGATGTTCACACACACTTATACGCACGCTCTAGCACAGGTACACTCGTCCAGTGGATAGGATGTTGACGGTAACACCCATGCACACATAGCAATTGCACCTAGTCTCATGATGAGGTGAGAATGGCACCACTACGTAATTGAAGGAATGTGTCTTGTTCACCTGAATGGTGCAAAGCAGCATAAACTGTAGTGACAGAAATGAGGGGTAGCAGTCTGCAAATGAGAATTGGGAGGGGAAAAAACACACAAAAAATTATGTCAGCTGCGGTTGCCGGTTCACTCCAGGGACAGGAGAGAAAATGTCAGATTGAAATCAACGTGCTCCCACAGCTGTTTCCTGCTTCTCAAATCACATCATTTCCAGAACAGTCAATGACATCCTGATAACAGTAATGACAACTTCTAATGAAAGATGGATGAGATCTGCTTATTTCTATTGTGTAAATTGATAGTCCTGTTTTTATTGGAACAGAGAGGTGAAGTAGTGACCTTAATGACTGTACTGGATATTCAGTTTCATCTGTTTCTTTTATTGAACGTATTGACAAAATCATAAACAACTGACCTTAAACTGTCCTGTAAAAACTGGTGTGACTGGATAAAAGAGAGAATGCTTTAGTATTTGTTTATTCCCTGCAAAATTCTTATTGATACTGCTGTAATGAAAGTACCATAATATTTGTGATTATGTGGTTTATATGATAATTGTTTTGTGATTGTGTTTTTCGTGTTGAAACCATGGTATTCTTGTACAGTATGATTGAATTGTCATTGTATATGAAAATGTTAATCATTCAATACCATATAAAAGTAGCACTGTATTTTGATAGTGTGACTGTATCAAGGTACCTCAGCGGTACCTTTTTGAAAAGAATGTCTTAGGAAGGATCTGAATGCATTTTTTTTTTTTTAATGAAACTAACAAAATGTGTTTAAATGTGATTTATCTTTTCAGGAGTCTCTTTTAACAGTGTATATACTCAGATTTGGAGGGTGCTACTGCATCTTACAGCTGATCCATTTCCAGATGTCTCTGATCTGACCATGAAGGTTCTAAACAGCATCGCATACAAGGTACAGACATTCCTGGGAGCTGGACATCTGGCCTATTTCACTGAGCTCGCATATTTATATCTGCTGTTTCTTCTTATATCTATATATTTGTATTTCATTTGTAAGTCTTGCAGGTCCAGAACATTTTGTGCTACAAGTATTGTAGACTAGAACGTTGTCAGGGTGAAAAGATTCTTAAAAAAATATTCCAGGTTCAGTACAAGGTAAGCTCAGTCAATAGTATTGTAGTGTAATGATTCAACTTATCCCTGCTAAGCACCCTCAAACGAAATCAAAAGCATCCTCAATTAAAGCTGTATTAATGGCATTTTTTTTAATATTTGGCAAACTTTTCAGTGCATTATGGTTTGCGCTCTGGAGATCGATTTCTGTCAATGTGTTTTTGCAGCGTTGAGCAATGTAGCCAATCACGGACATATCTGTTGATTTCTTAAATCAGAGGTGGTTAAGGTAGAATCCACTCCCTGCTGAAATCGCCAAAAGTTTTGTTCTGGTATTGTGATCGCGATGAACTAAGATGAATGACAGATTTTTAGTGGTTATGAACAGAGCACTCTTTGCACTGTAGCAACAGACACCTGTATATATATATATATATATATATATATATATATATATATATATATATATATATATATATATATATATATATATATATATATAGTTACAGCACCCTCACTAATTTAAGAAGCTGATCTGATTCTGGAGTCGGGCCTGAGAGAGGAGGGGTAGTCGGAGTTCCCAAAATCCTCTGACAGAGTATCACACATATTTGCTTGTTTTCTCAGGTCTACTTGCATCATGTCTACATCAGCTTGAGCCTGATTGCAGCCAAATAACTAACAATGGAATTTCGTTTTTGAAGCAGAGTTTTAAAGGGTTTTTTTTTTTTTTTTTTTTTTTTTTTTTTTTTTTTTTTTTTTTTTTTTTTTTTTTTTTTAGTACCAGCTACATAAGCACTACAGTACTTTTTGTTAGACACTGATTAATGTTGAAAAGTCCATAAACCATGATTGCAGAACTTTCAAAGGTTATTTAAATTTTCAGTAATCAAACTTGTTTTGTCTTTGACCTTTCTTAACTTCCTGAGCAGCAGGTGACAATGAGTGCCAATTTGTCATGCTGACATTTTTGCTGTGATATTCAGATAGACCTGCTGAGTCCAGTCAGTGCAAAATAACACACACACACACACACACACACACACACCTCTATCAGAGCCTGTTATGTTCTAACTTAAGCCTGTTATGTTCCAACTCATACTAGCACTAAAATTACAGTATAACTTCACTGATAAAAGGAAAGTGCATCATTTTGCTGAAAGACAATATAGCACTGCGAGTGATATACTTCTACAATACAAAATTGCATCTTGTTACTACAAATCCCACTAAAAAACTACTAGAAATGATAAATCATTCAGGCACTACCTTTTTTTTTTGACCAATTGCATACTATTTAGGACAGCAGTGCATTCAAGTAACTAACTTTAATGATCTAGGATCTGATTTTTCATGTTTACACTTCAGGTATATATAAACCCAATCTCACATGAGAATCAGATAAGATGAGCTGATTTTGAGAAGATTTTGTTTTTCCTAAATTATTAACTGTGCAAGTATAGAGTTGTTTAATGGTGCTCCACCCCCATGCCTCTGTAATGCCTTTGCTTTTATCATTCTATATTAGATCTTGGATTTAAATAATACAACAGATTTGGATTTAGAGGAAAAACATAGCAGCAAACTATGAAATTGTGTGTTTGTGCAAACTACAGTAAATAAGAAGTATAATTTTAGGGCATCATATATGCTCATAATGCATGGCTTTTCTAAAAGGTAAGCATCTTAATTGTCAAAATGCACTGTGACAAGCTGGGTAAAAAAAAACAAAAAAAAAAAAAAAAAAAAAAATCAAGTTGAAATGCATTTGCCTTTGCTTTGGTAATAAAAATATTTAGAAATGTGTAATAAAATCAAATTATTATAATTAATATTTTTAATGTGTGAAGCATTTATGATTTTCTAAAGTATCGTGCTGCTAGCTTCTCAACATAGTAGCAGGAAACTCTATTGAAGCCAATTTTAAGTTGTTGCTTGTGAGGACTTAAACTACAGAACATATGGAGGTTTTGCTTTGACAATTTGTGTAGACACCCTTAAGCCACTGCAGTGCTTAATGTCAGTGGACACTCAGTCTTATAGCAAGGCAAATCGCTAGATTTTGGAACCTGGCTAGTGTCTCTCTTTTATAGGGGTTGTAACTAAGAACATAAATAAATTTATTTATTTATATCCAATTTATTTGGTCTTATAAAAATTTTTTCTCTCTCCTCCTGTCCCTATCACTGATTATTGTCAGTGGTGGAAAGAGTACTGAAAATTTGTACTTAAGTACAAGTACTGTTACATTGCTGAAATAATACTCGATTACAAGTAAAAGTACCGTACCGATGTCAAAACAGTACTTAAGTACTAAGTACTCCTCTCAAAAACTACTAAAACTAAAGTACTACAGTCGTGGCCAAAGGTTTTGAGAATTACATAAATATTGGAAATTGGAAAAGTTGCTGCTTAAGTTTTTATAATAGCAATTTGCATATACTCCAGAATGTTATGAAGAGTGATCAGATGAATTGCATAGTCCTTCTTTGCCATGAAAATTAACTTAATCCAAAAAAAACCTTTCCACTGCATTTCATTGCTGTCATTAAAGGACCTGCTGAGATCATTTCAGTAATCATCTTGTTAACTCAGGTGAGAATGTTGACGAGCACAAGGCTGGAGATCATTATGTCAGGCTGATTGGGTTAGAATGGCAGACTTGACATGTTAAAAGGAGGGGTGATGCTTGAAATCATTGTTCTTCCATTGTTAACCATGGTGACCTGCAAAGAAACGCGTGCAGCCATCATTGCGTTGCATAAAAATGGCTTCACAGGCAAGGATATTGTGGCTACTAAGATTGCACCTAAATCAACAATTTATAGGTTCATCAAGAACTTCAAGGAAAGAGGTTCAATTCTTTTAAAGAAGGCTTCAGGGCATCCAAGAAAGTCCAGCAAGCGCCAGGATCGTCTCCTAAAGAGGATTCAGCTGCGGGATCGGAGTGCCACCAGTGCAGAGCTTGCTCAGGAATGGCAGCAGGCAGGTGTGAGCGCATCTGCACGCACAGTGAGGCGAAGACTTTTGGAAGATGGCCTGGTGTCAAGAAGGGCAGCAAAGAAGCCACTTCTCTCCAAAAAAAAACATCAGGGACAGATTGATCTTCTGCAGAAAGTATAGTGAATGGACTGCTGAGGACTGGTGGCAAAGTCATATTCTCAGATGAAGCCCCTTTCCGATTGTTTGGGGCATCTGGAAAAAGGCTTGTCCGGAGAAGAAAAGGTGAGCGCTACCATCAGTCCTGTGTCATGCCAACAGTAAAGCATCCTGACACCATTCATGTGTGGGGTTGCTTCTCATCCAAGGGGTGGGCTTCTCATCCAAGGCCAAAGTGGGCTCACTCACAATTCCACAATGCCCAAAAAACCACAGCCATGAATAAAGAATGGTACCAAAACACCCTCCAACAGCAAATTCTTCCAACAACAGTTTGGTGAAGAACAATGCATTTTCCAGCACGATGGAGCACCGTGCCATAAGGCAAAGTGATAACTAAGTGGCTCGGGGACCAGAATGTTGAAATTTTGGGTCCATGGCCTGGAAACTCCCCAGATCTTAATCCCATTGAGAAACTTGTGGTCTGAAATTTTGGGTCCATGGCCTGGAAACTCAAAAACCCACTAATTCTGACAAAGTCCAAGAAGTTATTATGAAAGAATGGGTTGCTATCAGTCAGAATTTGGCCCAGAAGTTGATTGAGAGCATGCCCAGTCGAATTGCAGAGGTCCTGAAAAAGAAGCCAACACTGCAAATACTGACACCAGCAACACTGCAAATACTGACTCTTTGCATAAATGTCATGTAATTGTCGATAAAAAGCCTTTGAAACGTATGAAGTGCTTGTAATTATATTTCAGTAAATCACAGAAACAACTGAAACAAAGATCTAAAAGCAGTTTAGCAGCAAACTTTTTGAAAACTAATATTTATGTAATTCTCAAAACTTTTGGCCACGACTGTAGTTACTAGTTACTTTTTGGCTGGCGATATTTAATTACCAAAAAATATTCATATCAAAGATCTATGTGGATAATAGTAACTTTGAACAAAACCCGCTTTTATATTATTGTTTACATTTCAGTAATCCATATCATATCTTTTCAATATTCATATCTATTTTCTTTTTTAACTTAATGAATCTGTGGGAGACAAACGCCATCATTTTAATGTTTGATCTGCAGCCCAAACACATAATAACTTTATTTCCATCTACTCAATCATGATAAATCTACCTCTCTTTCGCTTACCAGCAGGTTTTAGCATATACATCAGATTAGACCATCTCTCCAGATGGCAGTGAGAGGATGGGGTTGTTAACTAGATTTAGATGATGCAGATAAGTCAACTTGCTGTGTTTTTATAAACAGCACATTTTCAGATTTTTACCCTTTTAGGCTGCGATTATAGTTATGGGGAAGAGTTTTGCTGTTACTTTTGTCTCTAGGATTGCAGCTCAAACAACGATGCATTCTCTTTATTTGCATACATTAACTTTTACTACATTTTACTTACAATACTACGGAGCCACCAGAAAGTTTTCTTTCTTTTTTTCTAGCACTTACAAAACTTTTAAATGGAACAGTAGTCACTGTTGTACAGGTACAGTAGATGGTAAATTTAGACTGTTAAAGTAGGTTTTTCTTGATTTTTTGCTGCTTTTGATGTACTCAGGACTATGTGATGCACTATGTGATGTAATTTTTTAGACATTTTAGGCATTTTTGTTATGCATCTGCTTCTCACATCAGGCCACCATCAATGCTCGTACACAGAGGATTCTGGACTCAGGATCTCTGACCCAATCAGCACCTTCCAGCCCCACCAGCAAAGGAACACTCATACATCAAGCAGGGTAAGTTACAAATACTTAAATATGTATTTCATCTGTTTAAAACCAGCATCAGGACCGTATAGTCACCTGGAATGATTTTGTTTTTTTTAAATAATAGGTGACAAAGCAGAATGTAATAGCTTGTGCATCTCTCTTTTGATGCTCTCTCTTTCATTTTACTCTCCTTTGCTTTTATTAAACAGGATCCTGCTCCTTTTGGAATATGTTTATTGGCTGTGCTTGGCTATTTCTGTTGATTTTGTTTTAACATGCAGCATTGCATTGCATGCTGGCTCTGTTCTTTCACAGCGCATTAATCTGTGTGTTATGGCCATGCTTGTTGGTGTTGTAGTGCTTCTCACAGATCCAAATGCTCTTCATCTCTCTCCAGCGGATCTCCACCTATGCCTGGTGCCTCCAGCTCCAGCCTCACAAATGAAGTGCCCAAACCGCCGGTCCAAGAGGGGCCTCCCTCTCATCCACCATACACACCAACTCTGGGTAGTCAGGCGCCCCACTCGCAGCAGTTCCCACGCACCAGGAAGATGTTTGACAAGGGCCCTGATCAGGTAAAACAGTGATATTGGTTTCCCACAGATCTATCCACCAGCTGTACTGTCTATTTGACATGTCAAATGATTTCAGAAAACTGTATTTTGCATCCATATGATTTTCCTATTTTATGGCTCAGACAGTGTCCAATGCCTTGGATGCCTTCAGTATTCATTTTATATAGAGCATAAAACCTTTGTTAGATGGCTAGAACCTCAGTAGTCTTCAATTAAAGAAGAACATTTCTCTGATGTACAAGAAACCCATAGAACACATAAAGAGCTGGATGACAGAAAATAGGGACTATGGATTAACAATATAAATAAAAATATTTTAAAAAAAAATTAATCGTTTTTACATTTTGTAAATAACTAAAAATAAATAATAATGAAATCATTTAAAATAAAATTAATATTTCATATTCATATAACTGAAAAGAACTGAACTGAGCTGAATGATGACATCACTAAATCAACAATGAACTGACTTTTGACAAACAGTTGCATAAGAAGCAGAATAAAGCACAGTCAGAAGGTCATTGTACAAGACCTAAACACCCTGTCAGGGTTTATTTGGTGATTCAGTTACATATTGTCACTTTTGTATTTTTATATATAAATTTTTACTTTTATATAGCAAGGATGAATTAAATTCCATTAATTTCCATTTTAAATAAATGCTGTGCTTTTGATCAATAATTTTTTTTTTGGATCAAAAAATCCTGAAAAAAGTAACAGTTTCCATAAAATATGTATAATAGTAAGTTACATGTTACTCGATAATTATTCAAATTAACTGTTTGAGCATTTATAATAATAAGAGATGTTTCTTGAGCATATTAGAAAGATTTTTGAAGGAGCTAGTGACTGAAGATTGGAATAATGACTGATGAAAATTCTGCTTTGCCATCACAGGAATACATTACCTTTTAAAGTATATAGTAAAATAGGTTATTTTATATTGCAATAATAATCCACAATAATATTGTTTTTACAGATAAATGCAGTCCTGATGTGCATAAGACTGATTTCAAACTAAATTCAATGATTAATGCTCATGACTCATGCTGTTTTTTTTTGTTTGTTTTTTTGTTTGTTTGTTGTTGTCATGTAATAACTTTTGCCAATTCAGTTACATGTTGTCATTTGTCTGTGTATTTCTCAGACTGCTGAGGATGAAGATGAGACCGCCGCTCACAGGAGCTTCATCAGTGTGAGTCTGCAGACGGGTCTTTGTGACTGGAGTGCCAAATACTTTGCTCAGCCCATCATGAAGGTGAGTGCTTCAGGATCAGAAGAGAGAAAGAGGTGAAAAACACACGAAGAGAAAAGCATTTAATGTCATTCTGATATCAACTGTGAATGTGATTATAATACATGTCCCATATGCTATCATATCTCTCAACACCATGGCTAACACAACAATTTATTAGTGAACACTGGTTTGCTGGTTTGGTTTGTTATGTGCTGGCTAGTTTTGTTCATCCTGTTCTTTATCTGCACAGGGCTGGAAAACTCTCCTGTTCTTCATAAAACCTGCTATTCTGATATTTTACATGGGACTTAAGGCTTAAACCTAAACCTACCCAATAGTGTTAACAAATGCAAAACTGATATAAAAACATATTTGTTGATGCAACCGTGACATTTCAACTTCCTTATATGCAGATTTGAACTGCTTTGTCAAACCGCGATTACACAGGATTCGAACCGGAGCTCCTCTCCACATTAAAAAATATTATAGTAAATTTACTATAGAACATGTAGTAAAATTTCTATAGTAAATACTATAGTAAATACTATTTGAACCATACTATAGTAAAGGTACTATAGTAAATTGTGAAAAACAAATACTATAGTTGTTTATAGTAAATGTGCCATAGAAAGTGTAGTAAAAAAATTCTATAGTAAAAAAACACACAGACTGATATATTTCAAATGTTTATTTCTTTTAATTTTTATGATTATAACTGACAACTAAGGAAAATCCCAAATTCAGTATCTCAGAAAATTAGAATATAAATTAAGACCAATACTAAGAAATGATTTTTATAAATCTTGGCCAACTAAAAAGTATAAAAATGAAAAGTATGAGCATGTACAGCACTCAATACTTAGTTGGGGCTCCTTTTGCCTGAATTACTGCAGCAATGTGGCGTGTTATGAAAGCCCAGGTTGCTCTGATAGTGGCCTTCAGCTCTTCTGCATTCTTGGGTCTGGCATATCGCATCTTCCTCTTCACAATACCCCATAGATTTTCTATGGGGTTAAGGTCAGGGCGAGTTTGCTGGCCAATTAAGAACAGTGATGCCATGGTCCTTAAACCAGGTACTGGAAGCTTTGGCACTGTGTGCAGGTGCCAAGTCCTGTTGGAAAATGAAATTTGCATCTCCATAAAGTTGGTCAGCAGCAGGAAGTGCTCTAAAACTTCCTGGTATACGGCTGTGTTGACCTTGGACCTCAGAAAACACAGTGGACCAACACCAGCAGATGACATGGCACCGCAAACCATCACTGACTGTGGAAACTTTACACTGGACCTCAAGAAATGTGGATTGTGTGCCTCTCCTCTCTTCCTCCAGACTCTGGGACCCTGATATCCAAAGGAAATGCAAAATTTACTTTCATCAGAGCACATAACTTTGGACTACTCAGCAGCAGTCCAGTCCTTTTTGAAGCGAGACGCTTCTGACGCTGTCTGTTGTTTAACAGTGGCTTGACACAAAGGATGCGACAGCTGAAACCCATGTCTTGCATATGTCTTTGTGTAGTGGTTCTTGAAGCACTGACTCCGGCTGCAGTCCACTCTTTGTGAATCTCCCCCACATTTTTGAATGGGTTTTGTTTCACAATCCTCTATAGGGTGCGGTTATCCCTATTGCTTGTACACTTTTTTCTATCACATCTTTTCCTTCCTTCCCTTCGCCTCTCTGTTAATGTGCTTGGACACAGAGCTCTGTGAACAGCCAGCCTCTTTTGCAATGACCTTTTGTGTCTTGCCCTCCTTGTGCAAGGTGTCAATGGTCGTCTTTTGGACAACTGTCAATTCAGAAGTCTTCCCCATGATTGTGTAGCCTACAGAACTAGACTGATAGACCATTTAAAGGTTTTGCAGTTGTTTTGAGTTAATGAACTGATTAGAGTGTGGCATCAGGTGTCTTCAATATCGAACCTTTTCACAATATTCTAATTTTCTGAGATACTGAATTTGGGATTTTCCTTAGTTGTCAGTTATAAACATCGAAATTAAAGGAAATAAACATTTGAAATATATCAGTCTGTGTGTAATGAATAAATATAATATACAAGTTTCACTTTTTGAATGGAATTAGTGAAATAAATCAACTTTTTGATGATATTCTAATTATATGACCAGCACCTGTATATATAAAACAAGGCAGAGCACTGAGTCTGTGACTACCTTTACCAGCAAGGACACTAGGAGAAGTGAAAGCCAAGCAAGCATCAGATCCAGAATAACAATCCAAAAGGTGAATACACATGAGAAATCAGAGCCTGGCAGGAGGTAGTAATGTTATCAGGATTTTTACATTAAAATACATCATAATTTAGAAGTTTTAGGCTATTTTCTGTCCTGTTTTGACCACCCTCATCCGATCACTCTGTTTGAATAGGCATGGCGGATTGTAGACTCGGAAGTAAAAGCCCACTGCTATGATTGGCTAACAGTTGTGAATGTTTGACAGACTACGTCCTTCACAGATGGACCTAAAGATTTAACCTAAAACCTGCTGTGATTTAGGTTAAAAATACATAGATACTCAGTACATATCAAACAATCTGTAATAACAGACAAAGCAATAGAAGACGAGGTCTTCACTGGGGATCACTCTCTAGGGCTCATCAAAACAGGTCATAGTCACTTTCTCCTTACAGGGAACAGAAGGTATATCCACAGCGGCAGGGAGTACAACTAAGGATCTTGGCATTAGAGGTAAGTATCAACAGGTAACAGTCTTTCTCTTCCCACAGAGTATTGTAAACAAGGAACTACAGCTAAGGATCTTAGCTTAACAGCATTCAGACAACGATTGCGAATGTAGCAAAGTGGCATTGGGCAACAGAAACAGTTACACTGGAGAGATGACTACGCCATCCTAGGACTTGCACCCAGGGAAATACTACGCACCCTCAGGTGCTACTCAAGGCAACACAGGTTCAATTCTACTAAATAAATGAGCAAGAGACGTGGGTTCAGAAATATATTTTGTTTTATTAATTCAATTAATAAATTACTACTTACTTCTGATCTCCAAAATAAACACACACACAAAAAGGTTTACAGGGCTGTGGCCAACTGGTTTCACCTCCTAAAGAAGCATAATTTCAGTTATCACACACTATCAGTGCACACATTCACACAATACCCAGTGAGATTACTCTTGGTGATCGACACGGCACGATACTGCACACGGTGACAAGACAGCACCACCACCACACAAGTGTGGAAAATCTGCCTCCCTGCTTTTTGTTGGACACATAGCACCTGTAATTAGATAAACCAAATCAACTTAATAAACCACACACCAGCACACTAATTCACACTGAATATAAAGAAATGAAGATAATATTAACTTAACCTCAATTTCTAACAAAATCAAGTACACACACAAAAAAAGAAAAACAATTTCCAACAACTGGTTCAAAAAGACAACTTAATAAATAAATAAATCAAATTAATAAACTAAAAGATGAAATACACACGGAATGAAATACACACTCAGGTAAAAAGAAAATAAACAATCAGATGATAAATCTGAATGAATAAGTTCACCAGGCATTCATAGAGGCTGATGAGGCCTTATATAAACAGATGTTAAAGTATAAAGCCAAGATTAACCATCCAAAAAAAAAAAAGCAAAGGAAAAGCAACTAATGCATGAAAGCAAAATTAAACGGATACAAAACAAAAACATAGACAAATCAACAAGGAACAAGACAGCAGCATATTTCTGGGTGATGTTCAGACTAAACCACATGCACTGCAGCAGGAACCCTCCAACATATTATGGAGACTTCAGCAGTCAGCCACATTAAACTGACAGGGCTTACATGAGCACTGAACAGTATAGAAGCAGAAGTTAATGCTAACAGAAACTGGATAATGCAGCCAACCACCATACCAAAGCAGAGCCAGTATGATGGGAAGTAGTGTAGAAGCAAGGGGCTGACAGCAACAGGATGCCGAGTAGGCAGTCCGACCAAACACCAGTCGCAAACATTAAAAGGGACTCTCTAGCCTACAGAGGATTGATCTTGTCGCCTAGCAACTGTGACAGCTGCGTTTGACGACAGTAACATTTGTTCAGGACTTTTTTGAAAGTGATATTAAACTGGTAGAAAACAAAATGTTCACAGCCTGTCTAAATATGTTCACTTTTGGTCCATTTCTGTAAAAAACGAAGACTGTAAACTATATAAATCTGCATCTTAGTACAATACAAGTCAACATTTTAACTGCTTTAAAGTTTTCTTTTTTTTTTTTACTTTGTACAGTTAGATATTCGAATAAGTTGAAACCCAGTACTTACATTTAAAAGTGTAATTCTCTCAAAAATCCTGCCGTCACTGGCACGCAATGGATTCTACATGTAGGGTAGGGTAGACTGCGAAAGGGGCCATCTGTTAAAGTCTTCATTGCCTGAGAAACGAAGGGTGCATTTCCAGGCCACATTTTAAGGAGCCTTTGAATTAGGACAGCCTTTTGTCGCACCTTTGTGATGCAATTGCTCTTCAGATCTGGTCCAAACACTCTGTTAATGAGATTGAGAATGGGTGTAAGAAGAAGAAAGTGGGGCAGAGTCCAGAGTGCACATGACATACGTGTATGTGTAACCCCTCTCTCCCGGGTCCTCGCCGCCACACCTCGTACTTGCTCCAAGTGGGCCTCGAACCCGGGTCTCCGGCATGGGAGGCGGACACACTAACAAGGAGGCTAAATGACTGCAGCCACTAGCGTCTGTCACTAGTGCATCTCTTGAGATCAGGGGAGTGAGGTTTTACCTGCACAGCACCTACTCACTGGCCTCCGTTACATTTGCAGATTTTAAGGACCCACATTAGGTGAGAAAACAGTGAGGTAAGATTTTGTGACCCAGTAAAAGTTACGCCAGTTGTTCTGTTTCCATGGTGATAGTTCTCCTAAGAGAGTTTTTATTCACCCGTTTTTCTTTATTTCAAAAAGAGGAGAAAACCCTTTCTGCCTGTTCCCAGCCAAACTAGAGCTGGCAATATGCATTGTCCCCAGAGAGGACTCCCTCACACACATATAAAACTGCTGCTCCTGCAGTAATCATTATGCTGTCCCATAAACCAATATTTAAAACACACACTAACAATAGTACCATGTTTCTACCATGTTATTTGGACATGTTCCATGGTGTACTATGTAGTACCATGATGTATAAAAATGGTGATCCTTCAGGACCATGGTAATATCATCTAATACTGTGACTTCTACTCAGCACCTCCACAGCATTTCAGTAGGAAAGGACTATATTTAGCTGTTGTTTGTATTTATTATGTGCAAATGAGAGTATTGTTTTGTTCTTTGTCTTTAAGCAGAGACATGGGTGTTGTGTGTGTGTGTGTGTGTGTGTGATTTGTGTCCAGTCCTGAGGCAGTATATGCATCGCATCAGTATTTGATCAGTGAGGAACACACACAGCCTGTGGCACAGAACTAAGAGTAGTACAGTATACCTCATGTTTACTGCAAGAGAACAAAGCACATTAACAATCAATAATGTTTTGGAGACAAAACAACATAAAACATCAAGAAAAAAGAGCATATGCAATCTAATATATACATAACACCTAAAGGTTTTGTGTGTCACTGTGCAACATTCTTAGCAACCACCCCTAGCAACATAATCAATATAGCATCAAAACTGTTTGATGTGTTATGTATTTCAGAAGAATTAACAGTTTATTAGTTGTGTAATGAATTATGGGTGACCCCTGCTGCCGTTATGTTGTGTTAGTCACCTTTAATAATTTTTTCATACTGCGAGATAAGCAGATGTATGTGTTTACATACATCTGAATTATTCCACCTCTTAAAGCGATAGTTCACCCAAAAATTAAAATTTGATGTTTATCTGCTTGCCCCCAGGGCATCCAAGATGTAGGTGACTTTGTTTCTTCAGTAGAACACAAATTATGTGGTTTTTTTTTGTTTGTTTTTTTTACTTCAGCCGTTGCAGTCTCTCAGTCTACAATGCTTTTCAATGGTCACAGAATCTATGAGAGGAAAAAAAACATGCACAGAAAAATCCAAATTAAACCCTGCGGCTTGTGATGATACAGTGATGTGTAAAGACTCAAAACGATCGGTCTGTGCAAGAAACTGAACAGTATTTATAGCTTTTTTTTATTTCTGATACTAATAAAAGTACAAAAAAAGAAACAGTCCACCCTGGGGATTACGGTTTTCCCAGGGATTTGAAATGAAGGCAAATTGTGTGTTTTTGTGGAAAAGATCAAGCATAAATGGTTCTTGAAAAAGCTTACTGTTTTGAAGAATATAAGTATGACATAATTACTTTCAGTTGACAGTATGTAGTTTAAATATAATACAAAGTGTTATAAGTGGTAATACTGCATAAAAAGTTATATTATTAACATTATGTACATTTTACAAATATTATTTGCTTACTAAATAAAATGCATTAAACTCACCAAAATTAGCCTACTGATTATTTGTACACAAATTCCTGCCTCCTTTCCTCAAGAAGAGTTCAATCACTGTGTTGTACAGGTTATTTGTGTGTTTCAGTTGCAACAATAAGTCCTTTTCTATCGCCATGGAGGCAAATGCTGAAAGTTGAGTCTGTTTTAATTCACTTTAGGGCTGAGAATGTCCGTTCGACAGAACCAGTGAACCAGAACCAGCCAATGTGTACAGCTGTTTCATGCCCTCATCCAGATTTTTCTGCTGGAGGAAATCAAGGAGATCAGCTGAACTTTTGCCTTTTAAATCAGTCATGGCATACATTAGTCAGTTCTTTTTTTACCCGGGACAGATTGAATAGTGTTCTTTGACTCTGCGTTAAGCTGGAGAATGCTGTATGCAGGAATTTTTTCCAGTATGTCTGAAAGGTAACACTTTATTTCGATAGTCCACTTTAGACATTCTACTACCAGTAAGTAACTTTGCAACTACATGTCAAATAGCAGTTAGTAGAGTATTAGTAGACTGTCTGCTTAATATCTTCTAACACTTTCTTTGTCAACTTATTGTCAACTTATACTAACCCTAAACCTATCCCTAACACTAATCCTAAACCTACCCTAATAGTCTACTCTGAGAGTTAGTAGACATGTATTTGCAAATTAATAAGAATTAGTTAGTATATTAGTTAATGTTTCATGTAGTTGACATGTAGTTACAAAGTTACTTATAGTTAGAAGAATGTCTAAAGTGGACTATCGAAATAAATTGTAACCATCTGAATCTGCTGGATATCGAGGAGGGAAGCATAAATGTTTCATGGTCTTGAAATCTATTCCATATCTGGCAGAGAATGTTGTCCAGAACATTTATTTGGAATTGATTGGAGTATCCACGAAGTTCTCCTTGTTCTAGACCTCTCTGTGCACTCGGAGTGCATGAGATGCGCGCAGTGGCTTTGTAGATCTCATCAAATTGGATTAAAACTCCTTTATTCTTGCCATACAGAATTGTACATCCAATGTTTTTTCTGTAGTTTTGCAAAAAGCACGTCGTGGGGAAGTCGTGGCCTAATGGTTAGAGAGTTTGACTCCTAACCCCAAGGTTGTGGGTTCATGTATTGTGTGAGATTTACTACTACTGATGTGGTTTTGGGTTAGGGTCTTGTATAATGTATTGTGTGAGGTTGGCTCATAGTAAATGGCTGCCCACTGCTCCTGGTGTGTGTTCACAGTGTGTGTGTGTGTTTGCTGTGTGTGTGTACTTTGGATGGGTTAAATGCAGAGCACGAATTCTGAGTATGGGTCACCATACTTGGCTGTATGTCACGTCACTTTCACTTTTTCACTTTCATGTGAATGCTCAAAAATCCCATTAAGTATGTGAAGCAAAAAACATAATCATCCAGACATGCGTTAAATCCAACAGCACAACACAGTCCTCATCAAGCTCATCATGAAATTCCAGTATGTGGTGAAACAGCTTCTTTAGGACACTCTTCTCAAAGACTGACCAATCTCGATGTCTAATGCCGTGATTAGGGGATCTGGAGAAAAATGCAGCTAGGTCCCCTTGAGTCAGTACTAAATTCAACCGAACGTTTGAATTTAGAACTTTAATTTAGAAGTTTTTTTTAGAAGTTTTAAGTTTAATTTAGAAGTTTGAATTTAAATTCAGAACGTCTATAATGGAGAGATGCCATACTTCCGGTGGAGAGAACGCTGGCGCACGTTGGCTGCCGCTTCTCCGTCTGTATTTTAATTTATTACCTCATTCGTTTGTTTTCAAATAGTAGAGATTTTATTATTTGGTATTTTTATGCTGTTTTATCGACACTGGAGTTCTACTGTGGAGTTTCTCGTGGTTTTGGGCACAACATCGTGGGATTGTTGATCCTGCTGACTGGGAACGCTGCGGCATGTGTGATAGCCATTTATATGCTGCGGTGTGATAACAACGCGTCTGGATTCTATTTCAAGTGACTCAATTTGGATATTGCTGCTCCTATCATGCGGATTCCTTTGCTTTGCACTGTCATCATCATTATCATCATTATTTTGACCCGGTCTGGGCTTCGTGGAGAGCAGGTCCTTCAACAACAGTTGGATTTCATCATGATAAGGTACTCTTTTGCTGAACTTCTCTTACTGGAACATTATTTACTTCCCGTCTGTGTTCAAAAGACCTTGAAATCATGTCGGCTTTTACGTCGGCCGAAATATTTACACAGAGGATCGCGGCGGAATGTTCATACTACTGGGACTGGCATTAAAGTTTTATGTTCACTATCCAAGGACTCTGAAACACAAAAACGTTCTCTACGTGGTGTTTGCCATGCAAACCTGTATTATCCGCAACTGACTCATCAGAAAATGCGAATTGAAACTGCTCGATTTGCACATCTAAATGTTCGTTCACTGAATAATAAGACTGCTGTACTTCATGATATCATATTGAGCAATGCTCTGGACTTCTTTTGTATCTGTGAGACTTGGCACCAGCCAAATGATTTTATAAACTTAAATATGAGTGCTCAACCGGGATATACATATACTGAGAGGCCACGTCTAAGTGGTAAAGGTGGCGGTCTCGCTGTTATCTACAGAGCTGATATATCTGTCACAGAAATTACCATTCCCTGTGTATCATCATTTGAGTGCATTGCTTTTAAAGTGAACGGTGTCTCACCTGTCCTTATTGTGCTCATATATCGACCTCCAAAACCAAATCCTCTGTTTTTTACTGAACTCACAGAGCTACTTACATCTCTTAGTGCTGTTTGTCCAGCAATGATTGTGACTGGAGACATTAATATTCATGTGGATAACTCTAATAGTAATCTAACAGTTGATTTCATGGATGCATTAGACTGTTTTAACATGACTCAGCATGTGAAATTTCCCACTCATAATAAAGGTCACACACTTGATCTGGTATGTTCTGTTGGGCTGGACATTGATCAACTAGATAGTAGTGACTTGTGTATCAGTGATCATAAGCTTCTCACTTTTAATTTAAATGTTACATTTTTAAGTGGTACTCAAACAAGGGTCATTAGTTTTAGAAATGTCAAGAATCTTAATTTTGACAGTCTCTCCTGCCTGATCTCAGAGCACTCAGCTGTTGAAACTGTTGATCACTATAATTCTATTTTGTCACCTGCTTTGGATGAATTAGCCCCTAGGAGAGAACGTGTTGTTTCATTTAGTAAATCTTCTCCTTGGTACACCACTGAGTTAAGGGCTATGAAGATGAAAAGCAGGCAGCTTGAACGCCAATATAAGAAATCAGGTTTAACAGTTCATAAGCTTATGTATGACGGTCATTTGAATCAATACGCTGAAGCACTCAAAGCAGCAAGAACAAAGTACTATTCATTTATCATTAGTGATGGTGCTGCAAACCCTAATAAGATTTTTAAGATGATCAACAGCCTTCTTGCACCAATCAAGTCACCAGTTTGTTCCTCTGTACAGGAGTGTAACAAGTTTCTTAGTTTCTTCATGGAAAAAATTTAAAATATCTATAAGTCTATCAGTTTGGTACCTTGCTCTGCAGTTCCTGTGATCTTTCCACCTAGTTTTCCTGAAAGTGCATTTTCTAGTTTCAACATAGTCACTAATGATTGTATTCTGAAATTAGTGATGGCAATGAATACAACTACATGTACTCTCGACCCAATCCCAACATCTGTTCTAAAGGGGTGTCTCTCTTGATTTAGTTGCATAATTTTGATCTTTGTGAAATCCTAACGGTTTTTTGTTAGGGTTGTATGAGTGATTAAAGTTGCAGCTATTACACCAGTCCTTAAAAAGCCTGGATGTGATAAGTCAGATCTATCTAATTACAGACCTATCTCAAACTTACCCTTTCTTGCTAAAGTTTTGGAACGTGTTGTTGTGGCACAACTCCACTCACACTTGTCTTCCAACAAGCTTTTTGAACCTTTTCAGTCTGGGTTTAGAAAGGGACATAGTACAGAGACTGCCTTGGTTTGCGTTATGAATGACCTGCTTGTCTCAGCTGACTCTGGAGCCTCTACCTTCTTGGTCTTGTTAGATTTGAGTGCAGCATTTGGCACAGTGTGCCATTCTATCCTGATAAACAGGCTGGAGAGATGACTTGGTATCACTGGTACTGTACTAAACTGGTTTAAATCCTACCTCACTGATCGTACCCAGTTTGTTGTCTTGGGAAACAACAAATCTGAACTTGGACAGGTCTGTCATGGTGTTCCTCAGGGATCTGTAATGGGTCCTATATTGTTTAGTGTGTATATGCTTCCTTTGGGACAAATTATTAGGAAATATGGTTTGGGGTACCACTTTTATGCTGATGACACCCAAATTTACATCAGCTCCAAGTCTGATCCTACTCTCACCTCAACAATTCTTTCCGAGTGTGTGCTAGAAATAAAAACATGGATGCACCATAACTTTTTAAAACTGAATTGTTCTAAAACAGAGGTTCTACTCATTGGCACACCAGCGGCAATTCACAAGGGTAGCAATCTTAATATGATTATGGATGACTGTGTAGTACTTCCATCTGCTCAGGCTCGTAACCTTGGAGTGATTTTTGATACTCATCTGACACTAGACTCTCACATTAAGAGTATTACAAAATCTGCTTTCCATCACCTCAGAAACATTGCAAGAATTAGGCCTTTCCTCACTCCACCTGACGCTGAAAGGCTTATTCATGCCTTTGTTACTTCCAGGATTGACTACTGAAATGCACTATTCATTGGCTTACCTGTTAAATCAATCAAACGCCTGCAGTATATCCAGAATTCAGCAGCTCGTGTTCTCACATATACTCCATCACGTCAGCATATCACAGGCATGCTTTATAGTTTGCATTGGCTTCCTGTACTGTCACGTATTGTTTTTAAAACTCTAACATTAACATACAAAGCTATACATGGAACTGCCCCTTCTTATATCTGTGACTTAGTCACCCGTTATACGCCTTCTCGTTCCCTTCGGTCTGCTGATTCTCTTACTCTTCAACAGCCTCCCTATAGATTAAAATCTATGGGGGAGAGAGCTTTCTCTGTTGCTGCAACTAGGTTATGGAATGCGCTTCCCGTTGCTGTTAGAGATCCTCACACACTAGCCAGTTTTAAGAAGCTGTTAAAAACTCATCTTTTTAAAATTGCTTTTATGGACTGTCAGTAATATTCTGTTGTGTTGTACTGTAATGAGTATTTTATGATTTATAGTTTCTACTTTGTATTGCATTTATTGTAGTTTTGTATTTTATTTGTTTGTAGCGCTTTGGGTTCTAGAAAAGCGCATTATAAATAAAATGTATTATTATTATATTATTATTATTAACCGATGTGCATAGTAGTTAATAAGGCCATAGGTGCCCTCTCCTTAAATTTAATCTGCACCCCATTTAGTCCAGATGACTTGACAGCTGCACCATCAAAACACCTTGCCACAACTTTATCTAGACATTCCTATTTCTCCAATAAACAAAAGCAGCAATGTCATTGGCTCATTTGCCACTGTAACATCTTCAAATATGACAAACCGTTCTGTGTGTAACGAGGCGACAGGGACGAGAGACGTGCGGATCCATACGCAAAGCTTTATTCATAGACATGGTCACACACAGGCAGGTTGAGCATCAGCAAACAGATATGTATAAAACAAAACTGAGAGTACTCCTAGGGCTGGTGTAGGTCATCGATCGGCATGAGCAATAGTCCAGACGAGGTACAAACAGAGTCCGAGTGGCTAGACAAGGGTTAATCCAAAATACACAGGCAGGAATAAGGAATCAGGAAACAAGGCAACACGAAATGACTAGACTAAACTAGAACTAGAAACTAGACTCCGTAAAGCAGCTAACACTAGAGGAGTGATAAATGCAGAACAATACATGATGCAGAGTGTAATATAGTGTGTGTGGGATTGGTTACAGTTGTGTGCAATCAGTGAAATGGATAATGGGAAATGTAGTCTGTGGTGACATGTAACAGTCTGTGTAGTGAGAGAGTCAATATGATGGATGAGTGACATCTGGGGCGATCAGACAGAAGTCCATGGACAGGATTCATAACAGGATCCCCCCCCCCCCCAAGTAGCGGCTTCCAGATGCTCCTATCTCAATATAATCCAGGAGGGCGGTGAAGCGGAGGCGGTACAGGGGGAGGGATGAAGGGCCAGGTCCACATGGAAGTGGAAAGACTGGGGATTGAGGCAGAGCCAGCAGCGCAGGGCACCCTGGTGGAACTGGTGAAGCAGAAAGCCAGGGCAAAACCGGTGGAGCAGACAGAGCAGAGGACCACCTTGGCGGGGCAGACGGAGCAGAAGACCACCAAAGCAGAACAAGAAACAGATGCATTTATGGCATCAAAGACCGGAACAGGAAATACAGCAGGCTTATTAACTCTCTTTGGGCATGACTGACAGGGCTAAAAGTTCAGTGTTGGTCTCCTTGAGAGTGGTTGGACAGACAGACAATTCACAATTAGATTCAAGAACATACCTAAAACAGACAGACAGTTCAAAACTGGATGTATTGACTGACAATGGACTGGTAGACATTTCATAACCAAGATCAGAAACTGAAACAGGACTGACAGAAAGTTCATCAGACATATTACTCAAGACTGGGCAGACAGATAGTTCAAAGTCAAATGCATTGATTAAAACTGGACAGGCTGACACATCACAATCAGGCTCATTAGCTGAAACTAGACAGACAGATGGTTCAACATCAGACTTACTGACTGAAACTGGACTGACAGAAAGTTCAAAATCAGGATCATTAGCAGTATTTAGACAGACCGAAAGTTTATTAGTGGTCTCTGGGCTCGTGACAGGGCAGACAAAAGGTTCGTTAACGGCCCCTATGGACATGATAGGGTTAAATGGGCAGGGAAAAAGTAAATTTAAAGCCTTGGTCGCAACAGGCAGGTTTAAGAGTTCCAGAATGGCTCTTGCAGCCGCAACAGAACAGTCAGGAAATTCACAGACAGTTACCTTGGCTGTGACAGACAGGACTAAGAGTTCATAGGCAGCCTCCTTGGCTAGATCGGAACAGGAGAAAAGTTTATAAGCAGCCTCCGTAGCTGTGAAAGGACAGGAAGAGTGTTCATAGATGGCCTCCTTGGCCGGAACAGGACAAGCAGAGAGTTCACAGACAGCCTTCTTGGCCGGAACAGAACAAGCAGAGAGTTCACAGATGGCCTCCATAGCCATTACAGGACAGGCAGAGAATTCACAGATGGCATCCATAGCCATTACAGGACAGTCAGAGAATTCACAGATGGCATCCATAGCCATTACAGGACAGGACAAGAGTTTATAAGTTGATACCACTGACACTTCTGGGGCCCGTTCTTCATACGTCGATTGTTGATGATTAGGCATCATCTTGGATTGGTTGGTTCTTCGAAGCTCATCCCGGACTTGCTGTCTTAGCAACAGGTCCATAAGCTTAAACCTGCTCGGGAGCAGACTTATTTCATGTAAACAGGATTAGATTGCATTAATTGATACAGAATTGATACTTAAAATCTGTCTCAGCCACCTTTACTTTGTTACAATAGTATCCTACTGATCCAGGGACAATAATTTTAAAATAATAACCATTTAAAAATTAATTTAAATATAATATAGCGGTCATTCTTCAATTGGGTTGGCAAATGAGAGGCAGAATTTGTAAAAATGCTTGTTTGTTTGTTTGTTTTATAATAAAATATATTGATGTGCATCTAAAATGTTATTGTCACATGTTGGGTATGCAAAACAAAGCACACAATGTTCTTTTAATAATCCACAGGAGAAAAAGGGCACAACCAAACACAAATCCAAACGAATAAAACATCAATAGCAGACAAAGGAATAATGGAGAACACAGGCTTTAAATACTGGGAACGTAATCAGGGAGAAACAGAAACAGGTGTGGGGCTAATTAGTCAAAAACCATGGAAACTAACTAGGCAGGATAATGGAGACCGAGAAACTACACCAAAACAGATCATAACCATGACAGTTATATCCATTAGTAGAAGCTTAAGAATATTTTGATTTTTTAATAATATCAATCAAGCACTGGTGACACAGCCACTTATTATGTCTATGGTGTTACCAATATTTGAAGTAAAATTTTGGTTTGTTCTAAAATGAGCAGTGATATGCAACTTTAGATAATAATTAATAAATTAATTAATTACTTTAATGATTCAGTTTCATTGATCATTCAATTTTCAGTTTTTAAAATAAATGTTTAATTGTTCATCTTGGCCCCTATTTCTGCCAAAGGAGAATAGTTTCTTTAAAAAAAAATGCATATTCAAAAAGACAGCAAAAATGATCTGCGGTACCTTTATAGTCTTTATTCTAAAATATTAAAACAGTTTACAGTCTAAAAACTTTAAATTATAAGATTAAATGGCTCTGAGGAAAGAAATTTCAAATACATTTTGAAGTACTGTAACACCACAGATGTAATACAACACCACAGACTTCATAGAGTTAGTGGTGTTACCAGGAAAGACAGTAACGCCACAGATGGTAACACCATGGACAAATCAGCCTAATCCAGATTTTTCTAAAATAGAGGCTGAATGACCATCATGACATCAAGATCAGGGGACATTTTGGAAATAATAATATGTATTTATCAAAATTTTGATTAAAATGTCAGATCTGCACGTTATCAACGTAACACCACAGACACTAATAAAGTGTGACACATGAAATTGTCAGAAATTTAGCTTTATTTATTTGTCATAAAATAATTACTTCATAATTGTATTAGAGGCTTACACACATGCTATACAGATAATGTAGAGTCGTGCATTGCATCGTGATGACAGCTATTATGGGAGTGGCTTGATGGAGTGCAGGAGATGCAGATAACTTGATCTTGACCCTTAAGAAAATTTAATTAATGTTGTCACGTAAGAGATCTGTGTCAAAGATGAAATTAAATGAATTGTTTATTGCTACATGGAAATAAAAATGTAAAGCCTGTACAAATATAAGAAATTGTGAATATAAATAATTATAAATATAAATAAATAACCCCTTTTAAACCATGAACGCACAGTTATCTCATAACTCAATCCAGCCATACTAATCATCAACAACAGGTGCGCTCGAACCAAATTAGCCAGATCCTGATTAGCACAATGATATCATCTTGGATTAGTAATTTGATCTCGGATGTAAAAAGCGACGTACGAAGAACGGGCCCATGGAGATTCTGCAGCGGATGCCGCCACCTCTGAAGATTCTACAGCCGTCCATCAAGAAACAGGGAAAGTTCATGAATATTCTCCTTAACAAGACAGGCACAGAGGTCAGCAACTGTTCCATCGACCGTGACATGACAGGCTGAAAGTGTATTGCTGGGCGCCACCTCAGTTGAACGTGCTTGCCCTCATAAGAAACCGTTGTGGTGTGTTGTTAAATATAGCCACATGGGCTCAGGAGTACTTCAAAAAACTGCTCTCACTTAAAACAGTCTGCTGCTGCATCAAAAAATGCAACCTGAAACACTCTTACTCTTGGAGAAAGCTATACAGTACATCAATTCTATGCAGTGATGCCGTCGGGTTCTCTGGGCCAGAGCTCATCTCAGATAGTCAAAAAGACAGTGAAAATGTGTGCTCTATTCAGATGAGTCCACATTTTAAAAAATGGATTTCTAATAATTAATTTGATGATTATTATGTAATTACAGAATAATTAATAT
Source organism: Cyprinus carpio (assembly GCF_018340385.1). Taxonomy (NCBI): domain Eukaryota; kingdom Metazoa; phylum Chordata; class Actinopteri; order Cypriniformes; family Cyprinidae; genus Cyprinus; species Cyprinus carpio. The sequence continues at coordinate 10,727,769 of NC_056602.1, forward strand.
AGTTTACTCGAGTCAATTACAAAATAAGACTTTGTCTATGTATTAAACAGTGTTGGAAAGGATACTTTGGAAATGTAATATGTTACAGTTACCCTACTTAAAATGTAATAAGAAGTGTAACTTTTCAATTACTTTATTAAAGTAATGTAACTGATTACATTTGATTACTTTTCTAAATTTCTAATGTTTTTAACTGTTAATCATTTTCAAACATAAACCAGGTTAATTTTACAGTAGTAATCTTAGTACTCCTACTACAAATTCTTTATCACTTGAATAAAGATTATAATATTTTAATTTTAAAGGAGACATTGGATGTTAGTGTATGTTTATGTTGATTGTTGATATTTTGTTGTTGTTGATGTTGATGCCCGGCTTGGTATTGATGATTGATAGGTAGGGGGCATGATCGGCTCAGAATGCATTTTCAAATCAACATTGACTTTAACTTCATTATCGCAGGATATTTAATGAAAATGGAATTCAAACGTCTTATGTGTAAGTTTCAATGCATTTAAGATAAACATAAACGACATTTAAATCATCTTTTTTGCAAACATTTTGCTGCACCTTTGGCACAGAATGCATTTCGAAATTCACACTGCATTTTTCTACATTTACAGTATCTTGCGGTAGCACGATGAAAATGCAATCCCAAGTGTCCTACCAGCAAGTCTAAATGCATTTTAAAAAATGTAATTTAAATGATCATTTTGCTACAGTTTTTGCTTGGATATGTTAAACATCTAAACAATTTGGATAATACAATTTAATTTTAATTTTGCAACTTATAAAGCGTTGAAATATGTTTTTAATTTACATATTAAAACTAGTGTAGGAAATGGCAAATTAAATTACATAATTGAATTTTCATTTTGCAAAAAAATGTTGCACATATGTATGGGAAAATGAAAATTTAAATAAAAAAAATGCATTGCCATTTTACATATTGCATTGCCATTTTGCAAATTACATTTCAAAATGAATTTTGCTACCCATATGCTTCCATACGAAATGAGCTGCTGTGAACAGAGCAAGGTAAACTTATGGAAGATGGGCATCCAATGTCCACTTTGAAGCACAACCACCAAAAAAATCAGACTTACTTCGAGATCATTCTGACGTTAAATGCATATTTAAAATCATAACAAGAAATATTTTATTAGCTATAAGAAACACTGTCTGGAATCTAACAATGCATTGGAAAAAACTGTTGAAAAAATGAAGCACAGCTATACATAAACCCATATAGGAAATAAAAGAGTTATCGAATAAGCATGCAATTCATGAAAAAAATCAATTAAATCTGTATGTGGTAGTGTGTAGGAACAAATCAGATGTAACTGATTACAATTACTTTTATTTTGTAATTAAATTACGCAATTCCATCACATGTAACTAGTTACTTCCCAACACTGGTATTATACAGGTATATATATTCTATTAAATATTGTGTAAATATTTGTATTTTATTTAATCAGTTTTGTGTGTCATTATATTATATTACAGATTTATCTATTTGTATTATATATAGTTATCAGCCACCCTGCTCTCTAAATATCATAATGGATCGGTCATTAAAAAAAAATCCATATTGTTCAACTTCTACTTACAACAGTTCATAACAAAGCAAGTGTTCTTTGGGTTCCTTGATAAAAAGGAACAGCATATACAACTCATGTGTGCAGTAATTCAGAATGTGTACTAAACAGAGAGCAGTCTGGGCATTAGTTTTAAATGTGCAAAATGGAATACAAAGATAAAAGCACTTTGAGTGCAAACTGAAAAATCCATCTTGAGAGAAGAACTCTATTCCAGTCTATTAGAGTGATGGGTGTGATAAGTGCATATTGCTGGTGGCTTGATTGTGTGTGAGTGTTTGCATGCGATGGAATAATAATCGCTCTAGAAGTGACCATTAACTCTGACATATTAACAGTCCCAGCTGAGCAAGTAATCACATGTACAAGCTCACTGCTTCATTTCCATGGAAAAACAAATTATTGATCCTCATTAAGAGGTTGATATGGAGCCCCAGAGCTCCAGGTAGAGAGACAGGTGTAGATTTCTTACCCTGCTTGAGCAGCATGGACTTAGGCTTGCGGCATGGGATCTGCTCTTCCCTGGAGCTCCTATCTGGAAGACTGGATCGATCAGGGCTAATTAGCTGGGGCTGTGATTTTCTCTCTCAGGGCTTCATCTCTATGTGTGCATGAATTGAATACTTTATCTTGTTTTGTGGTTTTCTCATTCTTACAAATGGAGAGGCAGAGTTTGGGGAGAGGAAGAACATCAGTCACACTTTTTAGAAATTTAACAGACATGTGAAAGTATAGAGAGATAGGGACTACAGTTGAGGTGCTTTTTTAGAGAGAAAAAACTGTCAGCCTTTATTATCATGTTTCTTGAAGTTTGCATCCTTGGTTCTGTTATTTTCCGCTTTTTATTACTTTTGAAGTTACTTTGAAACAATCCTTATTGTTTAAAGCACTTTATCAAGGTAATTTGACTTTACACAATTACAGTCTCTGGAGTTTCTGTTCTCACAACTGTCAAACCCAGGTGCATGTGTGCATTTGAATGTTTTTGGTTTTAAACAGGTTGACTCTGTCTGTGCTACATCATTTAAAATTTAATTATTTCTTCTCTTTCAGATTCCAGAGGAGCATGATTCGGAGAGTCAGGTTCATAAGGAGAGAGAGTGGAGATTCTTACGCAATGCACAAGTACACAGACAAAGCCAATGCATCACTCAAAGAGGTACTGGTTTCCAGCTGTAAAACTGCATGAATTTGCTGTCTCAATTTAGCCAGTTCTAGTCATATATGCTCATGACATATACATATAAATATATGTGGGCATGGGGGCAGTCGTGGTCTTAGATGGAGAGTCAGACTTGTAACCCAAAAGTCACGGGTTCAAGTCTCAGGTCTGGCAGGAATTGTAGGTTGGGGGGAGTGAATAACCAGCGATCTCTCCACCTTCAATACCACGACTGAGGTGAGACCCTTGAGCAAGGCCCGCTGCCCACTGCTCCGGGTCTGTGTTCACGGTGTGTGTGTGTGTTCACTGCTGTGTGTGTGCACTTGGATATGTTAAATGCAGAGCACAAATTCTGAGTATGGGACACCATACTTAGCCACACGTCACTTCACTTTAACTTTCATATATTTTATTTAGCAAATGTTACAGATGTTAATATCATTTCACTCAAGTCTACAGCAGGAATGTTTCTAGCCTTTCATCAATACTGGGGCACAGACCACCCCAAAAAATAAAAAAGTGCCCAATTTATTTGTTTATTTTTAATATTTCAGTGGATATAGATTCTAAAAATAAAACTTGCGATATAACTTAGTGTGTTTAAAGGGCTGTCATTTAATCAAAGTAATAAAAGTTTTTCAAAACAAGGCATGGTACTCAATAGCAAATCTGGCATTTAATTCTAAATCTAAACAGCTGATCAAATACAGAGGACATAATTGCATAAATATTATCAGGGAAATTTCACAATAATAATTTAATGGTAAAATAATATAATGTGGATTTCACAAGTGGAACTGGGTGAACCAGTTATATACTGTAGTTTTTCTGTTTGAAAGCCCCGAGCTTAAAAGAAAGCAATGTGCTTGGCTCCCTGTCTGAAATCAGCGGAGTCTCAAACGGCATGGCTAACATGCTTACGTCAGTGCTGGCACGCACACACACAAGTGCGCAGGACTGATTGCGTCAGAGCGGAGGATCCTGCTCACAATCGTGTGTCTTTCTCCTTTCATCACTCTCTCTGCCATCCTCCTCTCTCAAGCCGAGAATGGGACTGCCCTCATTCAGTCTAGCTGGAGGAACTGAATCAAATCCTGAATTCCCTCTGAGTTCCCTTCATGCATATTTTTTCTATGATCTGCAGTTCTCACACTGAAGTTCAGTAGTGTCATCCTTATTCATTTTCCTCAAAAACTTGTAAACCAAAAGACTGCTGTGGTCATAAGTAAACCTCAACATTTCACTAATTAAACCTGTTCTAACTGATCTATCCCTCTTGTGGTTTTAGGAGTGACACGGTTAGATGATCAGATCTTCATCAACAGAAACCCAGGTGTTCCATCAGTGGTGAAGTTTCATCCATTTAACCCCTGCATCGCTGTAGCTGATAAAGACTCAATCTGGTGAGTGACTTTAACATACACAACCACATTCATCTACAATCAAAACACTTTAAAAGAGAAGCATGCATAAGCAAGCATAAGACCATATTAACATTTGGACATTACAAATATCACTTTTCACAGTACTGCACATAGAACAATGTTTCCCATTAATTACTCAGACTCTGCTGGCCCACCACAGTCTAATCTGCCCCAGCTAATAAACTGAAAATATAGTTTCCCTTCTCTCATAATAACTTTAAAAATCTCTTGTTATTTTGTGTCACTGCTTTGACAAAGCATCTATCAGTCAAATTAATATTGAACATCCAAAGGCCTGAATTTTAGTTTAATAAGTATATTATCTATTTCTCTGCATATTCTATATGCATATTATTTCAAATCAAAGCATGGTACTGTGCTCATACGAAACAGTGTGTGCCAGTTATGCTTTATTTTCACATTCCACCATTTCTGTTTTTATATTTATTCCTGTATATCACTAGAATTCTGTAGCATATTTTTGTAAACCTGTTGTTTTCTGCGAAATTAAAAGCTTGAGGGTTTAACTCTTTTAAATGAAGAAAAATAAATTAAGACAGCATTGTAATTTTTCTATTGTAGTATGACCTCCTAATGACCATAGGATGCCATATTTAGGCTATCTTTGCCCACTCTTCTCTGTTACAATTTGAGAATATGAGTGTGCCAAGACCAATATTTTAATACTGTCACTGTTTTTAACCTAATTTATAAAAACACTTGTGGAGTTTTAAAGTATGTGAAGCCATGTTTTTTTTATTTTTTTTTATCAAATTTTATCTAAGCACTGAATCTTTTTTTTTTCATCACTCAGAAATGTTCAGGCTATCTCTGTTGTGCTGTACATGCTTAAAATTGAAAATATAAGTGGTAAATATTACCATTTGATACCATGTATTGGTACATTGTTGCAAATAAATGAAAATGATTAAATATAACTCCTCCTTTCTACTGAAAATCATGCCCTGATAATTTTTAACAAAAGTTAGCAATATTAGCCAGCCATATTGCTCATATGTGTAACATATATTGGAACATATATTTCCAAGGATGTGATTTTTCCATATAAATATGGATTTCTATATTTTCCGACCTCTGAGGGATGACCCATGTGATTGGCGTAGATCCAAGGTTTTTTTTTTTTGGTTTGTTTTTTTGGTGGGGGATGGTGGTTACTGAATGATGATTGAAATCATGCAAATGGCCTTAAGCTATTACCTAAATAAACTGCAAAAACATCATAGACGGAATGGTCCTGAGTGTGCTGCACGAGCTCGCGGCACCATCTGCAGGACAGTTGAAAGCGTTCAAATGATTCAAAGCACCAAACGCGAGTAGAATCAGTGCTGAAACTTGTTACTCGACCGGTGACATTTTATGAATGGCAGTGGGAATTTGACATTGCTAACCGGCGAACCAATGCCCTATGCCCTACTACCTTTGAAGGTCAGAGCCCTTGAAGTGTGTTTTTTGAAGGGTGTAGGGCATTTCTGTCTCGTATAAGCATTCGGAACTCCCTTGGCTATTTGGAGTTTGGGTGCTTTGTAGTTTGTTGTTTGTAGGTTTTTCTTATTATTATTATTATTTTATTCAAATATTTTCTAATTGTGTCTTATTTACTTTTAAACTTTTTCTAACTAGACTTGCTTGCACTACCATCTTAAATCATATTTCTATCACTGAAGAAAATATTTAGTCTTACATTAAAATAGACAAATTTAATTAGCCTATTCTATTCACTCTGTATCACGCTACACTGCCGGAAGGAACACGAAGTTGCGAATAATCGAGAGAGTCTTTATCAATCCAACACAGGGGTAAATCCAACATGGAACACAGGAGGAAGACACACGTACTGACTTGTAGACCTGACCAACACAGACTGTACAGACTAGGAACTTTATACATAAGATAATTGGGGAAACACAGGTGAGAGGAATGAGTAAATTAACGGGGACATGGAACACATGGGGAGGAAACTAGACACACCTGGAATCAAATTATCCAACCACGGGAGACAGAAACTGGGTCACAGGGGCAAAAACACACATAATGAGTCCGGGGTGTGATATTACTCCCCCCTCCCGGAAGGTGCGATCTCACACCGTAGAAACAACAGAGGGAAGTTTGGGTGGGAACTTGGGAGGAGGTTCCGGTGGAGGACGGACCCCCGGGAGGGGGCCAGCAGACAGAGACCACGGAGGAAGGAGCCAGGGAGGAGACAGGAGGGACCTGGAGCAGGAGGAGCCCAGCAGGACCCAGGCCACAGCCATAATGACAGCCCAAGCTGGAGCCGACGGTGGGAGGAGCCACTGAGGAGGAATGGCCGCCGACTCCAGGGGGCCGACCAACGGTGGCTGAGCAGGTGGAGGAGCCCGACGCGGAGACGTACAGCCAAAGAGCCAGGGAGACGGGGAGGATACGGAGGTCCTAGGCGGAACCGATGGCACCGGCAACCGATGGGGAGATGTGGATCCAGGAGGCCGCGGTGGAGCCAGAGCAACAGAGGACTGAGTTGGAGCCGAGTGGATGAAGGAGCCTGACGGAGCCAGAGGGACAGGAGGGACGAGGTGAAGCCAGAGAAGTGGAGTCCCAAGGCGCAGGATGGTCGACGCCAGACCAAGGTGGAGCCGGAGGGACGAGGGAGCCAGGCGGAGCTTGTGTACTGCCGGCCACGGCGGAGAGGAGGGAGCTAGGAGCCATGGTGGAGCCGATGGTTCAACGGGCCGAGGTGGAGTCCAGGCCTCGGAAGCTGGAGGCGGAGGTGAGGGAGACTCCGACCCCGGCAACGCTGGAGGATGGCAGTCCCGTGGAGCTCGCACCGTAAAGATGGTGGGCTGAGGGCGAGCAGAGGGGCTGCCAGACGACACTGGAGGACACATTCTAGGAGCAGGCACTGGAGGACGCATTCTAGGAGCAGGCACTGGAGGACACTTTCTAGGAGCAGGCACTGGAGGATTGGAAGCCCCCTCAGGGCTGGATGAGGAAACCAAGGACGAAGGAGGGCTGGACGGGACCAGCGAAGACGATGGAGAAAGAAGAGGGGGCAGTTCAACTTCCAGTTCCGATTCCCAGTCTACAGCGCTCACCCTGTCCATGTCCTTCTCCCTTGTGGCAGGCGGTGTTGCCGGCTCACACACCTGGTCTGATTTCACGGCGTCTGGCTCCGTGGCGATCCTCAGCTCTGTCGCTGTATGAGGCGATGGCTCGTGGGTCAAAGCGGGCTCTGGCTCTCCGTCAGTGGCGGGCTCGGGCATGCGCTCCGCACATCGGGGAGATGGTGGGCTGGGCTCTGGGTCGGAAGTGGCACTGGCAATCAATCCCTGGGAACAGGTGGGAACTTAGATCCATTTCTCGCCAGTGTCCACTCCACGAAGGTGGCAAAATATGCTCGGGGACCATCCTCGGACAACGGCGCTCTGTACGCATGGTCTAGGTAGTTGGTGAGGCTTGCCATGATCCTGAACAGTCCAGCAGGAGGAGGAGGTATTCGGGGCGAAGGAGGGGATCCATCACACACAATGGAAAGAAAAAGAACTGAGGAAAACCGGAAAAACAAATGGAGGGCATGCAATTTATACTGTTTCGGGTTGGGTCTTCTGTCACGCTACGCTGAAAGGGAATCATAAAGGGAATTTGAACAATTGTATAACATCAACTCTGCAATGGATATTGATATCCAAAGTATAGTGAAAACACTATTAATTAGGACAGTAACAAGATCGGCAGTTTAAGACATTAACTTGTAAGCACAAAACACAAGATACTTCTCTTTTCAGTATGAATAAGGCTTTATTAGATAAATCTACGACATATAAACTAATCTAACACATAAGCACACACACTCACACATTCACACAAGTTGCAGGAGGATATAAAGTTAGGAAAGAATGGGTTTAAGAGAATGAAAATGTGTAATCCCAAGTTTACAGCAATACGTGAAATTGTATAGACATGAACAACCATCAATCACTTAATTAAACCTCACATTGAGTTCCTCAATGAGGTTAAAATTATATTAGATAGGTACACCAGTTTAGATCAGAGTCTGGAGGTAAGTTACTTGCTTTGCCTGTGTAAAGGGGGTTCCCTTTGTTGTTGCTGAAAAGGGGATTTCCCGAGGTTGCTGATTGGCTGGAAGTTCAGTAGTCGTTGAAGTGACGTCTTGGGAAGCCCATGGTTGGGCGTAGGCTGACTGTGTGGAAATTTGTGGGTTTGTTGTGGTTTTAGTTTGGGACGCGAGGTCAGACTTGGAGACACAACGTTACAAAACTTAACTCAGGACACGAAATCTCAACGGAAAAGAAAAGAAACTAAAGTAAAAGAATAGAAGTAAAGTTTGACTAGACTAGGTGGTGTTTCTTCTCATCGTGGCTAAGTAGCAGCAGGCATGCAGGCCGAAGCACGCTGGAACAGCGCTCGAAGAACGCTAAAAGTGATGACTAAAAGCATGACTAAAAGCAAAAGCTAAAAGCCAAAACTAAAAAGCCAAATTTCATGGTGTACTGAGTATTTAAACTGGCCTTTCGGCCATACTTCAAATGTTGTCTTGACCAGTTAGATATTGTCTTTGCTCGGGGTTTTGCGATGTTTGTCCTACCCATTCATGAATCATATGTTATCTTATCAATCATGTGGTCCGACTTTTCCCGCTCTTGCAGGGTATAATTTTGGACATGATTCCTATGATAAGAATATGATACATTTGACAAATAACTGATGATCAGAAATGTTTCAAGCAAGAAGAATCGAACACACACATACTAAACATGAATATGAATACTTAAGCTATTCAATAGTTATTAAAAAGACATACCCAATAAGTGATTAGAAACATGATAGTCAAATGCGTGGGTTTCATATATGATATGGAGTTAAGCAATGGACTGATATTCCCTTATAAGTCTTTTTTGAGTTCATTTTGGTGCATCTACATCTGTAAAAGAAAGTTTTTATGCCATTCTCTGACATAAGAACGTTCTGTGGAGACCAGAGGTTAAAAGGTCCCCTTCAAGGAATTTCAGTCTGGTTCTTGTCTTGTAGGTAGGGGAAGTCAATCCATGTGATCATGATTACTATCATGGGTTTACATGTGATGTTAAGGCTGTGCATCTCTTTGACCATCAATCTGGATTAATTGCCCCAAATTTGACAATCTCTTCTCCGAACTGAAATTGTCAATAATTGTTCTAATGGTGTTAATGTTGAAAGCTGTTCTGTGAAAGAGTTGGTTGGTTATCTTGCTTCAGACTGTGGTGCTAGGAGTTGATTTACAACATACTGTTGCCTTTCTGTGGAATTCGGCTCATGTTTCAACCATTCTCCCGATCGAATCTTTAATTTGTCTGGTAATGAGTCCAGGGGTGTGAACTTGAAATCAACCCCAATTTTGCTTTAAAAAGCATCGCAAGATCTCCTAACCGCAGATCACATGATCACAAATGGAAATCACTTCCGTGAAGTGACATCGCATGTTCCCTTCGCTAATGGACTTCTGGAAGGGCTCATACATCACCTGGAGCTGGTTCCATGTACAACTGTTGGAGCAAGCTACATTAAAGTGATTACTAAGTTTTGAATATGGATATTCGAAATGCATCGATTCGCTACACGAGGACTTTGTTCACCCCCCGGAGCCGTGTGAGACACTTTTTTTTTTATGGATTCACGCTTTTTATTTAACTTCTTTTGGACTGATGCATGCAACACTCGCTGAGTGGCAATAAACAGCCTGAAAGATCAAAGACAACTTTTTATATAACTCCGACTGGATTCATCTGAAAGAAGAAAGTCATATACACTTAGGATGACTTGAGGGTGAGTAATTTAAGGGCTAATTTTCATTTTTGGGTGAACTAACCTTTTAAGGCTGATTTATACTCTACGTGTTCGCAAGTTCATTTGGGTGCATGCAGCAAATATGAAGTCATCATGGTGTTGCCGGAAGTTTGCTTTGAGTGCGCGCGAATTCATTTCGCGTGGTGGTGTGGACGGCATTCTCTGTAATATTCCATGTAGCAATGCATCTGAAGATGCATGAGTTCAGGGCGATTTTATCTGTGCTGGCATTTGTGTGAAACAGAAGTAGTTTGATGTGAAGTTCAAACTCCATTGTATTTGATGCTTTGACGGAAAACAATGCATAGTTTGTCCAAGGCTTTTTATTGGAAGTACGTCTTATTTTTATTGTATAAAATGGAATTAGAATTCATTTAAATACTAATTATACACTATTTGCTTAAAGTTGTCTTGTGTTTGATGCGAAATAGTTTAAGATTGTTTTAAATTTGTACATAAAGAAATTATTAATTCATCAACTCATTCATCACACGAGAAGACTTGTACCGTAAATTACTTATTCGCACCAGTGATTCCCGATGGTTTTAAAGGGCATTTACTCCTCGTTAACCCCTGTCATTTCAAAGAATAGTGCAATGGCGAACGTGACAAGTATAAAAGCCTTGTCCTTTTGGGAAGGTGCATGTGCAGTCAGCAGAGGCTCGCGGAGCCAGGCGAAAGTATAAATCCCCCTAGAGTACAGTTTTTAGGTTCGATTCACTTTTAGTGCTAGCTGCGCTTGGTTTGAGCTGCTTTAATTTGCATTTGGGAACGCAACATTCTTCATTAAAAATGTTTATAAATCTGCTGTTGTTTACAAAGAGAAGTTTCAGCGTCACATAATCCTTCAGAAATCATTCTAATATGCTGATTTGCTGCTCAAGAAACATTTCTCATTATTATTAATGTTAAAAACAGTTTTGCTACTTAAGATTTTTTTGTGGAAACAATGATACCATTCAACCATTTGTATAAGATTTTAAAAAAAAAGAGAGAGAGAGAGAAATTAATCTAAAAAAAATCTAAAATGTTATTCATCATGCATGAAAGTGGTAAAAAAAAAAAAAAAAAACTGTGTAAAGACCGAGCGGCAACCTCCCGCTCTCTCTCGTGAAGCCAATAAGGAAGTGACTAAAACTGTAATTCATCGACTGGCCGCTTGAGGCTGGCTGCAAAAGGGAGTCAGTCCCATAGACTCCTCATGTTAAAATGCCCAACTTTACAGCAGAAAAAAAACATGTTTACAGCCGGGTTCAAAAAATGATTTTAGTCTATATAGCTAATTTTGCCCTTCATGACAACTGTGAGGGGGGTGAATTTTTTTTATAACTCATCTGTTTAAATTATATTAAGCCTTAAGGTTCTGCATAATTAAGGGCGTGGCCACTTGAGTGACAGGTAGATTGCGCTGTTGAGAATGCCGTTGCGCTAGGTGGGCATGGCTTCAGCAACCAGCTCCCGCCTTTTTGCCCATTTTCGATTTTCCGGGAGAGTCGCGCAATAACAATTCTATATACTTTACTATAATATTGTTACAGAGAGCACTTCCATGGCTCCCTCTTTGGGCCATCAGAGGTCTCCATCACCAGAGTACTGATTTTCCCTGTCTCACTACATTTCCCATCAGCCCCATACCTGGCACTAATTAATCCGCTCCACCTGAACAGTATTTTCTGGGCTATTTATAGTTAGCTTTCTCCTGGGTTCTTTGCAAAGTCTTGTTTTACCTTTGTGGACATTACTGATTACTGTCTTTTGTTGTTATCTTGCCTGTCTAACATTTTTGATCCACTTCTGCCTCCCTTTTGGACTTTTGCTATGGTTTTTGGATTAGTTCTATTGGACCGCTGCCTGCCCCAATTTCATGCCTGTTTAATGTTTACTCTTCAGCCTGCTCTGCTATATTGCCTTGTCTGTGTTTTGACCTCTGCCTGTACGACTACTTCTCAAATAAAACTGCAAATGGATCCCAGCCATAGTGATGAATCATTACAAATATATTATAGTACTTTATTGTAATATATTATATTGTTATCATGATTATTAAATGCTGCTTTTTATTTTTTGAAGGTCAATAGTATGTATTACTACAATATAAGATATATATTATAATGTGCTAAAATATATATTTTTAATAATAAATGCTGGGGACATGGCTTGTGAGCGTGGTCAGATTTTACATATTTTTTTGGCTCTATCTGATCACATGCCTGTATTTTGTAATGTTATCTGTTCATTTTTGACATGTATTTCATGTGTTAGTTATACGTGTCAGTAGGGTTGCAAAGGGGTGGAAAATTTCCAGTAAATTTCTGGAAACTTTCCAAAAATCCCTAGAAGATTCCAAAAAATCCTGGAAAGTTTTCCATCTTTTTGCAACCCTACTTGTCAGTTATGCTCATATTCTTCCTGAACTCAAACTATCAGTCTAGCTAGATGTGCATAGAGAGGCATTGTGAACTATTACGTATGTAATTACGAACTATTGTATGTGTTGAACAGTTTTTGGGACTGGGAGAAAGGAGAGAGGTTGGATTATTTCTACAATGGGAACCCACGATACACACGCATTACAGCTATGGAGTACCTTAATGGGCATGACTGCTCTCTCCTCCTCACTGGCACTGGTCAGTTCACCTACCATTCATGTTAAAGTACACTTTGATCGGTTCTCATGTTTGTCACTTTCTGTGCTGACTTGCTCCATGCCACTTTTTGTGCAGATGATGGAGCTTTGCGAATTTGGAAGAACTTTGCTGACCAGAGGAATCCAGAAATGGTCACAGCGTGGCAGGGGCTGTCCGACATGCTGCCCACTACACGAGGTTTGCTTTCAGACTCATACACTCTCTGTGCGAATACCGCTCTTCTGCTGTCATCTGAGTTTCTTTTCCCCTGTCTACTCTGCTTGGCCAGTGTTTGGAAAAAGCTGTCGGAGTTTCCAATCTTCCTGCATGACGCGGGACTTTAGAGACGCCCATGGGTGCTTTGGTACGAAAGTAGAATGTTGGTCACTATATTAGTTGTAGTTTTGTGGGTCTCTTTCCAAATTCTTTAGTTTGTTGTTATATAAGACAAATTGGCAGTTGTGTTTATTTCATAATTATTTGTGTTGGACAATATTTGTGTGAATGTACAGTATTTATTATCCTAACTGGAACTTTTGCTATTTTGGGGTATGCATATAATTTATATAACAGGTTAATAATTAGCTTGCTTATGTTAGATGCATTTATATTTTTTCAGTTATGCTTTTCAATTTCCTGTGATTAATATTAGTTCCATCCCTTCTTCTTTTCTGTATGTGGACAGACTGAAAATCTTATGAAAACTTAAAAAAAAAAAAAAGAAGTTAAGCCTCTTCGTTTCAGATTGCAAAACTGATAAGACTAAACCAAATAATATTATAGTCCCAGTGACTTTTCATTTTTCCAGGTGGATGATATTAAAACAAGACAAGCCTCATAGATAGTGGAACTTACCTGCTTCATCTGTTGTATCTAGAGAAATTTGTGTCATACCCTGGTTATTCTTGGTAGGATTTTGAGAAATTAAATTGCACATTGAAATGAGTTAAAGGATGCATCTGTGTCAAACTAGGACTGACATTATATGTCAGCAGTGGGGCTTATCACAACCTATAAGTTAAACCCAGGTAGACTCACAGACACACTGATTTTTTGGAGTTTGGTGTGCAGTCAGTCTCAACTTTGAGACAGATTGTTTGGAATAGTTCACCTCACCTGTACTCCATGTTGTTCAATCATTATTTTTGTGTTCTTTTTTTTTTCCATAGAACACAAAAAGCAGAACATTATGCCTTTGGCATACAACACAACTAGATATTAACTCTCACTGTCAAAAAGGACAAAAAAGCGCTATAAAAGTAGTTCATATAACTCAATTTAATAGATTTGCATAAAAACAGATTGAAATGCATTGTTTTATTTAATTTTCTTTCTGTTAGAGATTTCATACTGCATAGTACTACTCAGTGTTTCTACAGTATGCTGTTTCTCCATGCTCTGTAGTCTGCACAATATGCAAATGTATGCATTAACTAGCTCGATTTGTCAGTGTGTGCCATAAGCAAGTGCACACTTTAAAATACTGTATCCCAGTCAATCTTTATTGACTCATTATGTGATTGGACTAACTAAAGACATATTTGCATAATGGCACAAAATAAAACTGCATATTTTATACTTTTTTAAACAGTGTACAGTGTACCATAGCAAACACAGCCTTTGTGAGCACAGTAGGCCTGACGAGCAATGGTGGAATGCAAGATTTTCAGTGAATTATAAAAATTTTAGTCTGTTCGTCACATAAAGATATCGTAGAGCTGATCTCAGAACTGTTATTAAAACTGGTTTCTAGGACCGCTGCAGGGAGAAAGACCGGTGACATAATCTGAGCCAGGTCATGGCTCCATCAGAACAGAAGATAGAGGGAAATCCTAGAATGTCCTTATGACCTTACCACTGACTCCTAGCCAAATTTAAAATTGATGAATAAAATTTCTGAATGCATGTTGCATATGTATCCATGCTGTATGGCACTTATACCTCAATTTTAAAGTAAAATGGTTTCATTCTAAGAATGCTTAAGTAAAAGATCAGTAGCTTTAATAGAAATCATAAACGTTAATGTCCTCCTTGGTTGCTGTAGCCCTCATTCTTACTGGTGTCTCTCATTACTGTTTTCCTTACCTACAGTAACAGCTGCTCAGACACAATTTTTCTTTCTTTCATTTACTTTACTAACTTTTTGTGCTTCCCCTGCAAAATCTGTTTTTGTTTCCTCTGTAATGTCTGTAAATAAAAGGAAAGGAAAGGAAGAACAAGGCTTTTGTCAGCAGTATGACTCTCTCAAGTTTTAATTAACCCAAAAACTGTCATCAATTATTCACTTTCGTGTCTTACCAAACTCCTATTACTTAATGGTGCCATGATCTTCTGTAGACCATAAAAGGAGATATTTTGAACAATGTTTATACAGCTCTTTCACATGCATAGCTTATAGTGAAAAAAAAGGCAAAAATACTCTATACAAATAATAAGCCTTATACAGTATCAGTGTTGGGTAAGTTACTCTGAAAAAGTAATTAATTACTAGTTACTAATTACATCTTCAACAGTGTAATTAGATTAATGTATAAATTAGTCTCCCCAAAAAGTATTTAATTACTTATTACTAATTACTTTCTAAATCCTATATCAACCTTGACAAGTAAATGATACAAGGATAGACATGAAACAATTCTTTTAATTCTTTTAAGTAACCACATAAATTATTCTGGACTAGAGTCCAATTCTCACTATTAACTAATTATTAACAGTAACTTTTGCCTCAATATACGCCTAATTGCTGCTCATTAATACATAAAGTAGTTATGTTTAAGAAATGGGTAGGATTAAGGATTTAGAATAAGGTCTTGCAGAATAAGACATTAATATGTGCTTTTTAAGTAATAATAAACAGCCAATATCCCAGTAATATTCATGCTAATAACCAACATGTTAATAGGGAGAATTGGACACTAAAGTGTTACCAATATTCTAAATAATAAAGTATTTAAAGTGAGAAGCGTACAGAAAAAGCATGCATTTTAAGGTAAGTCTTTAAATTTTGATGTTAAATCAACTATTCTATTGTGTATAAATGTTCTACAGTCTATAGAATTCAATAAAGGCCCCGGAGGGTGAATAGCTATCTTTTGTAGCTGTCTCTTAATGAGTCTCAGCTGTGGCCGGCTAGCCCGTGATGAGTGCGCATAGGTGTTTCTCCTTCCAGGGTGATGCTGATGAGCTGCCCAAATCTGGCAGAGTCTGTCCGCGTTGGTCGTCCCCGCTCGATATCTCACGACGAAGTGGAAGTCCTGGAGCGCCAGGAACCAGCGGGACAGTCTTGCGTTTGTGTCCTTGGTCCGGGCCATCCACTGTAAGGGAACATGGTCAGTGACAAGAGTGAACTTTCTGCCAAGGAGATAATACCCGAGCTCCAGGACTGCCCACTTGATGGCCAAGGCTTCCCTCTTTACGGTGGCGTATCGTTGCTCTGCTGGAGACAGCATTCGGCTGATGTAGATCACCGGGTGATCCTCACCATCCTGTACCTGGGAGAGAACGGCTCCCAACCCGTCCATCTGCAGCAGGAAAGGGACATTAAAGTCTGGGGCTCGGAGGACCGGCTCCGAGGTGAGTGTCGCCTTCACTCGCCGGAATGCTTCGTCTTCGGTGGGTCCCCTGGGAGTCTTCTCTGGCTGCCCCTTCCTTATCAGGTCTGTCAGGGGAGCTGCTAAGGAGGAGAAGTTAGGGATGAAGCAGTGATAGTACCCCGCCAACCCCAAAAAGGCTCGTACCTGGGTTTTGGAGGTGGGCCGCGGCGCCGAGAGGATCGCTGCCACTTTCTTCTCCTGAGGTTTGATAAGGCCACGGCTCACCTGGAAGCCCAAGTACTTAGCTTCAAAGAGGGCCAGATGACATTTCCGGGGGTTGGCGGTCAGTCCAGCCCGGCGTAGCTCCACTAGCACCCTCCAGGTGGTCCTCCCAGCTCTCCGAGTGCACGATGATGTCATCCAAGTAGGCGGCCATGTAGGATTGGTGGGGCCTCAACAGGATATCCATAATTCATTGGAAAGTGGCTGGAGCCCCTGCTAAGTCTCAAGGAATTTACAGGCGGCTGTTGGGACTAGGACCATCACATGATCCCCCGGATGGAATTCCCGTGGTTGGGCTGCCCTGTTGTACTGGCGCTGCTGGGCCTGCTGTGCTTTCGTGAGGTGCTCCTGGACTAATGGTATGACCCTGTCAATCCGTTCCCTCGTCTCCCAAACGTGTTCGATGGTGGACAGATGGGTGGCTGGCTGTTGTTCCCATGCCTCTTTTGCAACATCTAACAGGCCACGAGGCTGCCGTCCAAACAAGAGCTCAAAGGGGGTGAACCCAGTAGAGGCTTGGGGGACTTCTCTGATGCCAAAGAGGATGTATGGTAACATCTGGTCCCAGTCCCGTTTGTCATCTGCAGCCACATGACGGAGCATCTGTTTCAACGTCTGGTTGAATCGCTCGACCAGATCATCAGTCTGGGAGTGGTAAACTGTGGTCTTCAGCTGTTTAACCTCCAGGAGACGACAGAGATCAGCCATTAGCCGGGACATGAACGGGGTGCCCTGATAAGTCAATATCTCCATGGGGATGGAAATGTTTTAACCGATCGTCCCCTTGTTGTTCCTTTGCAAACGCCCCCCCTCCCGACACCTGTTGGGACACAAAGTAGAGGTTAGTATTTTGGGAGGGGAACTCACCATCTCTGGTGCTGTCTGAGGCAAGCAAGCCGGGGCGCCGCCGCGGCCCTCGGGTCGACTTCCGGTTTCGGCGGTTCCTGGCAGGGCTGGCAGGCTGAGTGGCGGTGGCGAGCAGCCGGTCGAACCCCAGCCAGTCTCTCCCAAGCAGCACGGTGACAGGGAGGTCCCTCACGATCCCCACTTCGTTGGGCCAGGTGCCTGGGGCGGCCGAGATGGTGACACGATGAGCAGGTGATGGGCAAGAGAGCCCGGGACTCCACCCACGGGGGCAACACGGTAGGCTGCACAAGGCTTGGAAGAGTTGTCCATTAACTTTTACTTTCATCCGCGGCACCCCCGCCGGTGGCTCGTGGTGGACGACGCAGCCTGCCAGCCAGGCCCGACTTGGCAAGCGGGGTGGTTCCGTGGGCATAGGCTCGTCCTGTGGGCTGGGACCCGCCGGCCTGCTTACTGGTCGCGAGATGCCCTCCGGCGTGTGTCGCTCCTGGTTCACCCTCTGGGGGAAAGGCAGTGCTCACTCCCCAGCCTCGTGGTGTTGGGCCGTCTCCGCCAACTCGATGGCCTCCACAAGATCACTGATGGTGTGCGGGTTCAGCATGCCTGCTGCCAGCCGAAGTGGAAGGGTTCGTAGCAGGTGATCTATTATTACTCGCTCCACTACCTGGGCAGCGGTGGGACCTCGGCGAGCAGCCAATGATGTGCTAGATGGATGAGTTCGGCTGCTTGGGCACGGGCTGGCAACCGGGCCTTATATTCCCAGTCATGGAACAACTGGGCCGCGCAAATGGGTGAAAGCCCCACCCAGGCCAGGTTCTCTTTCCGCAGCTCATCATAGGAATCGCTCAAAGCCGGTGATATTGAAAAAAATGCGCATTGTGCTTCCCCCTGTCAAGAGCGGTGCCAGCACGCATGCCCAGTCCTCCCGTGGCCAGCCTTCCCGGGTCTCGATGGCCTCGAACATTTGCAAATAATTTTCTGCATCGTCGTGCGCGGTCATCTTCGGCAGCAACTGCATAGCCTGAATGCGGGGATCTGACAGTGGAACTCGTTGGGCTGCGGCAGAACGAAGCGCGGCGATCTCTCGCTCCAATTCTCCCTAGCGGGCAGCCTTATGCTGCATGATCTGCTGTTGGCAGATGCTCAACTCGGTGAGATATTTCAATAAACCCTCCATGGCTGGGGAGGAGCAGCTGCCTGCAAGAAACAAAAAAAAAGAAAGGGGAAAAATCAACGATGGTAAGGGACAGTCGTAGACCAGGGCAAACTCAATGCTGGGGGGGTTGGCTTGTTGGTGATTCTTCCCAAATTATGCCCGCATTCTCCACCAGTGTAACGGGGTGAAGAGTCACACGACAAGTGGAATTCAATAAAGGCCCCGGAGGGTGAATTTAGGAGTCTTCTGGAGACATGTCTCACCAGTGTGTGCGGCTTTTGTATCTGTCTCATAATAAGCCTCAGCTGTGGCCGGCCAGCCCATGCTGAGTGCACGCAGGTGTTTCTCCTTGGTTTCCAGGGCGACGCTGATGAGTGCTCAGGACATGCGTCACAATATATATTATGAACATATAAAATTGTTGTTATATACCATGTTATAGTGACCTCAATAACACCTAAAACAAATGTGTGTAAAATGTTGATGTTACTTATGTTTTATACAGCTAAAAGAGCCTGGGGTCAAATTGATAAAATAAATAAATAAATAAAAATGATGTCAAAAATGTATTTACAGACGTTAAACATTTAATTGGGTTAAACTGACCCCTAGGGTAATAGGATGGTTAAGTTCAGTTGCATAAGAAGAAACTGTAATTAAATTGCAGAAAAAATAAGAGTAATCCCTTATTTTCAAGGGAAAAGTAATTAAATTACAGTAAATATTTACTTAGTAATTAGTTACACCCAACACTGTACAGTATATAAGTTTTCTGCAGCCTTTTTATTAAACACTGTTCTAATCAAACACCATGCAACAAAGTGGCAGGCTTAAAATGTTTTAACCGGTTTGTGATTGTGACAAGTGGCACTACATTTTGTCATTTACTCTTTTCTGTTTCTGCAGCATTGTGCAAGGAAGCCCCACTTACTCTAAAATCTCATTGTACCAATGAGCAATGCTTGCTAAAGGCCATTTTTCATTGATAATTTTGCCTGTTTGGCCAAATTCGGATGGTAACTGTTTCTTAAGGAGATGCAAGCATTTTTCAACATCTATAGTAGTTAGGCTGTTTATTGCCATCCTAATTCAGAATGCTGGTGTTTTTCTCCCACTACCACCCTCATAAAAATCCCCGGCCAAATTGCCTACTGTTTTTTGACAAACACCAAGGTCCTGTGGTAATTTAATTGTTGTCTAAATCTACATATCTGAGTTTACAAGAAGAAAAAGATTCAAAATTCACTGTTTAAATCCTTTTTGACCATTGCCGAACATTGTACGGTAATGGTTGCACTTTTCTGTCATTTGCATGCATATTTATTACTGAAATTGCTGGAAAGTATTTACAAGAACAATATTTTATAACTGCTCCACCACAGCAAGTAGGAACTGTTAAGAACAAAAGCAAGAAATAGAAGAAAAGCATATAAACATTTGAAATGGTTGATTATTATGGTAGCAACACTATGCAATACAATTTTAAAATATGTATTATATGTAATTATATACATAAAAATATAAACCAAGCAGCTTTATGTTTACCTTATGTAAATAAGAGGTTGCATTAACTTGACATTAACTTACCTGACATCCATCATTTTGAGAGATAACATGCAAGACAGAAAACCATTTCAGCTATAGTGCATCTGTTTACCTATTTTTAAACAGAAGATTTAAAAAGTGAAAGTGACGTGACACAGCCAAGTATGGTGACCCATACTCAGAATTCGTGCTCTGCATTTAACCCATCCAAAGTGCACACACACAGCAGTGAACACACACACACCGTGAACACACACCCGGAGCAGTGGGCAGCCATTTATCCTGTGGCACCCGGAGAGCAGTTGGGGGTTCGGTGCACCTCAGTCGTGGTATTGAGGGTGGAGAGAGCGCTGTACATTCACTTCCCCCACCTACAATTCCTGCTGGCCCAAGACTCGAACTCGCAACCTTTGGATTACAAGTCCGACTCTCTAACCATTACGCCTTATTATTCCAAGCATATGATATTTTATTTGCAGCAGACAATCATGCTCACGCCACGTGAGCAGTGCATTCCCAGGTTTGTAGCATCACATAACTCCACTGTGAATAAACCACCATCTGAATCCATGAGTTTTATCACTGAGGTGCCATGTAAGTTTATTTTTAGAGATGCCCACGAGAGACAATAACTGTCCGAATAGGGCTAAAGCTGTTCCTTAGCATACTTTAGAACAATGGCTCCCTACTACGTTCTTGGAGTCACCCCATCACTTCACATTTTGCATGTCTCCTTAATCAGACACATCTAATTCAGCTCATTAGTAGAGACACCAAGACCTGAAATGCTGACTCCAGAAACATGGTTGGGAACCACTCTTTTTTTTAGTATACTTGGATTATAGCACACAAGATGTTTTATGATGTAGGAACTATTGTTTTTTTTTTTTTTGGAGCTTGAAAGACACTGTATACAATATGGTGACTGTAAAAATCTTCATTTCTTCTTTTACCACTAAGAAAGAAAGCTAGGTTTACAGCAACATAAGTGAATGGCAAAATTGTATTATTAAAGTGTTTCTTTAAAGGATTGCCATTTGCAATACCATTTTAACAGAGATCTCCTAAGCCCCTTTCACACTGCGATTCCGGCAAATACACGGGTAATGTGTCCCGGCATTTGTACCCGGGTCGCTAGATTTTGCACTTTCACAGTGCCAGTGATTACCCGGAATATGTGCGTGCGTTCACACACAACCCGTAAAGGTCCCGTGAATACACGTGATATCAGGGTGTGACGTGTAATGTACGAGTCGAAAACGCTAGGCACGTTAACTTTCACTGAAGCTGGTGAACGATCTCAGCTTCAGCGCGGAAAGTGAGAAACTAACTGATCTCTGCTTCGTTACAGTTTGCACATATTTGTTTCATCGCGAACGTTGATCTGCCTTCAAAACACGCTAAAAGAGTTGCGCGATAACGCGCGTCATCACTAAGACACGGCATTAGATCAGGCTTTTGTTCACACAGCGCTCGTTCCGGGACTGAACCCGGCAATGTTACTAGGTCCCCGACCCGGGTTCAATCCCGGAAACAATCCCAGGACGTGTTTGCTTTCACACAGAAGTCGACCCGGCAATGTTCCGGCAATTTGCCGGGCCCGACGTGCAGTGTGAAAGGGGCTCAAGTGTTTAATTTACCTATTGTTGTTGTTGCGTGTGTGTGTGTGTGTGTGTGTGTATATATATATATATATATATATATACACTCACAGATTTTCATCTTGAGAATCTTTATTTCCCAAATTAAATTAATCCAGATCATAACCAAAAAATTATAATAATAAAATGAAATACCAGGGATAATAACTCATTGAATGACTCTTTCACAATAAAAAACTTAATGCCAGGGGAAGATCTCAGTCACGTACATCAGAACGCAAGAAGATTCTTGAGCTTCTGGCTTTCCTGAAGAACTCCTGCACATCTGTGCTACTTTAAGATGGATGAGCAAAGTTTTGGCTATTAGAACTGATTTCAGCCTTGCTATTTGGCTCCCTGTGAGAAAACCTGATTAACTTGGCAGATGTCATGCTGAGAAACCACAGACTTGTTCTTCCTCCCTTTCCTGCAGTGTGTGTATATGTGGATGTAGATAAGATATGAGGTGAATTAAATTCAGGTGGAAAATGAGGGTGGATCATATCTGTATATGTGTTTATGTGTGTGTGTGTGTGTGTGTGTGTGAGAGAGAGAGAGCGAGAGAGAGAGAGATCCCATTTCCATGTAAAAGTGTGTGTTTGTCTGTGTCTAAAAGGCCCAGTCCCAAATGCTGCCCTGAAACCTTGTGCCATACTTTAATCATGCTATGCCACATACAGTGTTGGTAGGCCAAGCGGCATTCAGAGTGCATGGTAACCACTATGGAGGCATTCTCGAGCCCCCTTCTGAAACCTAAATTGAAAGATGAAACATCCTACCATCTTGTGAACTTTTCTGACATTTGTATAAAAGCTATTGCAAGACCAGTGCACATGAAGTGCCCTATTTGGGACATGGCTACAGATCACATCCTGGTGTGTATTTACATGTGTGCTAACATGGTGGTGTCTTCTGGCTGATAAACTGACCGTCCTCCAGATCTCCTTCCTGTGCTCTTCCCATCTCTTCCTCTTCTCCTTTCACAGGTTTGGCCCGACGGGTCTCAATCTGTCTTGACAGAAGTAAGCAGGGAGGTGAGTGCTTCTCTCTCTTCTTTTCCTTCACCTCTATTTGGTGTTTGCACATGTGACACTGAGCATCTAATGTTTTCCCGCTCCCAATTATAGCCTAACATTTTTCGCTGCATTCATCTGATTGGCTCTTTTAATTTTTATTTCAATTCTGATTGGTGGAAGTCAAAGCTTACAAGTATTTTTTTTTTTCTTTCTTCATTTTAAGCACTATTTTTGGTGCAAAAAACATGCACAATTCTGTAGAAAAGAAGTAAAAGTAGCTTTAGTACAGAGCACATATTAGTAGAGAAACTAATTTTAGTGGTGCTCAATTTAGTTGATGAAAGCAAAATTAAATGAGCTCAAATTTACAAACACACAGGAGATATAGAGACTGAAGAAATTTATGAATGATGAACAGCATTTTTGTTGAATTTTGTGAATTTTTTGTGAGCTTTTTGCTCTTGTTTATTATAACACACACCTGAAGAAAGGTAATAAAAATGTTGTATAATCTTTTGCTTTTTGTAATATTCCCTGAGCAACATCACAATGTCTGTTAATCTTTCTTGAATCAGAATCTGTGTGTGTTCACACGGGTGTATATTGTGCTGCTTGAAGAAGAAAATATGTATGTTTGATAAGAATAATTACATTTTGTGTAGTATATATTCTAGGTATGTTTGTGTGCTATATATAAACAGATTTTTATTTTTTGCATATTAACTACTTAAGTCATCAAAAGTTCATAATTATTAGGTCTTAAATTATTAATTTAATCATAACACTGGAATTCCGACCAGTGAAGACAAACCAAATTCATGGCGAATGTGCTTCATAAAGTTTTCATTCCTGATGTGAAATTCTCCTTTGGTTTCTCGATTTATATCTCAGTGTTTGGAGGGATGTATGTGAGGGGGGGTTTCTCTTCCCTAAGACTGTATTTTTGATAGACAGCAGAAGTTTTGAAAGTAGGGCAGCAGTGCTACACTTCCAGCATGTCCTGATCCACATAACTTTTGGCTGTGTGTTTGGGACACTCATATAAGGTTGTTCTTTTCTCTAATAATTGAACAGAATCAGAGAATGACAGCCAGTCAGTCAGAACTGAACCAGGGCTTCAGATCAGTCAGGAACCCTCTTGTCCTTCAAAAGGTGCTGATAGGGTCAGAGCAGAAGCTTTGCAGTAATTGGAAGTTGGTTTTGGTCAGTTTAATTTTGAGGTCTACTCAGGCAATAAGTTGAAGCTGGAAGCCCTGTGACCTGACCAGTGCTGTCAGATTTTAAGACAGACCCCAACCTGAACCTGAGTCTTTCAATCTCAGTCTGTTTCCTAATCAAGTGAGTAGACCCAGACACTTGAATTCTCTGCACTCTTACTAAAATATGAGTGCATTTGTGCACAAAATGAGTTGTTAAAATCTCAAGCCTTCATAGACGCACTGCATCCCAAATGACACACTATGCACTTACAGTATACACTATGTACTTATGTACTCAACCATGTAGGGTATGAATTTCATAAGGTTATTTTGTCATTCATAATCGGAGTCTGATAGCTCCTCCCCCTTTACAACAAAACTGAGTGCATGAAATTCCACACTTCATTTTTTTGGTTATTAAAGTGCATCATCCGTATTTAAAGTGCACTTTTTCTTTTTGGAATTTTCAGTGTGAACACACTACTTGCACTATTTATACTACAAGACGTCATAGAATAGTGCATAAGTGCGCAATTTGGGATACAACTATACAACTATTTATATGTGGACACCTGCTTGTGAGGAAAAAGCAGCTGGGTAGAAGAACTTGGCACTCAATGCCCCCGCGTGCCTCACTCTCTCCACATAGAGAGGCTTCACCAGTCCTCTTCTGCCACCTGGAACAGCGTCCCTCTGCGGCTGCAAGCAATCTGGGTTCTTTTGGTGGGAGCGAGTGTGACGCCATGGACGACTGCATGTCTTTGGTGGCTTCAGATGTGGTGGAGCTGTCGGGTTCATCTATCGACCCCGCCCCCCTGCCGTCTGCAGAGCTCAGTCCAGCCCAGACCCCACAGCTTTTAGGGAGCTGTGTAGTGCAACTGACCTGGCTCTGCGCGCCACCAAGATAACTGCACAGGCGATTGTCAGGTCCATGGCCAGTCTGGTGGTGCTAGAGCGCCACCTATGGTTAAACCTCACAGATGTCAAATCAAGGATGTGGATAAGGTCCCCTTCCTTGACTCCCCGGTTTCCCCTACTTGCCTGTTTGGAACTGCGTTTGAGGGTTTTGCTGAATGCTTCACTGCTGCACAGAAGTAGTCCCAGGCCCCAGTTCAACAGCTGTTTCCAGTCGCCCCAAGACTGCGCCGACTCAGCTGCCCGCAAAGCCCACACCACCAGCTCCACACACAGCTCCTAAGCCTGAGCCCTGTCATTGCTCCTGCTCGGACAGACACTATCAATTCCCTAAACACAAGGGGTCCCAGCAAAAAAGATAGCGCTGGACCCTGAACTTCAGGCATCAACCTGATCTGTGCGACAGGAAGAGGAGGGGGCCAAGTCTCGCAACTCCTGGACCACCCCCCAAACAGCCTCTGTTGTGCCTCCAAGCACCCCATTCATTTCTGGGTGCTGACGGCAGTGTGTTCGTGGTTGTAAATACCTTTGTGAATAAGGGGCCTGTTCAGATCGTGCCCACACAACCAGCCACTGCTCGAAATAAACCAACCCCTTGCCAAGCAGGCCGAGCACGAGTTCCGTCCCATGTCTGGCATCTCGGACGCCTTTGTGTCAAGGTGGACCAGGCCTGCGTAGCAGTTCTGGCCCCTTGTAAAGAACCTCAGTGGATGGAACGGGGTGTGCCCCTGGGAATGGTCTGCAGGAGGAAGGTGGTCTCGACAGACGCTTCCAACACAGATTGAGGCGCGCTGTGTGATGGCAAACCCGCTTCCGGCCACTGGTCGAAAGAGGAAGGTTGGCTTCATATCAACTACCTGGAAATGCTGGCAGTGTGTTTGGGCCTTCGCACCTTTCTGCCAGACCTAAGGCAGGGTATCCGCGGGGTCTTGAAAAGTATTAAAAGGTGATAAATCAATTTTGGGAAAATTAAGACCCTTAAAAAGTATTAAAAAGTCTTATCACGGCTTTATAAAGTCTTAAATTTTGAAAGTATTTTTCTGAATTAGCTGTCCAACAGTTTGAGTCCCAAAAACATCGTAAAAGTGTGTGAATTTAGTCATTTTTATAAAAAAAACGAACAGGTACATAAACTAGGCTATTGTGAGTGCGTTCGTAAATTGCCTTTGAGAGCACCAGAGCGGGCAGGTGGGCGGAAGTTCAAAACCACAAAGTACGCTCTGGCGCTCACAGTGCGTATTACAACACACCGAAATGCTTTAGGTTGGTGAATGCATGAACAGAATGGGGAAGTGCAAATTTGCAGCGGCTGCAGCCAGTCGAGGGGAATGTCAGGGAGGCATATTGTACATTATGCAAGAAAAAAATAAGTATTGTGTCAATGGGCATTAACTCGTTAAAGTCCCACATGTGTTGTGCTAGCCACAAAGCCGCTGCTAGCCGCAGAGATCGGCAGCTCTCCATCGCTAGCTTCTGTGGTAATCGCGTTGCACCACCACAACCTAGTGCCAACGTCGTTACACCACCGGCAGTCGCACCTGAAGCTACAGCTACGACCCGGGCTATCTCTGCTTCCTCATCTTCTGCAGCCGACATCAGAGTGGCTCTGGGCGGCACAGCAACACTGCATGCTGAGGTGTTGTGGTGTTTCCACACAGCGGAGAAACACCATTCACTGAACTCAAACGAAAACGTGGCTGAAGTTTTCAAGGCTATGTTTCCAGATTCGGATATAGCAAAATCGTTCACTTGTGGCAAGGACAGAACTGGATACATCATACGATTCGGGTTAGCACCACACTTCAAGCAGGAGCTCATCAACACCATCAACAAGGCTGGCCAGTTTTTTTTAATGTTTGACGAGTCGCTCAACCAGTCAACAAAAACGAAACAGCTTGATGTCCACATTCGATTCTGGGAAGATGACCATGTCCAATCTAGGTACCTCCTGCTTAGTACTATATATTATATATACTCTATATACTATATTTTTATTTATTTAATTTTCAACCTGTTATGTGTTTTGAGGAGTGTCATATTAATAAAGATATGTTCTGGCTAGGTACCTTGGCTCTCAATTCTTGGGACACGGAAAAGCTGTCGACCTGTTGCATCACATCAAAGTAAGTTAACTTACTAGCATTTCAACTTTAATTTTTGATACTTAGGCCTATGGACAATCGTGTGGCTAAAGTGTAGATTAATAGATGAGACTGGGATGTGGCAAGTGACTAGAAACAGGTTGATGGGGTTGGGGAGGAGGAGCCATGGATGATAAAGAGGTTGGTTGTCTGTCAGAAAGTATAAACATGTATAAATGTGACACACACAGTGGTGTGATAAAGGTTACTGTTGTGTAGATCTGAGATTTGTGTGTGTTTGCGTGTTTGCATGGACGTGTGTGTGTGTGTGTGCGTGTGCCTGCGCCTGCGTACATGTATTTGATTATGTGTGTGTGGTTGTTGTGGGTTCTTTGACTAGCAAATTGTCTGAAGTTGGTTCAGAGTGAAGATTGAAGTTGGTTGACCAGACTAGCAGTTCAGTTTAGCTTGAATGGCTTGGAAGTAATTGGAGCACATTACCTGGATGTACAGTGAAGAACATTCACTCATGTTTGTTAGTACCACTTGTTTGTTTCACTTACAAAAACATCTTGGTGTGCTAATATTGTATTTTTTGCTCCAGGAATTTGCACACCCAAAACATTGTTTCTTATAACCATTTTACATATAATATGAGTGAAAATCAGGCTAATACCTTACTGAATGCCAGTGTATTAAAAAATAAACATAAAAGGAATATTGCCATTAATATACTTGTTTATTTTCAGGAATGTGTTACAAAACTGAATATGAGGCAGCTTCTCTCCATCAGTATGGACGGCCCAAATGTCAACTTGAAGCTTGCAGACCTCCTCCAGACTGAGCATGCTGAGCTGTATGGTGCTCATCTGGTTAATGTTGGAAGCTGTGGGCTTCACACCCTCCACAATGCACTGAAGGCAGGCTTTACCATGTGGCAGATGGACAAGCTCCTTCGAGCACTCCACTACCTCTTTCATAATGTTCCAGCTAGGAGGGAAGATTTTACTGCCTTGACTGGGTCCTACACCTTTCCGCTACCATTCTGTGGCCACAGGTGGGTTGAGAGTGGTTTGCCATACACATTGCAAAAGGATTTGGCCCAAAATGTCTGTGCTTTTATTTTGCAACAATAAAGTGAAATAAAATTGGAGTGAGCAGACATTGTTCATTTTTGCATAGGTGGATTGAAAATGTCCCCGTGGCAGAGAGGGCAGTTCAAGTGTGGCCAATGTTCATGATGTACGTAGATGCTGTTAAGCAGAAGAAGCTTCCAAACCCCAGTACTGCCTCTTACGACACCATTGAGGCAGCACAAGCGGATCCCCCCATGATTGCCAAGCTCCAGTTCTTCCTGGCAATATCCAGGACCTTTAGCCTCTTCCTGACCAACTATCAAACTGATGAGCCAGTTCTGCCCTTCTCTGCCAAAGATTTGAGTGAGCTGCTGAAGGTAATCATTACAATAGGGCCTAATTCAACTATCTACCCGTGGATGTGTGGTGGTCCACAACTCTGTAAAATCAATGCAATGTGTGCAGTTTTACATAGATTGTTACATAGAACTCACTTGAGATAAAACCTGGATGCCAACAAACACATACACACACACCAATTATTTCCTTTCATTTTATTTGTTCCTCTTGTTCACAATAATACAATATAAAATTAATATATAAATTCATAACACATATTTTAAACCAACATTTTTCATGTTTAGAAAGAAGCAGTAAGAAGAATGATCTGTTTAATGGTAGGCTAGTAGGATGGTTCTGTCAGTGATTACTTATATCCTTTTAAGAGTCTCCTGCGGCGGTTTGTAAAGCAAAGTTCCTGCAAGATGCCACTTCCCTGAGGCTGACCAAAATTGACGTTGCTGATGAAGTGAATAGTGTATCCTACAAGAATGTTGACATAGGACTGCGTGCTGAATCTGCCAT
Organism: Cyprinus carpio; assembly: GCF_018340385.1. Lineage (NCBI taxonomy): Eukaryota > Metazoa > Chordata > Actinopteri > Cypriniformes > Cyprinidae > Cyprinus > Cyprinus carpio. The sequence goes on from NC_056602.1 coordinate 10,756,592, forward strand.
CAAGGTTATTTTGATATTGACTATTTTCTTTTCTGGGATGGATTTTTGTTCTCTGTACAATGCAAATAGTAAAATTTTTACATTTTATTCTGCTGTTTGTATTATTATTATTATTATTATTATTATTATTATTATTATTGCCGGCATAGAGAAACTTATTTTTAGACGATTAAGTTTACCTTCTTCATCATTTACATTCTATAATCTATGTTGCTTATTTGTCAGGCACTTCAGAGCAAGCCAGGAAGCAGGGGAGGTGAGCTTTTAGTTCTCACCTTCAGGAAAGAGTGCATGCAGGGCCTGGTTAAGATTGTTCAGAAAGTGCAGGTGAAAAGTCCCCTGAAAATTCCAGTGGTCAGGGCCATTGGATGTCTGGACCCCAGAAGCATGCACAGCGATGCAGAAGGGTCCCTCACAAAGATTAAGACTGTAGTACAAACAATGCTGCAGGACAAGAAGTTGGCAGGAGGCGTCTCTGCTGGTAGGAAAAACTTAGGGAGAGAAGAAGTTACTGTTGTGTTAGTGTGAAAGTGTCTAAGATTTTTTTCAACACAGAAGATATCTACAGTACACTGCTTACCTTTTTATGTGTACAGACGCTGTGCTGTGTATTTGTCCAATGAAAGATTAATAAAATGACTTGAATTATATTTTACCTATTTTTAATTTAATTTTTTCTTATTCCAGGTGATGTAATCATACAACAGTTCCAGAGCTTTCTCTCTCTTGAGGCGAGAGATGAGAGATTCTCCTCCTTCCAGCCACTGAAGGAGCGACTTGATGTCTTCCTGCATTCAGCCCTCAGCAAGTCTTATCCAGAGCTATATAAGTTTTCTCAGAGCCTTCTACTTCTGTCCCACGGACAAGCCTCGGTGGAAAGAGGGTTTTCCATCAACAAGGAGGTTGAAACATGCAACATCCTTGAAAAGTCGATGGAAGCTTTGAGGCTGATATGTGACAAGATCAGTGTCTGTGGGGGTGTCTTGAAGGTACCTCTCACAAAGGAGCTCATGGCTTCAGTAGCCTGTGCAAGGTCAAGGTACAGGAGTTACCTGGAAGATGAATGGAAGAAGAAACAGAGTTCCACACAGGACCTCAAAAGAAAAGCATTGCAAGAGGAGATAGTAGACCTGAAACGGAAACGAACGGTTCTGACAGAGGTGTGCGACTCCCTCCAAACAGATGCTGATAAGTTAGCCGAGCAGGCAGAGGGGAAATCTGGGACATTAATGGCACAACTGATCACATCCTCAGAAGACGTAGTAAAGAAAAACGGAACGAATTGGTCCAAACTGAGAAGCTGCTGGGAACAAAATCAGAAGAACTGAGGCACATGTCAGCATGATTGTTGTTGAGGGTGGAGCAAAGTTTTGTTTTTTAATAAACTTTGCTTTGATTTACTATCCCAGCCTATTTGATTTTTTTGTATCAGAGCGGTCTATAGTCTTTATCACAAACTAGACTGTTAAGTTAAAAATATCACTGATGTAAATGGTTACAGCTTGAAGTGGCAGTGAGGTATTAAAAAATATTGAGAAGGTCTTGGAAAAAGTCTTGAAAAGGTATTAAATTTAACTTCAAGATTCCTGCATATACCCTGTAAGGGGACACCACATTTTAGTCCACTCGGACAGCATGACGGTGGTGTCCTAAATAAGTCGCTAGGGCGGTCTCTCCTCAAAGCACCTCTTCACTCTGATGGAGCACCTCTTGGAATGCAGCTCAAATTGCGCTCGCTGAGAGCAGCGCATGTGCCGGGCAGGTTGAACCAAGGAACAGGCATGCTATATCAGAGCAACGTACCCTCAGAAGAGTGGACACTCCACCCTCAAACGTTTAAAAAAAATCTGGGAGATCTTCGGCAAGATCATTGCCCAACTTACTTTTTGAAGGACAGTGATGCGTTGGCCCACGACTGGCCCAACCTCCTCCTTTACATTTTTCCCCCAGTCGCTCTGATCCCACAGGTAATCAGGTGAATCAGGGAACAGAGACACAAGGTTCTGTTGGTGGACCCGCTCTGAAGAGACCAACACTGGTTCGCAGAGCTGTATCGGCTGCTCTTGGCAGCCCCGTGGCCCATTCCCCTGAGACGGGACCTCCTCTCTCAGGCAAACAGAACGATATGGCACTCTCAGCCCAAGCTGTGGGATCTGCACCTTTGGCCTTTCGATGGGAGCCTGCTGACCTCCCCAAAAACATGCTAAACACAATCTCTCAGGCTAGAGCACCATCTACAAGATGCCTCTATGCTCTTAAAGGGTCTGTATTCTCCGCCTGGTGTGCAGCCCACGGCGCAGACCCAATTTCCTGCAGAATATCTCTGATATTGTCCTTCCTACAATAGCTGTTGAATAAGGGTCGTTCCCCTTCCACGCTCAAGGTTTATGTAGCAGCCATAGCAGCCTCTCACGCTCCTTTAGCTGGCCGATCGGTGGGGAGGAACAACTTAGTTGTTCGTTTTCTAAAAGGGTCTAGGAGGCTCAACCCGCCTCGCCTCATCACCATCCCTACATGGGATCTGCCCACAAAGTTAAGGGCTCTGAAGAGCCCTTCCTTTGAGCCACTACAGTCCATTGACCTTCGTCCTCTGATGCTTAAGACCACTCTGCTACTAGCGTTAGTATCTCTGTGAGCCCCTCCTGCTTCGAGTTTGGGCCCAACGACTCTAAAGTCGTCCTGAAGCCAAGGCATGGTTACATATATAAAGTTCTCTCTACTCTGTTAGATAAGATAATAACTCCTTAGGAGCAGGACCAAGAATTGAATTTACTCTGCCCTGTCAGGGCGTTGAGAGTTTGTTGAGTGCTCCACCCTGTTCAGGCAGTCGGAATAGCTATTTGTATGCTTCGGTTGTCGCACCAAGGGTTCTCCGGTCACAAAGCAGAGACTTTCCAAATGGATAATTGACGCTATTACACTAGCATACTCCTCTTTGGGCCTTAAATGCCCCATGGGATTAAGAGCCCATTCAACTAGAGGCGTCGCCTCTTCCTGGGCTTGGTCTAGCGGTGTGTCCATTGCAGATATTTGTGCGGTGGCTGGCTGGGCCTCGCCGTCCACATTTGACAGGTTTTATAATCTGGACGTCCCGGCCTTACAGGCTTGGTTCCTTTCTGCATAAACAGGGCACTCTGTTATATGACAAAACCAGTGCTTTTGACGTTTGCCTTCTTCATGTACGCTCTTGGCCCTCACTGAGTTCCGAAGATTTACAGGATTCTCTTGGGACAATTACTCAAGGCTGGGCCGACCTCTGTGAGTTTGGCCCTATTGCCTCCTGCAGGTTCTATGCAAAATACTTGGTCCCTCTGGGCCCCTCTTGGTGCTTAAGGCAAGTTATAGTATTAGTTGTTCCTCTAGCATAGCACGGCGGGATTGTACTGGTTCCCCGTAGCATCTTAGCAGACGGAGTGTGAGTGAAGTATCGGTAGGGAACGTACTCTGTTACTAATCTACATAGGAGAATCAGACAACTGAGTCTCTCAAAGAGAATCCTGTTACTGGATCATAAATTAAATCGGCTTATAAATAAATTAATTTAAAATAAATTTATGCATTTAGCAGACGCTTTTATCCAAAGCGACTTACAGTGCATTCAGGCTATAAATTTTTACCTATCATGTGTTCCCGGGGAATCGAACCCCCAACCTTGCGCTTCATAACGCAATGCTCTACCACTTGAGCTACAGGAGCACTACATACATAGCTACATACACACTACACTACTAGCTTATAAATTTTCCGTCGGTCTTAGTACACAATGTAACTACAGAAGAGTCAAGTTTTAAATAGGAAAAATATTGAAACTCTTTGGTCATTTTTGCGCGAGATGCTAACAATCTAATCAAATTCAATGATCTATGCTAAGCTGCAGCTAAAAGTGCTACCGCTAGAGATGGAGATTGGCTGAATGGATTCGAAAACAGCAAAATTCAACTGTTTAACTCTAGGGGAGCCTATTTTCAAAAATAGTGGCAGGTTCCTTTAAGGTTTGTTGATCTTGATCTTTTTTTTTAATCAAGCCCCACATGTGGCTTTGAATTTTTTTATTCTTGTATATTCTTTCTTTCTTTCTTTTCTTTATTTTGATTAAACTTTAAGAGGTGTGCATCTTTGAGAAAGTGGTGCATTTACCAACATTTTTGTTCTGAAAGAATTGAAAACTAAAAGGTGAATATGTGACTAATATCTTTTATCATAACTTACAGACATGTCAGGAAAGCCCAGAGAGTTGTATATTTGATTGTGTATGTGTGTTAACCTTCTGTACTCTCTTTTGAAGGTTCAGGTATGGTGGTGGACTGGGAGCAGGAGACTGGCCTCTTGATGACGTCAGGTGACGTTCGAGTCATACGGATCTGGGACACAGAAAGGGAAATGAAAGTGCAGGTACTGGCTGAGTTGCACAGGCACAACTACACACACCTTCACCTTAAAAACATTGGTTCCAGATGAGATTTGTAGTGCCATCATTTATGTGCAGCAGTCTTGCTTCATAGTTAGATAAATCGTTCTTCCCTATTAGTCTCTCTCTGGCCTCTCTGTTTTCCCTCTTTTCAAAGTTCCTACATGAACGTTTCCATTGATTGATACTGCAGAACCTGTCATTTTTTTATGGTGAGCAGTCATTCAGTTTAATTTTACAGTTTGTCTAAAGCATAAACTCTAAAGCTGGCATTGCATCTGCAGTTAGACTTGCTTTTATGAGAAGCCATACTGGACAAATGTGAAGCAAAACACGCTAGAAATGATTGAAACTGATCCTGCTGTTCCATTCTCATAGGTTATGTCTCTCTCAAAATTGTGATGCAGTTTCAGATGTGATCCAATTATAATATTAAGATACATCTTGAATTATTGAACTGCAACATACTCTAATGTGTACTAAAAATAAATTTTTCGAAATACAGTTTTTACTTTACACTGTGTCTGCAATGGAGCGACGACTGTCTAACCAAAGCAACCATTGTAAATCTACTTACAAAATCAGTTTTATTCAGAGGCCCAAACTGAGGAAAACTATTCAATTTGTTTGCTGATATTTACATTCAGTTGCTGATATTTATATGGCCAAACAGTAAAATAATATTCTGATGTCAATGAAATTTTACATAAAATGCATATTAATATCAGTGGTCACTTTTATCTCCCAGTAATATCTCTTAGTATGGTATTGAAATGCTTTAGTATTTAAATGATATTTAACTGCACTCCAAAAACTCAGCTTTTGTGTCTGTGTTGCAGGACATCCCAACAGGAGCAGACAGCTGTGTGACCAGCCTGTCATGTGATCCTCAGCGGTCACTGGTAGCTGCTGGTCTTGGAGACGGATCGGTTCGGGTGTATGACCGCAGAATGGGACCTAACGAATGGTGTGTCTGCATTCACAGATCTCTGTCTACGATCACTAACCTATCAAACGCACGCACCTCACCTGAATTATATTACTGAACTCTCAAAGACCTTTGCTAACAATCATATAAGATGTATCATAAAGTAATGAGGCGTTATTGACCTTTGGGAAGAATCAAAACACTAAATCAACCATCAGAGACCTTTGAAAAGTCATATTACTGAATCATTAATGTATTCATTTCTGATGTGCCGTCACAACTGATATGACTCCATAAATCAGACATCTCAAAGTGTAAAAATCATTTCTAACTGGCTAGTTTAGAAAATTATTCATTCATTTGAATGCAGAACTCTTCATCTGCGCTGACGGCACGCATGCAGCTGCTGCTGGATACAAAACACCGTCAAGCCACTCTTGACAGTCGCGGTAGCATGGTCTCGTGTTGTTTCCACCAGTGCGGCAATTTATTTCATCAGTAATTGATGGATGTCTAAAATATAAAAATAAGGAGAAGCCTAAAACAGGCCAGAGGCCTGGCCAGCGTCTGAACTATGACGTGAAAGTTGGCCTGAAGCCGGCCCGAGGGGCTTAAAAAAGTCAGGGCCCTTCAGGCCAGGCTGAAATGCAGGGCTCTACAAAGGAATATGTCTGTATGAGAACCTTCTTGCCTCCAGTAATGTTGCTGGAGTGCTCATGGTCATGTTTCAGTCTAGTTTAAAGGTGGTACCCTCTGGCTACTTTTAAAAGTGTTTATTAAATACATATTTTTTCACCCTTGTCCCAGAAGCATGCTGTCATATCATTTTAAAATCCCTTCATGCAACTGTTATTATATTTTAAAACTATGATCTTCTATACACAAACAATTTAAATATTAAAATATAATTAATATATAATTATTTATTGTGTAAAAATTATTTAGATTATTATATTTTTTTTTTTTTTACTTTCAACTGTGGTATCATTTCCATCATTTTGCCACTTTTTTCCCCCTGGAATGTGGTGTTCTTGGTTACCAAAGAGACAGTGTCAGTAAAGAGCATACTTAAAATATATCATAATGTTTGAAGAAAATAAAGAGAAATCAAAGTAAATATCAGTTGTGAACAATACATTTGTTATGCATTATTTCCAGTCCTACTGTAATTGTATGCAATAAGGATACATTGAAAAGTTATTTTCATCACAAAATGTATTTAAAGACAATATGAAATTTGAGATGTGATGTAAATTACACTATGATGGAAATGAAAAGTCAAAATTCCAACAAATTCCCCTGTGATTCTTTTATATACCCTGTTGAACATTGTTAGTAGACAAATTAAATAGAATGTGAAAAGTTTCTTCTGAAGGAATTTATTAAAACTACCATTCAAAATTTTTGGGTCAGTAAGATGTTTTAACATTTTTAAAAATTATCTTCATCAAGGATGCATTTATTTTTCTTTTTTATATATATATATATATATATATTTATTTTAAGATTTTAACATGTAATTTATTCCTGTAATTGCAGAGCTGATCGCATGATTCATCTGAATTAATTCTGATATGCTGATGTGCTCCTCAAGAAACATTTATTATTATTATCAATGTCAAAAACTTACCTTGTTGCTTAATGTTTTTGTGAAAACATTATACTTTTTTAAGGATTATTTCATGAGCATAAAGCTTAAATGATCAGCATTTATTTGAAAATTCTGTCATTAATTACTCACTCATGTGTCATTCCAGTATGACCTGTATGATTTTCTTTCATCTGTGGAACACAAAAGATGATGTTTTGAAGGATGTTGGAATAGAAACTACTTTGGCCTGAATAAAATAATTAATTTCTTCCATCAATCACTCAACCAACCAACCAGCCAATCAATCGATAAATAAATAACCCAGACATTTGAATGATCTTTTGAAGGTCCACAGTGCCAATAATGGCAGTAGTGGAAAAAAACACCCTTCTAAATAATTATTATTTATCCACTTTGACTATGCTGTTACTACAGTGATCATTGTAAGTCTGTGTTCTGGTGCAGTGCATTCCTGCAGCTCTCTCTAGTGGTCAGTGTTTAACAATGCTGCCTAAATTTTGTGGACTGTAACTGCTTATACTAATCAGCTATCTCTTTCTACAGTCGTGTGATGACATATAGGGAACACGGTGCTTGGGTGGTGAAGGCATATCTGCAGAAGGAGCCTGAGGGACACATTATCAGTGTCAGGTAACTGCTTTTCTCTCTGACATAATTTCTATCATTTCATTTAAAGAATATACCATATGCCCTTCTTGTATTTAGCTCACAAGTTAGTTCTTCTTTCTTGTAGTGTTAATGGAGATGTGCGGTTCTTTGACCCACGGACACCAGAATCAATTAACATCTTGCAGACAGTGAAAGGACTGATGGCTCTGGACATCCATCCACAGGCAAACTTGTTCGCTTGGTGAGAGATGCACCTGCACATTATATATATCATTTATACAATTAATTCTATTGTGCAAAATGTTGCTGTTTAGAAACAAACACACAAGACAAATGTTTCCTTGCATCCATGACCCTCTTTACACCTGGCATTAAGGTTCACATGTACTTCACTGAACTTTCCCTGAACTGATGCACATTATAAAGTACAGATACACACTTCTCAAGACACATTCTGGTTGAGTTTAAGGTGCACTTACACAACGCATAACGCTTTTCACAATGTATGTCGTTACAAAGCAGCTTTACAAAAAATGTATATTTTAATTCTACAATAATTATATTTGGTAGACTGAATAGGTTACGTGCTATCACTCGTACCTGGGCAGTCACAAATAACATGTTTGTATAGTCTAATAATAAGTTATTGCTCTCCCACATGTCCCGCATTGTCCCCGCAGAATCAAGTCTGCTCACTTGTGTCAGAGCAATAACAAGTTGGTCACCCTAGCCCTGATATGCTTGTAACTCATGCCTCTTTTTAAACCATTTTTTCTCTCATTCTCTCACTTTCTCTCTCCAGTGGCTCTATGAATCAGTTTATAGCTGTGTATAACTCCAATGGGGATGTGATCAGCAACATTAAATACTATGATGGTTTCATGGGCCAGAGAATTGGAGCCATCAGCTGCCTGGCCTTCCACCCTTACTGGGTAAGACAGATTTCTCAATGAAGACAGTCTTTATTACCAGGAGCTGCAGTGTTGGGAAAGCTAATTTGAAATTGCAAGTTGTCAAGTAACAAGTTATGCAAAATTAAAGTAGTTAAACTACAGTCAACTTATTAACAAAAGTAGCTATCCACATTGAAGCTATATTTTTAAATATATTGAATGATATAACTTACTATGTTAGCAGTATGATGCCAAAACAAAAATAAGCATATCGGCGTAAAAAGTAAACAAATAAATTTACACTAATTAAACAATTTAAATTAAACATATTTGAATTTATAACTTGATGGCAGTGTTGAATAGCACCATGTAAGTAAATATTTTACTAATACTAAAAAAAAAAAAATGTTACTTAGAGGCTACAATTAATCTGTGAATTATTTTAGAACCATTACAATTGCATGACCCATCTGAACTAACCAAATCACTAGAATGAATTGGACCTCCAGAGACTACTTATAAAAAGGGCACTTTTTCTCCCAGTTGACATGTTGAAATTTTGATTCAGCATTCCAAAATCTATGGCTAAAGGAATGATGGAAACCAGCCAAATACTACCTTAACTCAGTAATGCCTCCCTTTATTATATCTGTACAATGGAAACAATGGAAACAATGTTTGCTTTTACATACATCCACATTAACAGATGTCAGTATAAAGTAAGGCCACTGTGGTATTGGCCAACAAAACAAAAAACGTACTTTGTACACCTTTTATAACATTTGTATAAGAAAATAAAAAACTATATTTGTCTTTGTTTTACTTCATCAGCCTCATCTTGCTGTGGGCAGTAATGACTACTACATGTCCATCTACTCAGCAGAGAAGAGACTCAGATAACATCATGACCACTCACCTTTGACCCCTTGGTGTGTGGAGATTCTAAGAAATCCACATGGTGATAGAGATTCTGAGAAGTCCACGTATTTAAATTAAACCCAAGTGTTGTTGAGAGATTCTGAGAAGTCACATACTCAAAATGTGTTCTATTCATAATGATAAGTTTCATTTCAAAAGTTAAAAATTAATATTTCATGGTAAGGATCTGTCTCATATATATATATATATATATATTAATAGGTTTCATTTTTATATTCAAAAATGTCTTTGGTAAACTTTATGGTATATTTCATATGTAATTTCACAGTATTTCTAACTGCGTAGTCAGCTGAGTCTGTTTTGCATATGAAGTTGAACTGCATGTATTGTTCTTTTGTATCAATATTTCTTAGAATTATCAGTATGATACTTTGAATCTAAAAGAGGAGGAAGTCCAAAATCGAGACATTGACTAGTCTATTTTTAAAGGTCAGGTGTTATTAGTGATAGCCACATGACGACTTATGTCTGGAACAACAGTATATAAGATAGACTCTGCAACATAGAGTATAGGGTTTGACTTTCTGAGACTCTGGTCTCTCTATCTTTTCAGCTCACTTCCTCTTCTTTGGCTTCACTCGACAACTCTTAGACTCAGACTTAGAACTCTTACAGATTTTTATTCAAATTCAGATACCTTGAAATTCAGATACTTTGATACTCTGATACTTTGATATTTTAATATTTTAATACTTAATATTTTGGTACTTTTGATTCGAACAGAATAATTGTTTATGTTTTAATTACAATTGTATTAATGTTTTGATTAATACTGGTTGGGGTTCAATCCATCATAAATGGATTGTTATTAAAAATGTACTAACATTGGATTTACATTTTCTATATTTGAAGGTTGTTATTATTATCCAGAACTTTATTTCCAAGTTATGATTTGTGGTTTCTGTTCTCTATATTCTTTTTAATAAATTTACATATTAAACCTTGACCATCTGAATTGGATTAAATTTTGCATCAGTTTTTGGAGGCACCGCTGGGATAGATCGATCCTTGAAGTATATTTGATGCATTGCAAGGCAAGATAAGGAGAGGTGAGTTGCTCATCTAATTCTCTTTATGGGCTTCTGTTGTGCAAACCTGCCGAGTCTAAGAACTATATCTGCGGACCCATTTCGTTCATTTTTCTTGACTGCAGCAAGAGAACGAATTTGGGGCGGTATGGTGGTTTAACCGTGTGTGAGGAATGAGCGCGCGCTCTGTGTTTGAGAACGGCGATTTGCGGCATTAAATGTGTTCACTGAAGGGGTTTACCGCAACAGTTTTTGAGACACGCGCTGTCAGGGATTACTGCAGCGTGCTGGTCAGATCTGTATGTCGATTCTCGTTTTGATATAGGCTCTGGGATGGACTCGACAGCTTTGTCTCTGGCAGAATTCCTCCTTGCGACTAAATTCTAAATCCATATATTTTGACAATTGTTTGAATGTGGCAGAATACCACGTTGTGACTGGCTTTCAATTTTGTATGATTGTTATAATTGTCAGACGGCTGATCAAATTAATTGAATTAAGAGTAAAGAGAACACCAAATTTAACAATTTAATTAAATGAATTTAATTAAGTGTATTTAATTGAGTGTATCTGAATTGAATAAAACTTTGTCAACACACGAAGTAATGGCTCATGTGTATGTAAAAGGAGCTCTTAACGAAGCTCTCACTGCCCAAGTAGCGATGTTAGGCATCGGAAATAAAGAAAATATTAAACAGAAAATGGCTAAAGATGAATTTAAAGAAATATGGGGTCCATAGGCAGTGTGAATGGGGATGATGAAGGAAGTTAATGATCCTAAGAAACAAAAGAAATATGCACGAGTTTTGTGTTGTTTGAGGATTGTGCAAGCAAAAGGTCTTTTAACATATCGCAATGGAAGGGTAGTTTATGTGGATAAACTGGCACAAGCCGCTAGAGATGCTACACAAGATATGTGGGATTTATTAGACATTGTAACTTAGGAACCAAGAGCAGATACAGGGAGAGTTCCTAAAATGTATGATATCTATAGCTGGCAGGAATATGCTTCAAAACTGAAAGCAGCGATTGCCAAGGCAGGGAGACATGTGGCGAATGTTTCTGAAAACTGCAGTATACAAGTTGCAGCTATTTCTCCTGGGGACCTGGAGGAAACTGAGGATGAGTGGGGTGAGTATGTGAAACTGTGTCCAAAATTACCCCGGTATAGTGAAATAGATCAGGAATCGACAGCGGCTGGTCAAGTGGGGGTTTGTCGATCTATGGGTGTGCGAGATTTGACTAGTATTGTAAATACAATGATGCCACTCATGAAATCTAACAGTACCAATTCTGAATTTTGGGATCGTTTGTGGGTAATGGCAAGAGCCAACCGCCTAGCAGTAAAAGATCTGTATTTAATTTGTGAGCAGGTCTGCCCGTCTACATACATGGAACAGATTGTTAATCTCACCCCTCCTTTACAGCAACCAGCGAATGCAGATGATTACGCAACTCAGTACAGAGTGCTGCGTACTGAAGTACAGCGTAGTATTGGAAATGGAATTCAGACTTTCACTAATGTGACAATGATTAGGCAGGGTCCTAATGAACCATTTGTTGATTACACTGAGCGATTCACAAAGGTGCTGAAAGAATTTGTGGCCGCACAATGGGGGCCTGACTTAGATTCTCCAATCATGCTCCACACTGCGCAGTTAAATATGAATGCTAAATTTACACAGTTGTTTCATTCTTCTCTGCCAACAATAATTGACTGGTCTTCTTTTGTTGCATGGGGGACGCAGGCTCAAGACATCGTGGAACAACAAAAGAAGGGACTGGTTCCTGTGGTTGGCCAGCCCTCTGCTTCAGCATTTCGCTGTTATCATTGCCAGCGCGATGGTCACTACGCAAACAGGTGCCCTGATCGAAATTTAGAGCGAAATTTCAAAAAGCCTAGTTCCTCTTTTTTAACAACAGCAGACACCAAAACCACTTCCTCGAGATCATGCTAAAAATAACCCTGGTGCAGAGAAGCAGGGTGCTGACCTGGAGGCTCAGATAAAACAACTCATGCAGCAGGTTGAACAATTGACAAGAGCCCTTGAGAATACAGACTGACAGATAGTGGGCTCCATTTTATATGAGCACGAAGACCCTAGTCCATTTTTACATTTTAACCTAGGAGGCCAGGATAGCTACATTCTTGTGGGCCCCTGGGTCTGCATCTCAGTAACTGTTATTAATTTGCCTTTAACAAACAAACGAATGCATCTTCAAGGTATATCTCGTCGCAGTCTTTTCACACAGTCTCTATTGATTCCTCTAATAATATATCCATTTGAACAGCCTTTTTGTGTGCAATTCTGGGTTGGAGAAAGCCAAGTTGGCATGGTAATGGGAATGGATATATTGAGTAAATTGGAAGCAGATGTTTTGCTGACTAGTGGTCAATTAATTACTTAGTGTTTACCAATTCCCATACCAGTGTTTAATAAAACTGGAATTCCTAAATTAAGCCTTGGAGCTATCACAGATAATGAAGTCACAGAGGTCTACTGATTCCTCAGTGATACAATATTTTTCTGAGAAATTTCCAAATTTGTGGTCAACTTCTAAACTTTATGCTGGTCTTTGCAGGATTGAACCTTTGAATGTTTCAGGTCCTATACATCCTCCAGTATTTCAGTATCGTCTTCGGAGAGAAGCAGAGAGAGCTGCACAGGAAATTGTGAACCAGCTTCAGGAATCAGGGATTTTGGTAAGGTGTACTTCCTCAATGAACTTACCTATGCAGCCTGTGAAAAAGAAAAAAAAAAACAGATGGTAGCTGTAGATTAACTATATACTACACCGCATTGAATGCTGTGACTCCTAAAATAACTCCTATTGTTGCTAATCCGTCAACCATTCTTAATGACATTTCTCCAAACCATCGCTATTTTAACACAGTAGACATAACCAATGGTTTTTGGTCTTGTCCTATCAGATAGGAAGATCAATACAGATTTGCCTTTACCTGTAATGGCGTACAATTAACCTGGCGCCGCCTCCCACAGGGCTTTTGCGATAGCCCCTCCCACTTCCATGGAGTCGTTAGTAACGCAATTTCAAAAGTCGTTAACTTGTGCGCACCGTCTATTATTGTTCAATATTGTGACTACATTCTTCTCGCATCTCAAGATAAAGCACAACACTTGAGTGGACTCACTCGGTTGTTGAAAATACTCCAAGAGGCGGGTTTCCTCTTGAACAAACAAAAGGTGCAATTGTTTCAATCGGAAGTTACATTTTTAGGTCAAAGTGTAGGTCGTGAGGGAAAGAGACCTTTTCCAGACCGGGTCATAGCCATCACTCAATTGAATAAGCCAACCACAGTAACTGGTTTAAGATCATTAATGGGGCTATTTAATTTTAATCGGATGTATATCCCAGATTTTTCTGATTTGGCTAAACCTCTAAGAGAGGCTCTTAAAGGAGGCCTTCCGGGTGCTTCCCCTTTGGAGTGGACAGCGGACATGGCTGAGTCCTTTACTCTCCTCAAATCCGCATTAGCCTCTTCTCCCGCGTTACATCACCCCGACATGACAAAGGCATTCCATGTATGGACACATGTTGGGCCAAGTGCTTATAACTGTCACGAAACGCACACAGACAGGTAGATCCAATTGCAGTAAGTCTTTATTAGGGGCAATCCAAAATCATAAATCCAGCCAGGCAGGGGTCAAAACCAAACATAAACCGTCCAAAAACACGAAACACAAACACTCACGAGGGAACCAGGAAAAAGCAGGGTGACATTCAACAAGGACTCCGTAACAAAGACAGAACAACCAGGGTATTTAAAGACAGGTGCAAACAAGGTAAGTGGTGACAGCTGAATACAATGAACAGTGATGAGCACCTAAGGCTAGTGGGAAATGAAGTGCTGACGAAGATGAGACAATAAGGGGAAGTGAGACCTCTAGTGGCCACCCAGGGAGACACAGAACAGACACCGTGACACTACCCCCCCTCTAAGGAGCAGCTTCCAGATGCACCTCAGAACCAAATAAACACAAAACAAAGAGACCAGGAGGGAGGTGGACTGGTGGAGGCAGAACAGGGGGAGGGATGGCGGGCCAGGCCCGTGTAGGGGAACTGGGACCGGCAGCGATGGCTCCCCTGGTAACCCAGGTGGCTTGGTCAGATCAGGGGGCCATGGGTGGACCCGAAAGTTCAGGGGACCACGAGGGACCAGGCAGTTCAGGGGGCCACGGTGGACCCGAAAGTTCAGGGGACCACGAGGGACCAGGCAGTTCAGGTGGCCATGGTGGACCCGAAAGTTCAGGGGACCACGAGGGACCAGGCAGTTCAGGTGGCCACGGTGGACCCGAAAGTTCAGGGGACCACGAGGGACCAGGCAGTTCAGGTGGCCACGGTGGATCAGTCCATTCTCGTTGTGCAGACGGCCAGGGAGGAATTCGCCATTTGAGTGGCCCGAACGGAACCTGCCAATCGGGGAGCCAGTAAGGAGCAGGCTGTGGCGATGGCCCGGTCACGGCATTGGGAACGGCATCAGGAACGACCTCAGACAAGGACACCGCCTCGGGAACGGCCTTGGACACGGGTATCGCCTCCGGAGCCATCTTGGGCCCCGCATCGGCCTCCGGAACAGCATCGGCCACCGCCTCTGGAATGGCCTCAGGAACGGCCTCAGGAACTGAATGGGACCAGGACACCGTTTGGGGAACGGTCTCAGGAACGGCCTCAGGAACGGCCTCAGGAACGGCATTGGACAAGGCCCCCGCCTCGGGAACGGCCTCGGGCACGGCCTCGGGAACGGCCTTGGACAAGGGCACCGCCTCGGGAACGACCTCTGCATCGGGCACCGCCTCAGGAACGACCTCGGCCTGCGCATCGGCCACCGCCTCGGGAACGATCTCGGCCTGCGCATCGGGCACCGCCTCGGTCTCTGGAAGCAACTCGGGCACCACCTCGGTCTCTGGAACAACATCGGGCACCGCCTCGACCTGCGGAACGGCCTCGGGCACCGCCTCGGGAACGACCTCGGCCTGCGCATCGGGCACCGCCTCGGGAACGACCTCGGCCTGCGCATCGGGCACCGCCTCGGTCTCTGGAACCAACTCGGGCACCGCCTCGACCTGCGGAACGGCATCGGCCACCGCCTCGACCTGCGGAACAGCATCGGCCACCGCCTCGACCTGCGGAACAGCCTCGGTCTCGGGCATTACATTGGGAACCGTCTCTGGCACCGTCTCTGGCACCGCATCGGGCACCGCCTCGGCATCGGGCATTGCATCGGGGACCGCCTCGGGGGACCGCCTCGGGCACCGCCTCGGCATCAGGCACCGCCTCGGGCACCGCCTCGGCCTCGGGCACCGCCTCGGCAACGGGCACTGCCTCGGCCTCGGACACTGCCTCGGCCTCGGACATTGCATCGGGAACCGCCTCGGCCACCGCATCAGGCACCGCCTCGGGCACCGCCTCGGCATCGGGCACAGTCCAGGGGACGGACATTGCATCGGGAACCGCCTCGGCCACCGCCTCAGGCACCGCCTCGGCATCGGGCACAGCCTCGGGCACCGCCTCGGCATCCAGAACCACCTCGAGCCCCGCCTCGGGAACTTCGGGCACATCCACCTGGACGACAGCGGCCTGCTCGGGAACGTCCTCCTGGACGGCAGCGGCCCGCTCGGGAACGTCCTCCTGGACGGCAGCGGCCCGCTCGGGAACGTCCTCCTGGACGGCAGCGGCCCGCTCAGGAATGTCCTCCGGGCTTCGAGGAACGGCTGACGCCTGTCTCCTCCTCCTGCGGCCTCTATGATGGCGTGCCGGTGGCTCCTTGACGGAAGACTCAGGCGTTGAGTCAACCATCTTGTGCTGTGGTGCTGGGCCGGCGGCCATCCCGTGCTGTGGTGCTGGGCATGCTGAGCTGGCAGCCATCCTGTGCAATGGCGCTGGGCTGGCGGCCATCTTGCGCTGTGGTGCTGAACTGGTGGCCATCCTGGGCATTGGCGCTGGCTCAGCGGCCGTGATGTGAAACACTCCTGGGAATCTCCGGGATCTGGCACATCCTGGAAAAGTAACTCAACACTGTCTCCGCGGCCATCTTGGGCTGTGGCGCTGGGCTGGCGGCCATCTTGTGCTGTGGCGCTGGGCTGGCGGCCCTCTTGTGCTGTGGCGCTGGGCTGGCGGCCATCTTGTGCTGTGGCGCTGGGTTGGCGGCCATCTTGTGCTGTGGTGCTGGGCACGCTGAGCTGGCGGCCATCTTGTGCTGTGGCGCTGGGTTGGCGACCCTCCTGGACTGTGGTGCTGGCTCAGCAGCCGTGATGTGACTACTCCTGGGAAACTCTGGGATCTGGCACTTCCTGGAAAAGTAACTAAACAATGTCTCCGCGGCCATCTTGGGGCGGTGGCGCTGGGCTGGCGGCCATCTGGCCTCGTGGCGTGGGGCTGACGACCGCCTTGTGCTGTGGCGCTGATCCATCCCACACAAGCCCCGGGTCGAAGGGGCCCCGTGGTTGAGAGCGATGTTGAACTCCCTCTCGCGCCTTCACTCCTCTGCGACCTCCCCGGGTCCCACGAAAAAAACGACCAGGCGGGTTCCCTCAAACCCACTCCTTCTCTCCCGCTCGATGGCCGGGGGAGAAACCTCAAAAACCATACTGCTGGATCTAGGATTGACGGAGTCCTTCTGTCACGATACGCACACAGACAGGTAGATCCAATTGCAGTAAGTCTTTATTAGGGGCAATCCAAAATCATAAATCCAGCCAGGCAGGGGTCAAAACCAAACATAAACCGTCCAAAACACGAAAACACAAACACTCACGAGGGAACCAGGAAAAAAAGCAGGGTGACATTCAACAAGGACTCCGTAACAAAGACAGAACAACCAGGGTATTTAAAGACAGGTGCAAACAAGGTAAGTGGTAACAGCTGAATACAATGAACAGTGATGAGCACCTAAGGCTAGTGGGAAATGAAGTGCTGACGAAGATGACAATAAGGGGAAGTGAGACCTCTAGTGGCCACCCAGGGAGACACAGAACAGACACCGTGACAATAACTGTTTGCTGGGACAATGTAAAGGTGACAGAAGTTATGGCATTGTTGGGTATTATTGAACTTTGATTCCTTCTTCCATGAATGGAAAGATGCCGTGTTTGATGGCCTTGGACTGTGCTGAGTGGGCGTTGAAGGTCACTGAGCCCATTATTGGTTACAATCAGATGATCCTTCACTCTCCACATCGTTTTCTACGCCTGCTCGCAGAGACAAAAATAAAGTTGATTTCAAATCAACGACGTGCAAAATAGGAAACTGCTGTCATGAACCCTCAGCTCACTGTTGTTGCAGACAACCGGACAAATCCTGCCTCCCTAATGGAGAATGAGGGGAGTGCACATGACTGCGCCGAGGTAATTATCTGTGACAAGGGACATTTTGTCAGAGATAAACTGTTTTCAGATTCTCTGGACATGTTCGTGGATGGCAGCAGTTTCTACGAGGATGACACGCGCTACACGGGCTGGGTGGTAGTAGAGGGGAAGACGGGCGAGGTCTTAGCTGAGGGGTCGCTTCAGGGAGGAAGTGCTCAGATAGCTGAATTGCATGCTTTGAAATCTGCCTTAAATCTGGCTCTTAAACTAACTGCAGGTGAAAATAGCTCCATTAATGTAAATATTTTTACTGATACTGCATACAGCTACCATGTAGTGCAGAGTTTTGGCCCTGTTTGGAAACGTCGTGGTTATTTGACCACAGCGGGTACGCCAATAAGTCATCAAACCGTGATTAAAGAAATTCTTGACACGTGTGAGAAAATTCCACCAAACAGTGTCGCGGTATGTAAAGTCACAGGTCACAGTACATTCAAAGATTGGTTGGCGAAAGGAAACTCTCTAGCTGATAAGGCTGCGACAGAAGCTGCAAAGGGTGTGGCACTTGAGGAAGTAGCTGTTATTTTCCCTGTTCATCCTGACTGCACGGGGTTCCGAAATTTTATCTAAATTGTACACAACTGAGGATCGTGAAATGTGTCAGAAATTAGGAGCTACCTTAACTGAAGAAGGGGTTTATGCTCTGAATGACAAAGTCATACCACCTAGCGATAATCAAACTGAAGTAATTGATCTGTACCAGAGCATTGCACACCAAGGGGTTCAGAAAACATATGCTATGTTACAACAAACATGGTTTCGGTCAGAGATGTTACAAATTGTGAAGGATAGACTGTCCAGATGTATCCACTGTTTGCAAACCGAAGCCATAATTTGGAAAAGTTAAAATCCCAATTGGTCATAGTCCTCGCCCGTGAGGACCATTCACACATTTGCATTTGGATTTTACTTTGTTACCTTCTGATCATGGGTACAAATATGTACTGGTTCTTGTTTGTAAATTTTCCAGATGCTCTGAAAGGGTATATTGGATTTTCAGTCCCTCTCATTGCAACATGGTTCGGGAATGATACATTTTCATAAAATACGGGTATCTTTACTGGGATTTAGGTTATAAGCAATGTCTGTATTTGGTATCTGTGAGGTGACTGAGGGTCTGACTTATGTCAGGAATGCAATAACAGTGATTATTCATTTAGCCCGGCTTCCAGAGAATAATACATATATATGTTTATGGCAATTAATTTATTTTACGATATAATAAATTAACTAAAATTCATCATAGTTAAGACATATAAAAAGAAAAATACAAATAAGTCAAATTTCTTTCTAAAAAGGTCTTTGGGTTTTAACTGTACCTTCCCCTAAAGCTCCTTTGTTGCACTCAGGTCCTTCGGGACAACTGAAAGATACTTTACAGGAGTATCTTAAAGTACTCACGTGCGCATTAAAGAATGCCCATTTCAGTGCCCTCAGTGCTCAAAATGCTGGAGATCTTAAAACACTATATTTAATGTAAAGGTTAAAAATCACACAAGTGGGGGACGAAGTGATGACACAGAAAATAGGGAACTTAGGACCAATGTCCTCCATGTATGAGGGTCCTTCTTCGGTGTTGTTGACTACTTCAACATCTCTTCTTGTTGAAATCGAGCCAGGGCTGACTCGATGGATGCATCTTGTATAAGTGAAGCCTCTGTCGCCGCTTGCTGATACTAACTCTCTCTCTAATGTGATTTTGTCCAACAGGTGCAGTATTTTATATCCGAGGAATGGCTGCTAAGGAAGAACAATGACTAATTGTTTCCTCTCTTTAGGTTCTCAGCTATGATTCCATCCAGACCTGTTGTGTTAATAAAAAAAAAAAAAAAAAAAAAAAAAAAGGAACTGAAAACCATGGTGTTTATGTTTATATGTACTGGTATTGTCCTGTTTAGTTTGTCTATGTGTTGTTATGTGTGTGTTTTTGTTGTGTTTTTATCCAAATATTTCTGCTCCTACTATTCTATATCTCTAATAGGTGCGAGTGCATGCTGTCACAGAAATATTCTGCGTATATTTACCATACACGACTGGTTCTAAGGGTGACCCTTCGATGTGATTTCTGCAACAGTGCAGCTCATTGACATTCTGGGAGTGGTTGCGGTGCTCGTGGCTGGACATCAGTGTTTCATCGCATCATCATCACATCACTCGTTAACTCTACGTCATCTGAGAGACCTGTGCTAAAGTCTACCAGCTGATATATATAGATTTACATATAGATCAAATGATATTTTTATTCTCCCATTTATACCAGTAATGATGAGGAAATCTATACCTTGCAGGTGAAGGGTAAGGAAAGGTATGAGATGTTGAAAACGATCACCGAAAGTTTGGAAATTAACGACATGGTACCCCCTTATAATAAGGACAAATACCTTCAACTACTACCTCCCAAGGGCAAGAAGAGAAAGAACGATGATAGAGTTTAGAGTTGGGAAAGATGGAAGGCTGTGGTAAGTCTTTGGTAAGTCATAAGTCCAGGGGACGCCAGGGATTGAATTCCCTTAGGAGTTCTCGTCTGGCCATTTTGGTGAAGATCTTTGTTAATTTTAAGGTAGCTGGGGTTAGAGAGGTATCTACAGTACTATCCATCTGAAATTTTGCTATTCATTTTCTATATTTTCATGTATGCATCATGTATTTTTCTTTTGAATTACTCTGTATTTTTGGTTTTGATTTAAGGAAAAGGTTGTGGCGAGTCTTTTGATAAGACTCGAGTGGGGGATTGGTGTGTGGAGATTCTAAGAAATCCACATGGTGATAGAGATTCTGAGAAGTCCACGTATTTAAATGAAACCCAAGTGTTGTTGAGAGATTCTGAGAAGTCACATACTCAAAATGTGTTCTATTCATAATGATAAGTTTCATTTCAAAAGTTAAAAGTTAATATTTCATGGTAAGGATCCGTCTCATATATATATATATATATATATATATATATATATATATATATATATATATATATATATATATATCTATATATATATATTAATAGGTTTCATTTTTATATTCAAAAATGTCTTTGGTAAACTTTATGGTATATTTCATATGTAATTTCACAGTATTTCTAACTGTGTAGTCAGCTGAGTCTGTTTTGCATATGAAGTTGAACTGCATGTATTGTTCTTTTGTATCAATATTTCTTAGAATTATCAGTATGATACTTTGAATCTAAAAGAGGAGGAAGTCCAAAATCGAGACATTGACTAGTCTATTTTTAAAGGTCAGGTGTTATTAGTGATAGCCACATGACGACTTATGTCTGGAACAACAGTATATAAGATAGACTCTGCAACATAGAGTAGGGTTTGACTTTCTGAGACTCTGGTCTCTCTATCTTTTCAGCTCACTTCCTCTTCTTTGGCTTCACTCGACAACTCTTAGACTCAGACTTAGAACTCTTACAGATTTTTATTCAACTTCAGATACCTTGAAATTCAGATACCTTGATACTCTGATACTTTGATATTTTAATATTTTAATATTTTAATACTTAATATTTTGGTACTTTTGATTCGAACAGAATAATTGTTTATGTTTTAATTACAATTGTATTTATGTTTTGATTAATACTGGTTGGGTTCAATCCATCATAAATGGATTGTTATAAAAAATGTACTAACATTGGATTTACATTTTCTATATTTGAAGGTTGTTATTATTATCCAGAACTTTATTTCCAAGTTATGATTTGTGGTTTCTGTTTTCTATATTCTTTTTAATAAATTTACATATTATTACACTTTGACCATCTGAATTGGATTAAATTTTGCATCACCCCTGCTGCCCCCCTTGGATGTAAATGACTTCCTTTAAATATGCAAAAACCACAATGAATGTCTAAAGAAGGCTGCTGAACCCACACATGATGTCTATATTAAAACCATTATTATTATAACTAACATAATTCTCATTATGGATTTATTGATTGTAGACTAGGCTGTGCAGAGGCGTGTGTACTATTTAAATTGCATATAAAGATCTAAAAACAAATCTTTATGGTTTGGCCAATGCTAGCCAACTTTTTCTTTGAACTGATAACCTCCTCCAGAGTCAGAGAGGTCGACCTGAAGACAGAAGACTAGGAAGTGATGAACTTCCCTATGCTCTGTGTTCAAGGCTGACTGTGGAAGGCCTGTTGTTCAGTGGGTTCTCTCCTAAGCCCCGTGCCTCGTCATATCTCTGCTGAAGTACAGTTGGATGTGCTCTTCTGAAAAACTCTGTCAATCTTACTGTAGAGCCATAATTTTTTAAGTGTGCAGGCGTGCAATTCTTGTGTGAAGAAATAGCCAACAGATGCGGTGTTCTTTCTCGCCAATCACAACCTCCCACACACTATGCCAAACCCTCTCTGCATCAAAACACAACAATTTATTGTAGTTTTACACCTCAACATCACATAGAACTCTGATCTCAAAGCACTGGACACGGATAACAGGGCCTGCTGTTCAATTGCATCCACACTAAGAACTGTGGAGCCTGAGAGAAACACAAGGTTCTTAAAGATACTGTAAGCTCACAAAATCAGGATAAAGATTTGTATAGATTTCACGACAGAAATGTAAAGATAAGAAAGAGTGAGTTTGCCATATATTTTTGCCTGGGCAGTACAATAACCTCAAGGTTTCCAAGTGTTTTTTTTTTTTTTTTTTACTACTTGTTTTGCATTCAAGAGTCATATAGTTTTTCTCTCTTTACACACATAGCCAACTAAAATTGTTCCAGAGCCTCGTCAGATAAAAGAAATATCTGTTCTCCATGCTGGAAATGCAACATTACCTACTTTGCATTACCTACTGTACAAATTCATTTGGTCTTAAAATTAAAGATGGTCTCTGTTGTTATTTTTCCTCAATGAAAAATGAGTGCAGTTGACAGAACTGAAAAAGGACTATTTCATATTTTTAGCCTCTCATGATGTTGGACCTGATCTGTTTCCTCTTTCACTTTCCCTGTAACTAATGTACAGTCTCCAGGTTACCCATGGAGTGACACAGCATTATGTGGGATTAAATACAAGTATCATGTCTCATATAAGCATCATATAAGTATCATAAGTATCATATAAGCACCACTTATACAGTCTCACTATGTCCTGTGCTGTTGTTAGCTTTGATAAATTAATTATAATTTTGTTTTGTGTTTATCGCTTGTGGTTCACTGAGGTTTCATGTCCCACAACTGTGCACAATTTTGATTTGTTTACACAAGAATGAAAATGAAAGTGTTTGCGAAAAGCCTGAAGGGTTAGTTCACCCAAATATTAAAATTGTATCATTTATGTACCTGCATGTAATTGCAAACCTGCATTACTTTTTTTTTTTTTTTTTTTTTTTTTTTTTTTTTTTTTTTTTTGTGGAACACAAAGAAGATATTTATCAAATGCTTTTTTATTACTTTTCCATTCAATTCAAATGGCTGAGGACCAGGCAATTTAAAGACATTAATTGCCAAGTCACACAGGTTTAGCAGAACATGTGGTTAAGTAAATGTTTGCATTTTTGGGTGAACTTCCTCTGTACAGCAGCAAAATCAGGAGGAGGCTCGGTTTATATATATATATATATATATATATATATATATATATATATATATATATTCTGCAAGGAGTAATTAACTTAGAAATAGCATAATGCACTGGTGCTGTAACTTCTGTTTTTGAAAGAAGTTTCTTCTGCTCATCAAGCCTGCATTTATTTGATCAAAAATACAGAAAAAAAATTTAATATTGTGATATATTATTACAATTTAAAATAATTGTTTTTACATTTATTTTTACTTTAAATTATCATTTATTTCTGTGATGCAAAGCTGAATTTTTAGGATCATTATCACATGATCCTTTAGAAATCATTCTAATATGATGATTCATTATCAAAGTTGGAAACAGTTCTGCTGCTTAATATATTTTTTCAGAACATGTGATACTTTTTTTTAGGATACTTTGATGAATAAAAAGTACAAAAAAAAAAGAAGCTATGTTTTTAAAATATAAATATTTTGTAATAACAATATACACTACTGGTCAGTAATTTGGGGTAATATTGGAGTAATATTTTTTTTTCTTTCTTTTTTTAAATAAAATCAATACTTTTATTCAGCAAGGATGTGTTAAATTGATAGAAAGTGATAGTAAAGAAATATATTATTAGAATATATATTATTAGAATTTTTTATTTTATTTTTGAATAAATGCAGTTCTTTTTAACCTTTTATTCATCAAATATATTAGACAGCAGAACTGTTTCCAACACTCATAATAAATCAGAATATTAGAATGATTTCTAAATGATCATGTGATAGACTGGATGTTACATGAGATGATGAAGGTAAAATGTCACTACTTGTAGTTTTCCAGCTTTAGTGCCCTGATTTTCTGATGTGTCACTGATAATGTCACGGAAATGATGACTGACAGATATGTTTAATTCTTATCTTCCGAAAATGTAATTCTTGAATTGTGCTTGTATTTATGTTGTTACCTTTGTAACTGGTTTATGTAATATCTGTGTTTAATTTTTAACCAGATACATTTTTTTTTAAGTTGTATTTTGTATTTTTGGCTTACATTTCTTGGTATGTCTGCCATTATCTTGCTGTTGTTGCATTATTCACTGAAAGGAAAGAGAAAGCACCTTTATTTGTCCATCACCTTTTCTTAGGACCCTCAGTCTCTTTTTTTAGATTTTCTGCCCCCTTTGGACATTTGTTTTCATCTAAAGGAGAATTTGGTTTAACACTTGCCAGTGGATTTGTTCATGAATTGTGCCAGTATCCCTATCAGATGAATTTTTCAGCTGCCTGTCAGGGAGTGGGGGATGTACTCTGCCTTCATCAGATTGGAACTCACTGCTCTACTAATCTTGTTTTGGGTTTTAACGTTTTAAAGAAAAAGATAAATTGGTTAAATTAATTGAAACAATCAGGTGTTTTTCACTTCTGCTTTTCTGCTTTTTCACCATGGTTTAAAAGACAAATAGCAAGCATTTGAATAAACCAGATATGTAAATATACAATTTGCAGTATTTGTCACTTTGTTTATTTGTCTGCTTGTCTCTGTCATAATTTTTTCCAAGTCCTCCTAATGCTGTCATAAGACAATATGTCATGTTTTTGTATGCGAAGTGCTATTATTACTATGTATATTCTTGCGTTCTTGAAAAACATTTGTTTTTAGGAACACTGCACGTCCATGTGAGAACTTGGCTTCTGCTAATTTTCAAAGACATGGAATCACTGTTACAAAAGTAGTAATCAGTGAGCATCAGTTTAGTATTTTTATTTATTTATTTATTTATACATTTATAAATTTTATAAATTTATTTATTTATTTATTTTTAAGCATTTCTCTGTTGTTCTCTGCTGAAATAAAAGACTTTTTCCTGAAGAGTAATAACACAGGTTCACCTCCGCCTCCTGTCCACTGAACCATCCTCCTGCTTCGTCAGAGAGACGCAAATCCAACCAGAGTGAACATTCCAGCTCTGGGCCTCATTTCCCCAGGAAGCAACACTCACTTCCTGTGAAATTAAGAGAACAAAGGCTGTATAAAGTGATAACTAGGCAGAGGTAAAGCCCTTCATACACAACTCCTCCCTCGATCTTCCCTTCACTTTGTCCTACAGCAAAACATAGGTACACACTGGTTAGAAGTGCTCAGCCGTGTGGGTGAAGATTCAGCCCTCTCTAAAGATGAGCACCTTGTGGTTCACCTCCTTGTGGCACCTCCTCCTCTTCCTCTTCACCTGTAAGGACACTTTTATTTCTAGTCGCTAAATACTTGTTCAAGTGGATGGTAAGGTTGGTTTGGATATAAACTTGTCTTGATTTTTGTGTTGTTGTTTTTTTTCTTTTTTGATCTAACGTCTTTGACAACATATCACATCATCAGCAGAGGAAGCCTGCGCAGGTCTGTAAATCACTCAGTTCTCAGCCTTGTATTTAGTTATTCAGTTTCAAAATGTCATAATCATTGTCATTTATCATGAAGTGGTATGAAGTGGTTGATTTTGGTTTGTTAAATTCAATCGTAATAGGGATTTGGAACAGTTTGACCTCACATTTATTAATCATAGAAATACTTTTTATTTGGCCTAAAAAATTTGGTGACTTTGTACTGTTTGTTTTTGAAAACATGTTTATGTGTATTGTCACATGCCCTGGTTCTGGAAAGTAGTGGGAAGTGGTAAAGAAGTAAGCCATGTGATATGATTCGTCATTCGCTTTCAGCATGAGGCTCTTAGAATTTGAAAGCAAAACATTATAAGCTTAAATCAAAATCTGATAATCTGCATATCATTATAGCTGGTAGAGCTATGTGTACTGTAATAAGTTTTAGCTCATATCATTAACTTTAATATTAACCAACTGCTTATGTGGAACTACTGTTCATTTATTCAGTCTTGCGGTGGGGTCTGTTTATTACAAAAAAGATTTGCATCACTAATACTAATTAGTTGGAACTTTACATACATGCCTAATACTTTACTTGCTTGCTTATATGGAATATTAACTTAAAAAAAAAAAAAAAAAATTTGTCACATGTTGGACCATTACAATGAACTAGAAAAGAAAAGTTAAGTCTGTAAATTTAATCTAAATGTTGACTCTATATGTCCATTTGTTGACTACCCAAATATTTTATGTAGTTTCGCTTTTAATGTGACATTGCAACTGCATTGAAACTTACATACATGAGTATTACATACATATTATTGCAAAAATATGAAATTATGTGTTGGTTTCTGTCATTTGTGCGTGTGAATGGGTGCAGACAGATGTTTCTAAAAATGACTCATCCCCAGAGATGGAAGCTTCTAAATATGTTTAGCTATTTTCCTTCCTGCCCCAGTGTTTATGCACACCATACTGAGACTTCCTGGGCACCAAAAGCGGGGCAGATAATAAGGCTAATAGGACTGAAATGAACCACTAAGGAGCTTAGATCAGTATGCTCATAAGATAGTTCAGGGCTTCAGTAGTTAATTGAAGTAAATCTGAGTACATTTTACACCACCACAGTTTAGTTGAATCAGTCTTCTGCTGTAGAATAAACTGTAACCAGTAGCAGTTTGAGTGGAATTAATTTCACATTCACATCACATTCCTTTTATTTCTCCACAGAGTCTGTCATAAAAAGTGTGCGACTCATTGTCCATCCAAGAGACGAAGTTGAAAGAGGTACAAATGTGACATTAGAATGTCAGGCAGAAGTCAGCCACAAGGAGGGGTCTCAACCCAACCATAATTACAGCTTCTACAAAGATTTTAAGTCATTAAATACTGACCAGACCAGTTCTAGGGACAACTTCTACTCTATACCAGATGCCAGAGTGGCCCACTCTGGGAAATATCAATGTGTTGTTAACACTAAGGAGCAAAAGGGGCAAAGCAGTGTCGAAGCCCTTACAGTGAAAGGTAGAGGAACACATCAGTTCAATGTGCAGAAGAATTGCTCTCAGAAATCTAATATCTGCTGATGTTTCTGCAGGTCTTCAGACACCAGTCCTAAAAGTGGATAAACTGAAACTGAGAGAGGGAGATGATGTTACTGCTGTCTGTACAGTAGAGGAAGAAATAGGTCCTTTGACATTTTTCTTTAGCGATGGATCTCAGGACCTCTACATGGAGCACACAGAGAGTCACAAAGTTGAGCGGCAGCTAGTCCTTCCTAAAGCAACTATGAATATATTTTGCTACTATTCTTTTTCATTTCCTAGCACAATAGAACGCTCTAATAAAAGTAATGTGATACGTTTTGACATTCAAGGTACGTCAATACATTTTTTTCATACTGTACTGTATAATAAATGTATTTGTTCATCCAAGAAGTCTAAATATGTCCACATTCCTTTCCGATTCAGAGGTGGCGATTAATCCCAATATCAAAGTCAACCCATCAACAAATATCACTGAAGGAGATCTCATAACTTTCAACTGCAGTGTTGATACGACTTACCAAAGAAATTCTGAACTCAAAATCAGTCTCGTACATGGACATACTTTGCTCAGTGTTAACATGACACAGACAGATTACAAAATGCCTATTAAGGCTAATGAATCTGGGGAATATGAGTGCATCTCAAGGCTTGGTCGTGTTTCTAAATCATCCGCTATGAACATCACTGTAAAAGGTGAGAGACAATGAATGCTTATCAATGTTTCCTAATGTATTCTTTGTGAAATTTCACTTTAAAATAAGATTCACTTTTTGATTGATATTTTTAGTTCCCTTTAGCATAAAATGACCATGGGCCATCAGTATGCAGAGAGGACAAAAATAGCACAATAAAACAGCAATAGAAATTGGTCAATGTGAATTTTATGTTATATTACAAGTCTTCAGATGCTAAAACTTTTTTGTGTGAAAATCCTTTGCTGCAGTCACACCTTAGAAGATGTATTTTAGACCATTTTTTTGCTTTCATACTGAAAGGCAGTGAGCATTAAGTGCATTCTGGTCTTGTACCCAAACACTTTTAAATATATTATGCTTTGATAACAGTTTGTATATTTTTGCCTCAGAGCTCTTCTCCATGCCTGTCCTGAGCATTCCTCAAGATAAGGTTTTTGAGGGAGAAAACTTTACCATCAGCTGTCAAATCAACAGCTTTGCCAAAGAAAGGATTCAAATGGATGATATAAGGTACTCAATATTCCAAGACAACACACCTGTAATAAATGGTAGCATATACAATGGCACTGCAGGAAAAGCATCGAATGGGAAATATATATGTGTTGCTGAAGCCAAAGAGATTACCAAAAAGAGCAGGAGTGTGCTGTTTGAAGCAAAAGGTAGGCAGTGCCTTCTCATCCACTTTGTCTAGGAAAACAAAAAATATGATCAATATAAAAGATGCAACACTTTTTTTTAGTAAATTAACCATTGTTTCTTTTAAGTTCTCGTTTCAAAGCCTGAGATCTCAGTTGATGGTCCTGTTATCATCAATGAGTCATTTTGGATATATTGCCACTCTGACAATGGAAGTCTGCCAATTATCTACTCACTAAAGAGAAACAAAATTACCCTGAACAGGACTGAAGTGTCTGACCTTCGTGAGAAGGCTCGTTTCTTAGCCATGATATCAACTCCTTCTGACATCAGCAGTTACATGTGTGAAGCAGAGAATAATGGCCAATTCTCAAGAAAGATGAGTGAAAGGTTACATGTGCCTGTAATAGGTGAGGTCATTATAAAAATATCTGAGGTCTAAAAAGTCAGTTGTGTACAAATGACCAGGGACAGATAGAATCTGTGAATTTAATGAGTATTTTATAGTTGGTTTGTTTACAGTTTGACTCTAAAATCATTATTAGCCGATGATTAAAGAAAGAGCTTTATAAAATTATGGGCATTCCAATTCTGCAGACATATCTAAAACTTTTTGTTGAGTTCTGCATGTGCATATTCAAATGTAACTGATTGTGTTATTTATATGTAATATAGTGTTACTTTTCAATGTAATATATTTCAATTGTTTGAACAGGATTTTAGAAGAAAAGTTTGGGTCCAGTGGATTATACTATAATGTCATTTCATTTAAGTGATTTAAATGCTGTGGTTCTCAAACTTTTTGACTCAGAGCCCCCCGATTAGATTTAGACTATTTTTGTATGTTTATAACAGTTTAATAGTTAGTCCTGGCCCCCTGGTTGAGAACCACTGATTTACAATGTTATGTTATTTTGTAAAAGCATCTGTTTACTTCATTGAGTTTACTGTTCTCTTGTTTTTAGTTCCAGTAGGGAAGCCCTTACTGACCGTCATTCCAGTTCCAGGAAACATTGAAGAGGGCAGTGATGTTACCCTGATATGTAACATTGCAAAAGGCTCTCCACCTATCACATTTAGTTTTTATGGAGGCAGTGGCACAAAAATCTACCACACCACAGTTCAAAGTAATTCATCCTCATATGGTCTGAGTGCAGTAAAGAGACAGCACAGTGGAAATTATTATTGTGAGGCAAATAACCAGGCAGATGCCTTGATGAGAAGTGACACAGTCACAGTCGAAGGTGAGCTTTATCTTTCTTTAGCATCAAATCTATAGTCAATTTTATTAAACAAGATTTGAACTTCATACATAAATTAATATTTAAAAGTGTATTTTTCTAAAATGTTATAATTATTGCATGTGCTGTTTTTATGAGAGATTGTATTATATTTGTTCACTCTTTAAGACGTTCAAAAACTTTCATTTCAAACTTTTTGCAGAGAGTGAAAAGTTAAATCTCACCCATCTTGAATCTCGTAAGGAGTGTACTTGGTTCTTGAGCCTGTGCATATAGAATAACATGCTCTATGTGCCTTTTTTTCTTACCTGTAAGGTGACACTGTCACTCTGGTGTTTAACCACCTTTACCTAAAGTATGTGTCATGGTTATTTTTTGAAGCCATGCAGTATGTTTATGTGAGGAACACATTGACATTTAAATCGATATTCAATGAAAGTATTGCTTGACAGCCGTGGTCACTTTTCAGTTTCATTATATTGGAAAAAAGCAGCAAGGACATTCTGCAGTTCAAAACCCTTCCTGTGTTCCATGGAAGAAAGAAAATCATACATATTTCAAAAGAGATTTTTACTTTTTGGTGACCTATTCTTTAAAAGAAGCGAAATATGCAACATTTTATCTAACATCTAAAATCTGTAAAGTAAAAAAGAAGGTCCATGTCGTTTGTCATCTACTCATTCTCTCTGTATGTGTCCACTCTATAGTGAGCCTGGCAAATTGGAAAAAGGCTTTGATTGCTGTGTTCTGCATGCTGGTAGTGGCCCTGCTGGTCCTTTTCATTGTGATGCGCTACAAGGCCAAGCGAGGTAGAGAGACCTACAGCCCCACTGCATCACCTGTCTGACCTGTGAACCAAATTCCATTTTCAACTTTTCTTTCTATCACAGGTAAAAGAGAGATGGCTGCCGAACTATCAATGTGAGTTGACTGGCTTATGTTTAAGTTGGTCTAGAGAAGGCAATAGAGATACAAGATGAGGGGGTTTTGTGTTATTAAATAGTTGCTACACTCATCTGACCATGCCTTTGCAAATCATGTGGTCCCAATCAGACTAATTTGTTTTAAAAGGAATAATATCCATAGAAAACCAGGAAATTTAGGTAGTGGAGAATATTTAATAAGTACGTTTGATTTTTTTTCTTTTCTCTCACCATTCCTCAGAAAGCCTGCAAGCCCTAAATCAGATGACTCTTTAACCCTGAGTCTCACCCATGACACCCATTATAGCGACCACACAGGTAGTCTCTTTTTTTTTTTTTTTTTTTTTGTTCATCCACAGTCATTATCCACTCCATTCATTCTTTCATTCTAGTTCACCAGTCCATGTTGTGGTCATTTATACTACCTGTTCAGACCCAAACTCTTGCCAGACTGACCAACCCTGACTATATATATATATATACTACTACTACTACTACTACTACTACTATATATAATTATCTGTTGAGTCCTTGTTTGATCAGACACCTGCAGAGGTTTCTGAAAACTGTTGTTCATGTGGATGGAAGTTCTTTCTGTAGTTTTGGGACATGCCAAACACTGCACTGTAACCCAAAGTGTGTTTGTCATATCTACCCAATAAACCAATTGTAATTAGGATGAGGGTGCTCAGCTTAAGTCAATGGTGGAGCTACTTGCTACTGTGTGGAACAGATTAAGATGACTTCATGGTGAAGTGTCCACATACTTACAAAATGTCCCCCACACATTCGCTGTTTTGCAAAACATGCACACATCCTGTTCATGAGTCAAGATGACAGAGTATTAAGACTTTGCCATCTATGTTTACATCACTTAATCTATGATGATGATATTTAGTCACCAGTTGCAACTAAACGTTACTGTACTAAGACGTTGTGTGACACTGGCAAATTCACGGTCTAATTCCAGGCGCAGAGCTACACTTTGATGCCTTGACGGGGAAAGTGACCTATGGGACATGAGATCACCACAATTAATGGGAACAACTAAAGAATCCTGTGAATAGTGTAGTGAAGGGTCCAACATTTTCAGGGAGTTATGAAAACCATAAGACAAAGCAATTTCTAAGATTATGAAACTGGAGGCTAAATTAGCTTTTCTAAAAAAAAAAAAAGAAAAAAAAAAGGAAAAAAAAATAAGTATTTTTATAACCACCTCAGATCTTTTTAGTTTTTCAGGTCATACTTTTTTTTAAAAACAAGGAAAATGGGAATTTAACTGTGGATTGGTAACATGATTGGATTTTTGAAAAACTGTTGGTTTAGATGCAATGTCTAAATGTTAAATTTGTCATCAAAATGTGTCAGTTTTTGAAGCAGGCAAGTATTGCAATCAACTGCCCCATTTTCTTTTTATTCGCTTTATGACAGCAGAAAAAAATAGTAAACTCCCATATCACAGCAGTTTGGCTCATTATTCATCTTAACAGCATCTGAATCATCTGTTCACCATTTGCTTTTTCTCTAATTTCATTGCTTTGCTTGCATACAGTATGTGTTCTTGCTTCCATTATTATATGTTTGTTTATTAATTGATGTTCTTTATTTCATTTTACTCTAAAAGTATCTGTGTTAATGCTTTATTTACTGTTAAATATTCTATAAAAATGTGTGTATGTATTTGGTACATGAAACGAGATTTGGTAGGCACTTAAAATCTAATAAAATTCTTTATTTGGAATTACATCATTTGGAATTTATTCCCTAACATATTAAGATTATCAAAATCTCTTTCTACATTATTTTAACATATTGAATGAACTAGGTGTCGTGTAAACCAGGTATCATTTATTTATTTCTGACCTTTAACCTTCGTTTAATTTTTTTTTATTAAGATTCACCACCTTTAGTTTAAATATTTTGAAAAATTTAAAGCAGCAATGTTGACATGACATTTATATTTATTTTATGAACAGTTTCCTGCTTTTGTATTTATCTGGTAGTACAGTGTCACCAGAGTCGAGACCAAACAGTTTACTTCAGATGCAATGTCTCTAAAAGGAGATTGTAGCTAAATTGGAAACAAAGCATACATACAAAAGCTGTTCCGCTCAGTTTAGGGAATTGACTGATTAATCACTGATTACTGATTAATCCTAACGTATTCAACATGCTGAAATTTGAATTTATAGATTTGGTATATATACAGCGGGTAAAATAATTATGGAACACATCACCATTATTCCCAGGAAATATATTTCTAAAGGTGCAGTTGACATGAAATTTTTACCAGATGTCGGTAACAACCGAAGTAATCCATACATACAAATAAAACAAAACAAATAAGTTCAGAAATTAAGTTATGTGTAATAAAATGGAATGATACAGGGGGAAAGTATTGAACTACTTAAATCTATTTAATTCTTTGTACAAAAGCCTTTGTTGGTAATGAAAGCTTCAAGACTCCTAATGGAGAAACTAGTCACATTATGGCTCAGGTGTGATTTTGGCCAATTCTTCCAGAGTCTTCAAATCTTGAAGGTTCTGTGGGTCTCTTCTATGAATTCTGATCTTTAGTTCTTATTTTCTATTGGATTCAAGTCAGGTGATTGGCTGGGCCTTTCTAGCAGCTTTACTTTCTTTTTCTGAAACCAAATGAGAATTTCCTTGGTTGTGTTTGGGATCATTGTCTTGCTGGATTGGATCATCCTGGTACTGTAGGTGTTGGGACTGAACCAGCTAATATTAACTTCCACTGACTAAGTGTGTGATAACGACCCGAGCAGTCACACGGAGGATCAATAGCGAAGTTGGGGTCTAAAGGGTTATTTATTTAAGCAGGTGTGCAAAATGTGCAAATAAATAGGTATATGGGCTTAAAACAAAGATTGTAATAAAAAAACAGTCTAAAAACAGTGCCAACTCCCCTCTACAACATCGAGGCTGGAGTTTCCCTTGCTACACAGCACAACATTCTTGTCCCAGCTCTCTATCTGTCCATGCCCCAACTTCTAGTGGCGGCCATTTTAAAAACACATTTTTCCCACTCTCCCCAAATTGGAACATACCATTTTTATATTAAAAAAAAAAAAAAAAAAACTCTTGCCTTTGACTCTTATTATATACAAATGATCTAGAAAAAAGATTTTAAATAAATACAATTAATAATACAATTAAAAAGAACAAATAAACCAAAACATCTGCACCAACATTAACAGTGAAACCAGTGATGGTAGACAATTTTAAAGTCACTCCATCACAGGGCTGGATTGCTTTCTAATTACTGCCTCCCTTTCTTCATGTGTTCAAGACTTTTCCCTGTGTCATTCCATTTTATTACACGTAACTTATTTAAAAACTTATTTTTTTTATATATACATATATATATATATATATATATATATATATATATATATATATATACATGTTAAATTGTTGTGTGTGTGGATGGTTGAGGGTGGGTGGGTGTTTTTAAAACCTCCGATGACTACATCTAATTTTCTACAAAATACTCTGGTGAAGTTGGGAATGTACTTCAGCTAATTAGAATTTCACTTGAGATCAGTGGCATGTAAATGGCCATGGCTGATGCACTATTTTTGCTGTGTGTTTCAGTGGTGATGAATAACAAAGAGAGTGTTTGGAGTGAAAGACCTCCAGGTGAGTCAACACTTCATACTGATTTCCATGCATTCGCCAAGCTACTAGTATTTTCCTGCAACATACAGGCCTACATGAAATGATTCTAACCTACTTAATTTTGTATCTTTGTATTGTTGTTTGTGTTTTTCACCAGATGTTGCTGACCAGGACAGCCTAGGGTCCACAAATGAAGGTGACTTAGAGTACTCAGAGGTGGTTCATCCTCCACCTGTAGATCCTACACAAAGTAAGTTCAACGTTTTAAAACTATATCCATCTCTTTTCTTTCGCCTCTCACTCCATTTGCCTTAGGAACATTATGATTCCCTGGCATGCATGAGCTGATTAGAGAAAAACCGCTTCCTAGGTGGGGTCTAACCATCCAAATTATCAAGACCACTGGATTTTAATTACAGTGGTTACTTTCTAGAGACATAAACAGGAAA
This sequence comes from Cyprinus carpio, assembly GCF_018340385.1. NCBI lineage: Eukaryota > Metazoa > Chordata > Actinopteri > Cypriniformes > Cyprinidae > Cyprinus > Cyprinus carpio. Next base: position 10,791,426 of record NC_056602.1, read on the forward strand.
GGCCAGGCTAATTAGGTTTCTGATAACTCCAATAGCTTCTTACTTACATTATCCAGAATTACAGTGTGCATTTCAAAGCAATTATTATTTCTACTACCTCTTTCTTCTTTCCTTTTTTAAGATATATCCTAAACATATATATTTTGTTTTTCATTTGTTCTATAGTTCCTCTGAAAAAAGGCACAGATACTGTGTACAGTGAGCTTCAGACCACTCAAGGTACAAACAACATTGCAAAAAGAAGCAAATACATTTACACATTTACACACAAAAAGTTCCTATGACATTATGTAATGCAAACACACAGAGCAGTGGGTTGTGTTGTAATTTTTGTCTTTTTCTAATTCATACTGTTTGTACAGGGGCTATTGAACATGTTAACCATGTAAGTGACCTTAATTCTCTCACTTCTTTTGACCTTATAAGCATTCTTTCCATCCTGCTGCCTGACCTTTGAAATAATTAAGAGATCGCCTGTGTCCCAATCTGTTTCAGAAGTTAAGAAAGTATCATATAAACTATGTTTTAATGTTTGACTTGGCTTACATTAAAAATGATTGAATACTCCAGGTCCATAATATATAATATAATTTATAATATAATTTGTTTGTATAACATGGCTGATTTTGTCGTCCACTGCAGTGAAATTCACACATTTTTTTCATTAACTTATTTTTTTAATAGAAATATCTGAACAGTGAAGACACGCAACTCATCAGCTTTTATTTACTTTTTTAGGCAAATCACTTAAAATCTAAATCAAAGCATGCATCTTGTTCATTAACTTAAGTTAATTTCATGAGTAATATTTTACATGTGTGATGCAGCACATAACTGCACCTGACCAGAGAACTCTTAATGTGATTTTAGTTTTCTTCAGTGTCCCTATGTCATGTGGGAGGATATAACATACTCACATGGAGAACTGAATGTATGTGTTTTGTAAACTCTGTCTACAGTAAGTGAAGCAGGAAGCACCAGTCAGACTTTCCAAATGGGAACAAATAGCAGGGCTGTGGTTTCCTCTTGAACAGAGGGCCAGAATTTACAGAGAACAGTCATACACACAGTGATTTCATAAACTCTGTGAAAGGCCAGAGGAAAGGAAGACAGAATTACAGCAAAATTATGAGACAGAATAACTCAGATGACTCAGTGTAAAACATTGAAACTGACATCAACTCAATTTTCCCTTCTGGGTTTATTGTTAAAGGGGTCATATGATGTGATTTTAAGTTTTCCTTTCTCTTTGGTGTGTTACAAGCTGTTCGTGAATAGATAAGATCCCTAAAGTTGCAAAGACTAAAGTCTCAAACCAAAAGAGATGTTCTTAATAAAAGTTTAGACTCATCCACGCCCTCCTAAAACGGCTCATCCTAACATGCCTACGTCACAATGAGGGAAGATTTGCAAAACGCCGCCCAAATGTTTACGCAAAGAAAGAAGGCATAACTTTTATTCTCGCTGTTGCAGCAGGCACCATGTTGTGGAGACGCTGTTTCATTGTAAAAGGGATAATACTTTGTTTGGCCTTCCAGAAGAGGACACAAGAAATCAGTGGTTAAGTTGTATTTGCAACACTGTTCCAGAACAGTTCAACCCAAATATTCAGATGTGTGCAGCACATTTTATGGAGGACTGTTTCCTGATCCTGGGAGAGTACGTTAGACTACAATGCTGGCTGTTCTGACTCAGAGTCTGTAAGAACGTTTACATATTTGAAGGATTTGCCACTGATGATTCAAACGTGAGTTTTAAGCAGTGTAGAGTAGCGCTTGTTGTTTGTAGTATATCTGATCACAAATGCAGGCTTGTTTGTAATGGGTTTCATTGTTTTTGTCTTGTCACGCCGGTGTTCTGACCGGGACACGCATGACAGTATGGCAAGGGGAGTAACATTTCCGTCACACGCTTGAGGTATTCAGCCAATCACAATGCACTGGATAGCTGGCCAATCAGAGCACACCTCACTTTTCAAACCGATGAGCTTTGTAAAAAACGATGCGTTTCAGAAAGGCATAGAGGAGAAACAATAATGTACAGTATGTGGAAAATAATGTGTTTTTTGAACCTTAAAGTTCATGAACACATTTCATTAAACCAAATACAAAAATAATGATCTTTTTAGGAACATCATATGACCCCTTTAAACAACTTCACTTCCTCTTCCTCATTATGTGTACATCTCTGATAGAGTATGTGGATTTCCAACAGAATTTAGCATGTTAAGAATAATGAGAGAAATGTATCCTTTGAGAGAAATGTTTCCCTTTCCTCTGGGGCAGTCGTGGCCTAATGGATAGAGAGTCAGACTTGTAACCCAAAGGTCGTGTGTTTGTGTCTCAGGGTGGGGGAGGGGGGATGGGTGAAATGTGGAGCACAAATTCCGAGTATGGGACACCTTTCCTTTCTTTTCCTTTTTCTTTTTGAGGATGTTACTAACATAAACAAATTTTCAGTTAATATGATTTCTGAAAATACGTACATCTCATCAGCTCATCAGTTAATTTTGTGCTTGTATTTTTATAGCAAGGCCTGTTAGAATACGCTGATCTCAACCATGATCTTCCTGAACCAGTGGACTGATAGAAGTCAGTCAATATCCCTCACGTCCCTCTGGACTACTGTGGCCTATGTGCTTTCAGTCTTCTGTGTCCTCCACCAACATTCTCTTAAAAAAAAACACACACACAAAAAAAAAAAAAAAAAACACTGACTTAATCATTTATTTCCCTTTCCTCGTATGTGATTGATTGTTTGTCCTATTTGTCACAGTGCTATACTATTGTGTGAATAGTCGGTACTAAAAACCACATGCTTTTCACAAGGTTGCATTTTTAATAAAGTTAAATGATTTATTTGACTTTCTCTCTGTGTTAAATATATTGTAACTTTAAAACCTCAATAACTTTTCTGTCCATGAAGTTGAAATTAAGGATCAGTTGTCTTTTTGTACCCTGGGTACACTGCATTGAATGATGTCATGTAAACTTCTACAGCAGTTTGTTGGATATCAGCTCACATTAGAGATAAAGTCATGCGTTTATCTTCGGTTTAAGGAAACCAAAACAAAGAATTTCCCTTTGGGTTCCACTGGGAGAAGATGACAATGGCTAGTGAATACCAGTTCCACCCACATCACTTAGCTCATCCAGCCTGACATCATACAGTGTACTTACAGTAAGCTTCACAATTATTGGCACCCTTGGTATAATAGGAGAAACATGAAAATGTGTCTTTGTTGATTATCCACTTGGTCATTCATTCAATGAATTCACAAAATTTTGTCTTTAATTAGTAATTAAAGTAATTAAATTAAATTTGATTAAAGTTAAATAATTCAGTAAAAATATTTATTTGCCAAGATTTTTCCAATAATGTGTAATAAGGTGGATGAACATCTGTCAAGAAATGTGAGATCATTCCTCCATACAGAATCCTCCAGTTTCCAATCCTCTCCAGATCCTCCAGTTTCAGAGGTCCTTGTGGACTTTCTTCGGCAGCTTATTACACAGGTTTTCTTTGAAGATTGGGTCAAGAGACTGCTATGTACTATTTTCTGTGAATCATTTTTGTGTTGATATTGAGAGGTACTTTGGATCATTGTCCTATTGAAGGAGCCAACCAGAGTCCAGTTAATGCTTCCTGTGTCACTGAGGTGTTGATTTAAAAACTGCTGGTACCTGATAGAGTTTATGATAACATGTATCCTAATATATTGTCCCGGGGCCTTTGGAAAACAATTAGCCTCACAGCATTAAAGATCCAAAATCATACTCCACAGTGGGGATAAGAAACTTTTCTATATTGGCTGTCTTTCTGTCAACACCAAAAAAAGTACCATTTTGGTCTCATCTGTCAGCATTTGCTTTCCTTAGCTGACGATTCTTTGTTAACCAGATAGAGCTACTGTTAGTTCCTGTTACTAATACTTCTCAAACAACAAGATCTCGCCATACAGTTTACTGATATTCACTGTAAATTTGTGAATGCTTATCTAGAGGAGAAAACCTTTTGAAAAACAGTCAGCTTTCATGGATAATGTTGTGTTATTATCATTGTAGTAAAGTTAGCTATATATATCAGAGTGGGGTCATAGCAATTCTTGGTAATAACCACAGAAAAAAAGAAAAGAAAATCTGGTCCTGGACTATCATCTTTCATTACAGGGAAACCAGTTTTAAGGAAACTAAACTGTGTTTTCTGTTTGTGGTTTCAAAATACTTTTGCAAATTATCCTTATTTTAAGTTTTTTTTCTTATGAAATCCTTTCCAAACAAATTAGTGCAAATGAGTGTTTCCACAATCAAACAGCTATCTTATTTCCATTTCCATTAAATCTTTTTTTTCACAAATCGTTGTTTTTTCAGGTCTTTCCCATAGCGAGGAAAAACTATTCAAATAACCCTGTGTGTCACTTCATATTTATAGCCCAGTGAAACAGGAAGTCAAGACTAAATAACTTTTCTGTGGCTGTTTTTTCCAGCCCTATCATTTGAAGGGAATAAAATTAGTTAAAGTGTGTGGACCACTTCATTTTACTTAGCAGTATAATCTTAAATTATGCAATTGTATTACAAATAACTGCATTCTAAAGACAGCAGAGACACCACTATAGCACCAATATATGGCATGCATAATCCTGGACAGATTTGTTCTGCATTTTGTGAATTTTAGTGTTGGCCCTATAAGCATTAACAGTAATTGTTCATATTTTCCAAAAGTTCAACTTACCCTTGATGTATGTAATGTAGGGCAAACTGTTTGAAAGGTTGTATTAACTACTGCTAGGCTATATATTACATTTATACAGTAGTTATGTAGCATTAAATAACTAGTAATTAAAGTGTGTTTCAGTTGATTCTTATGTCACACACATGGCCTAGCCTAATTTAAACCCTTCTTACAGCAGTTTGACACAGGCAATATGTGAAAATAATACTAAAGCATGTTTCACAAATAAGCCACAACAGAAATCAGGAATTAATTCTTTATACGAATTTATACTTTATACGAATACTTCACTTACGTTACGTATTGAAATTAAATTTTTAATCCTAGCGTTGACACTGCATTATCGTAATTGTCCAGTAGAGGGTTTATTTGTGCTGTTTATGTGTGGCATCTGCACATAGTTCAGTTGTGCCATCTAGCGGAGAAAAGCTATTATTCACACAATTGGCTGGTTATTGACCCACAAATTGATTTTTGTTCAGTATAAAGTAAATTATTTATATATATATATATATATATATATATATATATATATATATATATATATATATATATATATATATATATATATATCTATACCATTGTGCTGATTAGAGAACAATTACAGCATAACAGTACTTCTACGCCTCCGCTATGAGTGTTTATATTTACGGTAGCAAGGGAGAGTGTAGTGAGAGATGATCAGTTCCTTCCTCTCTGCATTAAGTTTCACCTGACCTGTCCATTTGCTGATTTTGTGATGCTAACTGAATCAGGAACTGCAATGTTAATAGAAGCAATTTTAATGGAACAGTTTTTTGTTTGTTTGTTTGTTTGTTTTTTGGCCTCTTAATTTTACAAAACTCTACATCTTTCACAAGTATACAATGCTACATTTAATATTTTCCTTATTGCCCTTTGAATTAAACAAAGCAGCATTTTCCCTTAGCTGATGATTCTTTGTTAACCAAACAGAGCTAGTATTAGTTCCTGTTACAGACATTTCTTAACCAACAAGACCTCCCCACAGTTTACTGATATTCACTCTGTAATTTTGAGAATGTTTCTCTAGAGGAGAAAACCTTTGGAGAAAATGTCAGCTTTCATGCATAATATTGTGTTATTATCATTGTAGTAAAGTTAGCTATACAAAGTGAGGTCATAGCAATTCTTGATAAAAACAACAGAAAGAAAAAAAAACTTTCATCATCTTTCATTTCAAGGAAAACAGTTTTGAGGAAACTGAATCGCAAAGAGTCTGAACTGTTTTTTCTGTTTGTGGTTTTAAAATACTTGTGCAAATTATGTTTTTTTTTTTTTTTTTTTTTTTTTGCAAGACATGATAATAACATGCGTTTAGGCTTTTTTCACAGGGCATAATGTAGGTTAATGCATTTGGAGTTTTTCACAGGACATCTTCTGCAAACTATTTCAAACTTCTAATTTTATGTTGCAAACCAACTGAACATCACACATTGTATTATTTCTAGTGTATAACCACAGAAAGTCTGTGGTGAAAGTGATAGTGGGCCATTTCCTATATTGGGTCATTCTTTTATCTACTTGTTTGGCACAATCAGCTGCATACAAATCTTTAGACTATACATGTTGGCAGTATTACTGTATATATTCTCTTATCTCACCTTTCAAATAATGGCAAATCTCTAAAGCGGGATTTTGCTTAATTAGGTGCATTGACTATTTCAATCTTAGGTGTAAGGTTACACAATATGCCCATGCATCTTAATTCTTGAATTTGAAAAGGCTGTGGTGAAATGACCATGGTTAGTATTTTAGTTAGTATGTTTCCTTAATAGGCCTACAGATTCAAACATACAAATAAACTCTGAGAAATTACGAATTCTACTATTGTTCAGTAATTAGCTCATGAATGTTAAATAAATTGTGGTGGCGTTCTTTCCTGAGTGTTCACTCACGCAGTTGAATTAATATTAATGAGCTCATTTAATTCGCTAGTTGACAGGCTATCTCCCAGTGACGTCTGCCTTTCGCCAAAACACTCAGGGCTAGTGGCATAACGTTACGGTGCGTCAGTAATATTCATGAGCCAAGCATTCGCCGTAGTAGGGATTTTTTTTTTTTTTTTTTTTTTTTTGTCAGTAAATTTTTTTAATGGCATTTTACATATTGTAAGATGAAACAGAATTTACATCGTTTACAAAATTGACATTGTATCACATCTATATTTATTCCAGTATTTTAATGTGCATGAATATTATGAGGTGTATGATATGAGCACATGAGAATATCTAATCAGTATAGATTTTTAGTAATTTATTTTTTATTTTTTTATTTTTTTTGCGCCGTAGTAGGAATTGTCAATTCGTATTCAAGACTGGCAGATTCACTTCCAGGTGCTAGGAGACGCGCGGTCCACTCACAATTCAACACGAACTGCGTTCGGCCTGATAAATGCGCATGCGCAGCAGTGCTGTCCCTCTGTTTCCTGCGCTCATTGCCACGTTATTAGCGGCAGACACAAAATTCAAGCGACACTTCAGTCTGTTAAAGGTGAAAGAAGACCCGTCGCGCTAACAATCATCTCGGTTTCCATCACGTTATTATTAATAATTGGCACGTTTGGAGGTGATCCGAGATGCTGAAGTTGTTGATTGTGTGCACACTGGCCGCTATGAGCGCGGCTGATATCGCCGAGGAGGAGGACGTGCTCGTACTAAAGAAAAGTAACTTCGAGGAGGCGCTCAAAACTTACCCAAATATGCTTGTTGAGTTTTGTAAGTAACGTTAGTCGCCAACTTTGTTTGAATTGTTGCTGTGTTTATGTCGATAGCTTGTGGATGGGAAAAATGCTAAACGAAACCAACTCTTAGTTAAATGGGAGTTGTTTTTTATTCTTAGTTTTGATTTGCTGCAGCAGTAACGTTACTTAATCTCTTGCCATCATAACTCAAGTAACTGACGTGTGCTAACCAAATCTTAATGATAATATTAAACCGTAATGTAAGAACGTAAATTTGAAAGCGTGGTTCCAATGCAATGTTAATGATTTGAAGACGTCTTTGCCACTCGCCCCAAAACTCTGTTTTAACAAAGCTAAAGTACGTCGAACCCCTTTATGAATAATGCATTCGATTCAAGTTGGTAGATTTGTAAGTACGTATTCAGGGCTATAGCAGACTCTGAGTTCCTTCCTTGTTGAAAATAATAAATGCATTGATTTGCACTTTCACTTGTTTTTCGACTTTCGCTTTCCTACTGTTTTGTTTTTTGGTTTCGCCACTTCATGCAAATGATATGCAGTATGTTATGGGCAAGCATGAATGAGTTTTCAACCTGAAGAGACTTCTCAAACTTGTGTGTAACCGGGCTCCTAGGTTAGTTTGTCTGCGCTTTACCGGGCTAAATTCATTGGGCACTCAAAGTACATCCTGATACAGGGACGTGATAGACTCTCGAATTACCCAATCACTAGCCTCCACGAGTGTTTCGTCATATTGAGAGGCGTGACGGCGAGTAATATGGGCCGGAATTTCCAGCGGCCCCGCGCTAGGTTGACGTGTTACATCAGAAAAATAACTTTTGTTCCACATCTTATTTGGTATTTAAAAACACTTTTCATGTGAACAATGTACTGAAAGCGTACAGTCTGTACAGTCTTTCATTAGTGTTTTATCTGCTAAAAGAGTGATATAGTATTTTATGCATGTGTATTTTTATAACCACTGAACTTTGCTCTTAACTTTAATAACATGCCATGTTGTGAGATATGACGTGTTGAAAAAGATTAGAGTAATAAGTTTCGCCTACTTATTTAGTTTATCCAGTTTTACTGGGTTTGAACAATAGAATAAACATACATTCTTTTTATTCACGTATACCACCAACACATTCATTCAGACAAATTACTGCTAATGTGGTTTGTGAGTAATGAATGTAAAACACACAGTGACAGTAAATGTCAGTTTTATTGAATTTAACTATTTTTTGATAACTGCAGATGCACCGTGGTGTGGGCACTGCAAGGCCCTGGCCCCCGAATATGCCAAAGCAGCTGGTATGCTGAAAGCTGAAGGCTCAGACATCAAACTAGCAAAGGTGGATGCAACAGAGGAATCTGAACTCGCTCAGGAGTTTGGTGTTCGTGGATATCCAACAATCAAGTTCTTTAAGGGAGGAGAGAAGGAGAACCCCAAGGAGTATTCTGGTGAGAGATCAGCCACAATTTTCCTACATAATATCCATGGTCCGTCTTTGTGCATGGACTACTAGACTAGCTTCAGCTTTTGACTTATACTTTTGTGTGTAAATGAAATATGTATTTTTTTTTTTACATACCAATATATATATTTTTTTATATATATATTAAATGATTTCAAAATGATTAACAAGATTTGCTTAAAACCAGACAGAAGGAAATCAGTAAGTGCACAAACAGTTCTAACAGGTTTGTTTTGGTTAGAATCGCTGAAGTGTAACTGAGTTGTATTGGTGCCATCTTATACTGTAAACCATAATTCAGTTTAGACTGGTCAGTGGTCTGTATACCATGAACGTGAGTGCTAACTGCTGAAGACGTGCATGTCATTCTGTACGTGTAAGGCCTGAGTTTCAGCCTGTTTGTAGAAGGCCCCTCCCCCTTTCCTTCAACGTGCAGTTCCTCACGTTGCCTGTGGTCTGGTTGCTGTAGGCTGCTCTCCATGACTGTGTTTATTACTGTCTTACTCCTGCAGACCAGACCTGCCTCAGCAAATGCAAGTTCCATGACTTTCAGATGTCTCGAGGTCAAAAAAAAAAAAAAAATCCAGATTGTTTAATCTTTGTCTTATCTGGAGTCCTCAATGGAAGGACTCTATCAGGGCATCTGTATCAGGTGATGTCATAAGAACTCAGACTTGATCAAAAGCTGAACCACAGTGTAATTGCTGACGTGTCACATCAATAGTTCCTGCTGTAAGATGTGGTGCTTGCTCCTCACTCATTTAAAAAAACAGCATAATTAAGAATACCTTTGAAACGGTGACATGTCAGTCACATTGATAGCATATCGGTCCCTGCCCAGTGGTCATAAATGGTCATAAATTGGTTAGCATACATGAAAGGAACACTTTAGTTATATTTACTCTGTATGTACTAGCTTTATATAATTTTTGTTTTTTAGTTATCAGTGCATTATTTCTGTAGCTCAAAGTAGAACTGGCGATTAGCACACCAATATCACATGTTTAATTCCAAATGAATGCCTGAAATGCAGTGCAAGGTGCTTTGAAATAATAATAATAATAATAATAATAATAATAATGTGCCAAATGTAAATGTAGCACATCTCCTATAGTTGCTATGGCACTTTTTTTCTGTACATGTACAAGAGTTTGCTTGATACCACCAGGTTCCTTTGTCTCACTATGACATGCTTTGTCTTCAGCTGGCCGACAGGCTGATGACATCGTCAACTGGCTGAAAAAGCGAACTGGCCCTGCAGCTACTACTTTAACTGATGTGACACAGGCAGAGTCTCTTATTGCTGATAATGAGGTTGCTGTCATTGGGTTCTTTAAGGTAAATGTCATTCTTTTCTTCAGCTAGTTTAGTTTTGGGTGCTTTTTTAAAATTATTTATTTATTTTTTCGTTTTCTCTGCAGAATGTTGAATCAGAAGATGCCAAGGCCTTCATTAAAACTGCAGAGGCTGTGGATGACATCCCCTTTGGCATCATCTCAGATGATGCAGGCTTTTCAAAGTTTGAAGTGGCCAAGGATGGTGTTGTTCTTTTTAAGAAGGTAAAGAAGTTTCTCTATTTTTTGATTCTGCTGACTGAATTTCAGAGAACTTAATATTTGTTTATAACTTTATATTAATGGAAAGTAGCTAGGGGTGTGACGATTTCGCGAAATTAAAATGTAACAATTAGGGAATGTCTTGATCAGGTTTTTTTTTGCCACCCCACCTGATCTTGGTCATTGAATTTTAAGTATCTGCCAATACCAAGTTTTCCTATAGGAATGTCTGTTTGGTGTACATTTCAGTTATTAAAATCAATCCGATGTATAAAGAGTTGTGCAGAGAGTAAAAGAAATATGTATGATGAACGATTTTTAATTGTGCAGTACGTGCTATTCTTTGATATTGAGAATGATTTTTAGAAATATATCTTTATCGTTATCTTTTACACCTTGGTGTGAATGGGCCTTAAGAGTTGAGTCAAGTGAATTTACTTGAGGGATTGTTCACAAAACGAAAATTGTCTACTGAAATGTACTCCCTAGGCATGCTCCGATAGATCGGCCAGAGAATGGTATTGGCCGATAATTACATTTTAGGACTCGATTGGTACTCTCTGCACTTGGCCGATCTCACGAACCGATCACAATTTGATGCCGTCAGTGTGGAAATGTTATGACGTTTTGAGAAACAATGAAAAAGTCGCTACTTGTTATTTTTGTTTTGCATGATGATATGATGAAAGGATGGTTCATATTTAACAGCAGATTCAGTGACGTTACAGCTGATCTGCGTCTCACTGCACACGTCTGCAGCGTGTTAAGGCTCCACGGGAACTAGAGCTTATTGTGGCCGCTCTAATGCTTGTGTTTATACCGGCCAGCAGCGGCACATTTTTGAAGTGGCTCTCCATGCTTCTTTGCTAAAAATAGTCTTGTGAGTTGCCACAGAGTGGAGGATGGAACAAAACCTAGTTGGAGCTGTAAGGGGTAACGGTAACACAACAAGCTGATCATAGGCTGCTTTTAAATGAACCTTTATTTATAAAACAATATCATCTTTGGCCATATTATCTTACTCGGTAGCATTAACACAGGCTTTACTCCTTTCAAACTTTGTTTCTGTCACTGCAACTTCCCGATCAGGTGAACGAACACACCAGCATGTAAAATCATCTGCCTCATGAAAAAAAAAAAGTAGTTAATATATATAATGTTAAATATGTTTGCTGCGTAAATCAGATGGACTTATTGAAAATGCAAACTCATTCTCTTCCAGCAGAAGGTGCTTTAAAGCAGAGGAGAAAGAGGTTTCCCCTGTAATGGCTGTGCACACAGCTGTGCTGAGCTCACAAACACTGCTTTATCAGGAATATAACATGTAGGATGAAATGAATGACATCGAAAATTTACGAAAGATAGTCTTCCTTCAGAAATAGTGATATAAAAAAAGTGTAGCCAAACAACGATTCTTAAACGTGGCGAGCGCCACAAATGTATGGAAAACGCATCCCACAGCACAACCACCTGATCTGTTAGAAATGTTTTATAAAGGGTTTCCCCAAACGGCAACTTGGCAACACTGTAGCGTGCCAACTTGATGTTTCCTCTGAAGACTGCTTAGATGTGTTCGTTTTGAAGCAGCGCTGATTGGACTCATTGGTGTGTGTGTCCTCAAAATACTGTGAGAGCTATAAGAGCGTGGCCGTCTCCTTATGCTTTTTCTCGCTGTACTTTGATGTCATACACCGATCGATCTTCAAGTCAGGTCGAACACACCTCTTTACTCGGGCCAGGCGTGTGTGCCCGATGAAACCATCTATATCAAGCTTGAAGCATCAGAATCGGAATTGGTATCGGCCAATCACCATGACAAGAAATCGTTACTCTGCATCGGCTGCAAAAGTCCTGATTGGAGCATCCCTAGTACTCCCTCTCAGGTTGCTAGAAACATGAATTTCTTTCGTTAAACAAAGTCAAAGAGCCAAGCCAGCAAAACTTTTGTCCAACTGTCATGTAACATTAGTAGATTGATTACATATTTTCATCGTTGCTTGATGTCACATGAAAAGCAGAATCAAATAAACACACTACTGTTAATAAGAAACAGTATACACTTCCATTCAAATGTTTGGGGTCATACGTACACATGTATGTGTATGTTTATGAATGCATTTTTGAGTGGAGCTGACTGTCTTCTGAAAAGTTTGTGGTATAATTTCATAACATTCTGTCTTTGCTTCAAATTGGGTTATTATTCAAATTGTGTATGATTTATTATATAACTAAATGATATAAATGATACGTATATTATATAACTAAAATGAAATAACTGTAATTACAGATTTAGGTTAAATAAAGATGTCAGTCTTTTTTTTTTTCTTTTTAGGAAACAAATCAAAGAAAAAAAAAACTTATTCTACTGTTTCTAATATTCTGTATGTTGCTCAAAAACAAAGTATATTGTGTCTAGCGGGGAATTTTTTGTTGTTGTTTTGTTTGTTTTTGTTTTTGTGTCGTTTAAAAAATTACACATTTCAGGGTGAAAACATCAATACGTGTGTGTGTGTATATATACACTAGGCATGGGCCGGTATGAAATTTTGACGGTATGATAACCTTAAGCATAACGGTATTGATGTTACCGCTCTGAAATGTGTAATGTTTAAATGACTTGGTAAAAAAACAACAACTTTTTTTCCCGCTGGACACAATATATTTTGATTTACATTGCACGAGTGCCCACCACTGGCAGAACCCTTGCAGTGGGCTGAACTGGAACCTCCTAAGCCCTTGATCATTTAGAATCTGCTAAGAAGTTGGTTTATTGTTTACATTTTCCCCTTACGAATTTGTTTGGTGGAGTATTTTATATGTATATAGGTATGCCTGGGCTGTTATAAAAGTAAAAAAAAAAAAGAATCCTTTTATATATTATAGACTTGTTTGGGGTGGGGATAAATGAAACGCAATCTGTGATGACCTCATAATCGTGTTGCATCATGGTCTATGGAGCGGCCTGATGTGTGCATATGAAGCAGACTCACTCTGTCAAAATCAAGGGGTCGATGGTCTGTCCATATAAACTTCCCTCGTCCACTTCACGAAGTGGAACGCACTTCAAAAGGGCAGTGGGGATTCCCCCGAGGGGAAGTGCTTGTGGAAGTTTGCGAGTGCGTGTCTAAAAGTGAAGTGGAACGCAGCCATGGTATGTGTGCTGGAGTTCGAAATAAACTGCTGGACTCCGGCCCTCCAGGAATTGAGGCCCCGTTCACACGGAGATGTGTTTAGCTGTATACGCATACATTTTTGTATCGTACAGGCATTTCATCCGCCGTTTTGGGAGAGTAAAACCGATATTTTTTTGAAAGCGGGTCCCAGGGTGGATAAATCTGAAAACGCCACCCTTGCGTTTTCATGTGGACAGCAAATCCGTATATTTTCTGAAACAATGACATCATCAGGCCACGTCTCACCCCTAATCAGACACCACTTAGTCACACAACTGCAAAAAAACATGAACAAACATTGAACAATTGTCTTATTAACTAACATTAACACTGATTAATGTATTGTTTGTTTGTATACCTTGTGCAAGGTTTATGCACATAGTTAAAGTCTCCTCTGTTTTTAATGTATCTCTGTGGCAGAATCACAGCACCACATACTGATCTGGCATGTATACTCCATCGTTTTGTGTCAGTTTTGTGTGGATGCAGATATTTCTTGAGACGAGGGGAAAAAAAATAGGATAGGGAAAGCTCTGGCTTCATGTGGACGTAGCCTGAGGCTGCGTTTACACTTGGCATTTAACATGCAATCACTGTGATCGTATCAAGTAGATCGGATCATCAGTCAATCAGAACATGGCGCATTTTACACTTGGCAACATCAACAACTGACTTTTCTATCTGGATAACCCATCAGATCGGTCTTTCCCGTGCAATATTTAAATAAGTCTGCAGAGAATGGCCCAGTGCAAAGACAACCTGAAGTGGTGGGTTTTCTTTTGAAAAGCATTTCAGTCGCGGGACATTTTACAAATCAAAGATAATTTTAGTAGTCTCCACACGGGTGTTCTCAGTGTTTTTTTTTTTTTTTTTTTTTTTTTTTTTCTGACAATTTGCGAGAGGGGTGGCATTTTGAGTGATGTCATCCTGCAAATGCAGACACGATGGCTGGATTGCGTTTACATTACACTGAGATACGATCACACTAACTACCAAACTACCGCTTGACCAGGACACGCTGTTTTACACTTGTGTTTTCAATGTGTATGTGGACAACATCCGGATACAGGTCGCATGTTAATGCCAAGTGTAAACGCAACCTGAGTTTGACACCACTTTTATAGCAATCAAGGCCAATTTATACTTCTGCGTTGAGTGTACGCCGTAGTGTACGTCGTAGGCTACGCACGTAGGCGACGCCGTCGTGAGCATTTATACTTCTGCATATGTCTGTTTTGCTCTGCAGTTACACCGCCGAAACGCTAGTTGACGCGAGCGGGTTCCACTGTGTTTACATGCACTCCGCTACATCTAAACCGACGTTGGAGGAAATCTCCCACCACGAATTCGCTGCCATCTGGCAGTCTTTGTAATCTCCCGAAGAGGAGTCATACAGATGGCTGTATTTCCTCACTTCTCCAATTAATCGCTCGGTCACTTGGTCCATTTCCATGTTGGCTCTTCACTGAATTTCGGAATTTAAAAATGGCGGGCGGTCCAGAGTGCAGAAGATCATTCCGGAAATGCGTAGGAGGAAACGTGATACTACCAAGCCGAACAATCACAGATATTGCAGTCCGCGTCGTCGCAACGCGTAGTTACATTTTTGAGGAGGTGCGCGTCAGGGTACGGCGAAGAGTACGACGTATGGTACACGTCAATGCGTATGCTACGCCGTACCTACTACGCGCACCCGACACAGAAGTATAAATTGGCCTTCAGTCTGCACACTTTCACATGTGCCTCTGATATTAGTCAATTAATGCTAGCTAGTCATTTTGTGTTATGATTAATAAAACTATAATTTGTTTATTTGTGAATATTTTTTTTTTTTTTTTTTTTTTTTTTTGGCCAATGAAGCTTTTAGCAATTATTTGAAATGCATCTGATCACTCTACAAAATCTAGAAACAATAGGAATGAACACCATAACAGCTTAAAGGGGTCATATGATGCTGCTAAAAATATTGTGTATTTGATGTAATGCAATGTTTATGTGGTTTAAGGTTCAAAAAAATTTGCCCCGCCTTCTGAAGCGTGTCGATTTTTACTAAGCTCATCGGTCTGAAAAGCGAGGTGTGCTCTGATTGGCCAGCTATTCAGTGCGTTGTGATTGGCCGAATGCCTCAAGCGTGTGACGGAAATGTTACACCCTTAACATACTATGCCGTCTCCCAGGCCAGCATCAGCATGAGACTCAGTCCAGCTGCTCTGCTCGTGCACATCCCATCATCGGTTCTCTTTTAGCAGTTCAGTCAATGTACTGTTAGGAGTAACTAAACAACTCAGGATATGGGTTTATTTCGCATCAGAGGGAGTGTAAGGCACGTTTATAAACTGAATAACTTATGTTATTTGTGGATTAGTGCATACTGGATACGTGTTGCGTTGCGTATCACGCTGCGTAAACAAAGCCTACTCTACTACTCAACTTTCCTTTGAATGATCAGTGGCAAATTTAAATATAAAAAACGTACCTACATGCTGTTGAGGCGGAAGCGCCACACTGTCCTTGCAAAGTTTAAACTGCACAACTTTATAGAAACAGACGTTGTGCCACAGACGCATTGCAGGCTTCTGGTTCAGGAAACAGTCCTCGTCGTCCATAAAATGCGCAGCACACATCTGAATATTTGGGTTGAACTGTTCTGGAACAGTGTTGAAATACAACTTAACCACTGATTTATAGTCATGTCCTCTTTTGGAAGGCCAAACAAAGTTTCACTTTAACGAAACACACAGCGACTCCACAACATGGTAGCGGCGTCAACCGTGAGAATAAAAGTTATGCCTTTCTTTGCGTGAACATCTGGGTTTTGGGCTTTCACAACAAAACACATCTTCTCCACAACATGGTGGCAATAGCTAGAATAAAAGTTACGGGTTGTTTGTTGTTTAGTCTTAACTTTTATAAAGAATATCTCTTTGGATTTGAGACTTAAGTCTTTGCAACTTTACAGGTCTTCTTTATGCATCAAGAGCTTGTAACACTCCAAAGAGAAAGGAAAAATTGAAATCGCATCATATGACCCCTTTAAGCAGCAAACTTTGCAAAACAAAATTTCCGTCACTGCCAAAAATTTTGGCCATGACTGTAGTAATAGCTGATAAATTCAGCCACCACAGGAATTTTAATTATATTTTAAAGTGTGTTAAAATAGAAAAACATTATTTTAAATTGTACTATTATACACTATTGCTGCTTTTTTTTTTTTTTTAAACTGTATTTGTGATGAAATAAATGCAGCCTTAATGAGCACAAGAAACTTCCTAATCTTAAAGTATTCAGTGGTTCTTCATTCAGAAAATGTATGTGCAATAATTAGCAATAGGACACCTGAGCTAGATGAGCTTCACACGAAGATCAAGAGGTCTTGTGGTAATTTAGACACATTACTGTTTGATCAGATCACAGGCCCCATGTCTTCATGCATGTTGCTGACATGGTGAATTTTAATGCAACTGTATTTTATTGAGAGGAGTTCTGCTGTGAAAATAATTTGCTGATTGAATATTTACTGATTGGCCTTCAGTGAAAGGATTGGCCTTCCATGTCCCTGCCCAACTCTCTAATCTTATTAGAAATCCATAGGGTTCCCACGGTCAGGAAAAAATAAAAAAATGTTATAAATGTATAATCAACAATAGACTAAACTTCTCATTGACCCCGTCACTAGAGAGGCTTTGGGCTTGCTGTGTCTTTGCACCCAGACACATACTATGAGGCAGTAGGGACAATGAATTTCATTCCAAAACGCAGCTGCTCTTTATGTGTGCTATTAATCCCCACTGTATGTTGAATCTAGAATATCCACTGCCATGTGGCCAACAACTGTTGCAGTCACGTTTCTATGCTTGAGTAATGCATAGTTCCCTAGTTAACACTCAATTACAGTGAATTTTGTTCCTGTGGACATAGAAAGTTAAATAAGAGGTATATTTTTTTTCTCTCTCTCTCTCTCTCTCTCTCTCTCTCTCTCTCTCTCTCTCTCTCTCTCTCTCTCTCTCTCTCTCTCTCTCTCTCTCTCTCTCTCTCTCTCTCTCTCTCTCTCTCTCTCTCTCTCATATTTCTCTCTCTCTCTCTCTCTCATATTTCTCTCTCTCGCACTCACTGACCTTTTTTTTTTTTTTTTTTTTTTTTTTTTTTTTTCAGTTTGATGAGGGTCGCATTGCATTCGATGGCGAGATCAGCAAAGAAAAGCTACTGACCTTCATCAAATCCAACCAACTTCCCCTGGTCATTGAGTTTACAGAGCAGGTACACTTTATCCACACTTGTTTCTTGTTGTGTATATACTGATATTACAGATGTGTGTTTGACCTGTTGCATACAGACCCAGTTGGCCTACTTTTTCTTTATTGAAAAATGTATTGCATTTTTGCCATATTGTGGAGGGAACAACAGATTCTGAGATTCTTATTTCTTGTCTACAGACTGCTCCAAAAATCTTTGGAGGTGTCATCAAGTCCCACATCCTAATGTTTGTGCCTAAAACGGCCAAAGACTTCCAGGATAAGATGGACCAATTTAAGAAAGCAGCTGAGGGCTTCAAAGGCAAGGTGGGTATTTTTTTTTTTATAATTAAACTGTCAGTGTATGTTTTGCTGAATACATTGGCGTTTTAACCTTATTCTCTTTCTCCACAGATTCTCTTCATCTTTATTGACAGTGATGTGGATGATAATCAGCGAATTTTGGAGTTCTTTGGTCTTAAAAAGGAAGAGTGCCCAGCAATCCGCCTCATTACCCTAGAGGAAGAGATGACCAAATACAAACCAGAAACCTCAGAAATCACAGCAGAGAACATCATCACCTTCTGCACAGCCTTCACAGAGGGAAAACTTAAGGTGACTGAGAAGTTTGTTTGGTTTTAGGTTTAAAGCAGTGGTCCGTAAGTTTTGCCTCAGTTGCAGGTTTTCAAACAGAGATGGCGACAGTTTGCGGAATTATCTTGCTTGCGTGGCTGGTGCACGGCTCCAGCGCAGATTAATCTAATCAGGGTTCCCACGCTTCTTGAAAGTACATGAATATCAGACGCATGGATTCAAGGCATTAAATTCGAAATAAATTGTTTAGTAGAAGGGTGCAAAGACGAAACGAAACTGCGCTAATGATTGGGGGTTGAGATGGGGGTAGCGTGAGAAAAAACGTAGCATTTGAGCTGATGCACGAACCTATGGAGAAGTGTTTGATTTCATAATTTTGCAATGTGTCATTTCATTTCATAGCTCTACAGTGCATTTGCGACTGAAAACTACTGTGCGGCTATGAATGTGTTTTTGGGATTCGGAGGTTTCTAACTTATTTACAATGTGTTTTTTCTGTGAGTAATGCGTCACAGACAGATCTGTTGATTCCTTGAACACAATCTTAATCAGAATCCTCTGATTCTGGATTTGTTCAGTGCTGAGTTCTGAAATCTCACAAATCGTCTCATTATAACAAACAAAATGTAGACTGTGTAAATAGGAGATTCATTGTACAGTGTAGGGAGCTTCGACGAAAATAACGTAATGCCGATGGTGCGCGGACAGCCGAAATATACTTAGTCCTTTACGCGATCGGCAACCAGCCGTTTTTTGCCTTATTGCAACTCTGTTCTGGACTTGCCAAAACTGCTTTGCAATGCAATCATTTTCCAAAATGTCATTTATGTGAAAATACGAAGTCTGTTTTTACACCCGTTAACACAGGCCAGAGACGCTGAAGACAGACGCACAGAGAAAAATACTGTAGCAGGCAGATCACTCACTGTTCATGATGCACAAATATTGATTTAGGGGTTTATATGGATGTATTTCTGAGGGGAGCCGTCTTCTGAAAAGTTTACGTGGTATAATTTCACAAAGCTTGTCAGAACATTCTGTTTTTGCTTCAAATTGGGTTATTAAATCAAATTATGTGTGTTATTATTATTATTATTATTATTAAATAACTAAATGATATGAAATATAAATGATATGTATATGAATTGCAATAAATCGAGCGACCAATGGTGATAATCTAAAAATCATTAGCTTTACGTTAGCTCATATCACATCAAACCGTGCACATTTTTTGTTATAGTTTATTCTCAAATTCTTAATGTTAACAACATTTCATGACTGTGTATAGTGTCTTGGCACATATTTTTCAATTTCTGTACAGTCTAATCTCTTATTGTCATACCATTCGAATTTCATATTAAGAAATTTTTTTAACCCAAAAAGCAAATTATGCTCCCTTTGAACTGGTTGTCTTTAAAAATCTTGTGTAATCCCAGGCTATCAATAATCAGATGCACATTTAAAACTGGAATATAATTTAATTTCATTCACATGTTTCAAACACATAATCCTTTTGGATTGCAGCAACTAGAATAATTTATCATTTTGATGGCGGATTGTGAGAAAAGGCTGTAAACAATCCGCCACCTGCAGGATCCTCGCATGCGATAGCCTAGTAGCCAGGACAGCTTCATTTTTACAAACATGTAATGACGCAGCAGCATGCTCGAATTTCCTGTGAAAACCTACCAGTACCACCCAAATTAGAAAACATTATTGTAGGCTAACCGTTGTGAATTGGGCTTAAGTAAGGTAAAGTAAGTAACACTGGCTGGTTATGTACTTGCTCAAATATTGATTTCGGATCATTTTTAACCAAAAAAAAGTTACAGACTGCAGCTTTAAATAATGTCTGATGTAAATGAGGAAATGAGTCTTTATGGTAGATTCAGTAGTTACTTAAAATTGGCACTTAAATGAAAATGTAAATGTCTTTTTGGAATGATTGTTTTGTGTGTGTGTGTTTTGAATGATTGTAATGTCTTTCAGCCTCATTTGATGAGTCAGGACATTCCTGATGACTGGGATAAGAACCCTGTCAAGGTCCTGGTGGGCAAAAACTTTGAAGAGGTTGCCTTTGACCCCGCCAAGAATGTGTTTGTAGAGTTTTGTACGTATTTTGTCATACAAAAATGTCTTTGCTTAGATGCAAATTCTGTAGTCTTGAATGTTGCTTGTCATTCCATGTCTGACTTGGTTTGAGAGATCAATTTGCATGGCATATTGCCTGATTTATTTTCTATATTGCCCCTCCTAATAGCCTGGCATTGTAAACACAAGATTCCTGTATCTGTCCAAAAGCATACTGCTAATCCTGGCACGGTAACCCACAGGATACTTACTTGGAGAGTTGTCCTTCCTATATACTCTTAAACTTGCTATAATAGGAAAGAGCGAGAAATTCTGAAATCATTTAGTGTCTAGAGATATTTAAAGCAAACTGCTTCCCAAACTAGCATGTCTGTGAGGAAAGTAGCTTTTTTTTTTTTTTTCACATGGCTATGACTGATTTTCTAATAAGTGACATAGGTCTTGAAGGGTAAAAGGGGGTTATATTTCATGTCACCCAGGGCATTAGAATGGTTGTACATGTACCTTTTGCAGTTATAATCGAGCTCCAGTGGGGTTTTGCAATGTGGAATCGTTTTTTTTTTTTTTTTTTTTGTAGGATTATATCCATGTTGCACATCACTTCTGTCTTGCGAAGCAAGTGCAACAGCTGCTAGGTCAATTGTAGTCTAGTTTAAGTAATAGTTCACAATTCTGTCATTTACTCATATGATTTTCTTCTGTGGAACACAAATGAATATATTTGTAACCCATATGCAAATCCAGTGGTTTTATCCAATTAAATTGTTTATTTACGGTCTAATTTTTGTCTATCATACTAATTGATCATAATGCTTCAGAAGACTTGAATTAAATCACTGGAGGTGTATAGATTAATCTGTTAGTTTGACTTGGACTAGTACAGTTTCAGTCAGACTGTTATATCTGACTGAAATCAAACTTTTAAAGTGTGTGTAAATTCGCCTTTTAATAAGAACCAATTATTTTGTATTCCGTTTGCTTTTCCTTTATCCAGATGCCCCATGGTGTGGTCACTGTAAACAGCTGGCCCCCATCTGGGATCAGCTGGGTGAGAAATTCAAAGACAATGCAAATATTGTTGTGGCCAAGATGGACTCCACAGCTAATGAGATTGAAACTGTCAAAGTGCATAGCTTCCCCACGCTCAAGTTCTTCCCTGCTGGTGATGACCATAAGGTAAGGCCTCAAGACAATTTGCTTCTGTTTTGGGTGTATTTTTAGCATAATGTAATGTGAATTATTTAAAGGGGTCATGTGATGCTTTCTAAAGATTTTGTGTATTTGGTGTAACAATGTTGACGTTTTAATGTTCAAAAAACACATTTTTCAAATAGTGCACATTAATGTAGGTCCTCTATGCCCCGCCTCTCTCAAATGTGTAGTTTTCTACAAAATCCCTCCTTCCGACAAGCGCAGTCTGCTCTGATTGATCAACTGACCCAGTCCATTGTGATTGGCCGAACACCGCAAGCACTTGTCAGAAATGTAACGTACCTTTCCATAATCACGAGCTTCATCTTTCAAAATAAATGTACAGACAGTAAATAATGTCCTTAGTTTTACCATCAGTACAAGCCCGAAAGGGGAACAGAGTCGCGTGACAGACACAGTAATGAAGCTCGTATGTGTTTGCAGTACACAAGCCATGGACAGTTAAGACAGCTGACTCTGTGACGTGACCCTGTCTCTTTCTCACTTACACACACGCGCGCAAAACTCCGCATTTGAACAGTTAATATCAAATACTTAAACTAATAACAAAACGTATTTACTGTAGCTGATTCAATCAAGTGCCAGATTGTCCTAGCAAAATCAGAATTACCTCCTCTCCTAGGTTCATGAAACGATCGTCCATAAAATGCGTTGCTGTTCTGTTGCAAGTAAGATTCCTAAATGCATCTAAAGATTCCTAAATGCATCTACTTTCGGAAGGCCAAATAAAGTGCTTTTGCTTTCAACTAGAAACACACAGCATCTCCCTTACATTGCTGCTTCAACACTAACTGCGGTTACTGAAACCACACCTTCTTTCTTTGCGTGAACATTTGGGCGGCATTACGCAAAGATTTCCACATTATGACGTAGACATGTGGGGGCGTGTTTGAATGAGCCGTTTTAGGGGGGCATGGCAGAGTCTTAACTTTGATAAAGAATATCTCTTTGGTGTTGAGACTTTATTCTTTGCAACTTCAGGGATCTTATCTATGCACAATCAGCTTGTAACACTCCAAAGAGAAAGGAAAACTTGAAATCGCATCATATGACCTTAAAAAAAAAAAACTCTAAAGAATTGACAGTTTGCAAAGAGTTTGATTGACAGGCAATCTGACCAATCAGAATGCGGATATTATGTGCCACCACTGCTATCCGCCATCTAGCCCGACATCTATGGCTGATCACCATAGAAATCTGTGTTAAAACGGTACAAAAGGATGGACTGAATTGAAACTTTTCAATAACTTAATATAAATGTGTGCGGACGGTTAAACTGTGCTGTTGTCTGCCACCGTAACGGTAATAAGGTAAGGAATTTAATTTAAAGTCATGTCCGGCGCTGTATGCATGGCTTGCAGCGCTTAAGTTAAAATACTGAGTGTGTAATAATAATAATAATAATAATAATAATAATAATAATAATATTAAAAATTTTAAAATGTACTCTTATCATTCAAAAATGTGGACAAACCATTCACTCTTGTTCAATGCGAATGCCATATGCTGGAATATGAGCAGTCATTTATTCTGTCATCATGCTGATAGCGTGCGTGCACAGGTGAGACCTGAACAGCACACGTTGATATGTTTAAACTGGCTCTTAAATATTTAAACCGCCAAAGCTTTAGAGGACATGAGCTCACGCTCGCAGTGAGATTTATGCATGCACATCCCAAGTGTGCAAACCCGCATCTCAGAACGCGCGCAAATATTAAACTCTCTGAAGTATTGTTTAAATGGACAAATTCACACAAAAATTCTCAAAATGCCAATCTTAGTAAGTATCCTACAGCAGACATAGCCGGCTGAACGTACTGTATCAGTGCATTCTCTTAAAGTGACAGCACTTTCTTTATATTAATCATAAAAAAACAAAGAAATCACTCACTACTCGATTGAATAACTTTTGTAACTTAAAGAAAGATTACTCTATTCAATTTGTATACCTAAAAACTAATGTTAGACCTGCCTTAAAAACCTGAAAATCATAAGTTTATTTTATGTATCTTTACTCTGTTGTATTTGTGCTGTTGCTTGTTAGATTATTCTTATTTTCTTTATTTTTATTTGACAGTGTAGTTTTTCCCTAAACATAGCATATACCAAATTGTACGAAAACCGTGATACAATCCGAACTGTAAGTTGAACCGTTCCACCCCTACTGTATATGCACGTGCGCTCATCTGTTTTCAATGCAGCTAACCTCGCATCGCTTCATGTCGACTTCCCACTCATTAAACTATGACAGGTCCTTTACTGCAAAAAGATGGTCACTGCAACACTGTAAAATGATAAAACCATGGCACAATGAGCTTTTTAAAAAACATTTTCATAGGTTTCACGTTATATCGTCGTCTCTGAAAATTTAAATGCACATGCCCAGTAGCCGAACTGAGGCAATACAGTGATCTTTCATTGAAGAGCCACAAAACGAAAGAGGGACAATCTGACTTTCTTCTCTCTAAAGAAGAGGAAAATTGAGGACTCCCATTTCCTCCCCCCTGCGCACCCGGCACAACCCCTCACCACAGCGGGATCCACGGAAGATGCAGACTGGGCACCATCCCCACTTATCAGTGTTGATCTGCAAGATTTGCAAATGTGCTGCAGAGAAACTAAACATTCCGTGACTGACTGTAGTAGCATAGACTGCAAAGTCTCGCTATGAGGGTAAAAGGCTGCCAAGCAGCATGTGTCTCGATATGGAGGGAATGGAGTTGGAAGGAGTTCTCCAAATGCCCCCCATGGAGCCATTAGTTGCCACGCACTTGCACCCAAAGCACATGGCAGCTGCAAATCCGACATTGCCATCCAAAGTGGACTCTTTCCAGTCAAGCATGATGGAACACGGTTCTAAGGCAGTTGCTCTCTCTGTCAGGGCTCTGAATGCGATCTCTATGCTGACCGCGTACCAATCGAAATTGCAGGACAAAGCGTCAACCATGCCAGCTCAGACACGCGGGGAAGGGAGCTATGTCGTTATAGATCTTTTTCTGCATCTTCAGAGATGCGTGGTTCAAGCCGCAGGCAAGGCCATGGCCGCAATGTTCATTCAAGAGAGAGGACGAGGACTTGGCAAATCTCTCTGACAGGGGAAAAAGAAGCCATCCTGGATGCACCTGTGGTTGCAGAGGGCATTTTTGGCTTGGTTTTGACACTGATGCAAAAGATATGCGAGGAAAAGAAGAGGGATGAGGCTTTGCAATTCTGTATGCCTAGAAAGGCACAGACTGCACCCCCTCCACCACCTCGGCAGACTGCACCCCCTCCACCACCTTTGCACAAGTTATGGCCCGTCCACCCCCCAGCTACCACATTCCTAGACTGAAGAGACCGAACGTGAATGCAATGGGTCACAGTGGAGTCCTGGAACAGAGAACTGCCTGGCCTAGGAAGAACGATCCAGCCAGCCCCTCAACCTCAACCTTCAGGAAGAAGGCAGTTTGAATGGGGGTCTACCCCAAGGAAAGACATAAACCGACAGGGAAGACTTCAAGGCAGACTATCTGGCAATACGGGGGTTAGGATATCCCATAGTGAGACACCGAAAAGCATGCTTGAAAGAGAACAATAAACCTGGTATAAACGGTATATATGGAGGTCAGCTTGTGTTAAATGACGTAGTGACGTTGTCATGTCTGGTGATGTAAGAGGGCTTCTGAGGAATACGCGGAAGGGGTGTTTCCCATAGTGAGACACCTCACTTAATGCTATCAGAAAACCGGGGTTACGCAAATAACCTTGTGTTTTATACTTCTGAAAACTCCAGCAAATTCTCCTGCTCTAGTAAAGGGTTTTTTTTTTTTTTTTTTTTGTCCACAGCAATATGCTGATAATTAGTCAACGGATTTAGAAATGCTCCAATATAGCTAGCCTCACAACACGTGCATGGGAAACAAGACACTCCCAACCCAGTGAATTCACCCCTTGTCTTGACCCTGAGAGCTCTAGAGGTTCTGCATGTATCTAATTCTAGAATTAAAACCTCTTCCTCAGTCCAGAGTATCTTTTGATGAAGCCGAGCACTGAATAAAAGATGTGCTGACAAAAGACCACCATTTAGTTGTTGGTAAATGTGATGGATTTACATAAGTTACTTCTAAGGTTTTGCAAGGTCCACCCAGCTGCGACCAACACTATAAAGAAGTTGCTTAGCCTTAATACATTTTCCTGCATTTCTTGCAAACAAATGCCCCTTTGTAGTAGTAGTTTATGAAATTTATTTTTTTCCCCTTGTCTCTTCACCCCCCTTTCTTTAGGTAATTGACTACAATGGTGAGAGAACGCTAGATGGATTCACAAAGTTTCTGGAGAGTGGAGGAAAAGAAGGTGGGGCACCAGCAGGAGAGGAGGATGAAGATTCTGATGTATGTATGATTTGGTTGCAGTCAAATTTTACCATACCATAATTTCAATTGAAAATCTGGCTGGTTTGGCCACAGAGAAATCTGTTTCTGCTTAGTTTGTTACTTCAGTAATTAAACTTTTTGTTATGCATGTGCACATAAATTCAAAAAAAAAAAATTAATAATGACCTAAATATAGTTATTAATTAGTAAGTTGTTGTAATATTGTTTGTTGTATTGTTGAGTTTTTTTATTGTGGTGCTGTTGTTTTTTGTTTTTTTTATTGTTGTTATTGGCTCTGGTCCTTCTCTGCAGGGGGTAAAAGACCCTGCTGAAAAATCTGTCGGACAAGCACTTGCCAAGAGCCTGAGTGATGGAGAAACTGGGCCACTTTATTGGACTCTGCATCACCCTTAAAGTTTTGACTTAATTCAGGGACATGTTTGTTTGCAGGCATTTACAATAATCTGATTTTCAGTTAATTTTTCAGATTCTTGTTGATGATTTCCTTAATTTCAGACACCCAAATAAAGTGTCCTTAAAATAACTGCCTACTGGATGACCCTTTGCTTCTGAAGATTCAGAAGATGGAAAAGATAAATCTTTTGACATTTTTATCATTAGGACATAATCAGTGGTTTATTTTTTTTTACTGCATGATTATCATTGCTAACAGTTTCATCTGCACCAATTAATATTAATCCATAAAGTATGCAGGTGTTTCCTTGCTCGTTTTGTAGTCTACAGTACTGAAATGGAGCGTGCTTCCTTGAGTCTCTCCTTAAAAGCTTGATGTGAACCTTTTTGTGAGGTCTGCTTTTCAAATATTTAAAGTTAGCAAGGGGTGGGTGTTCTTCCCTAAATATTTAGAGACTATCCAGACTGTAACAAGTCTATGGCCTTATCTGTTTGCACAATTTATTGCAGTATTGCATTAAACAATCGGATGTCAAAATGGTGAAAAATGTTAAAACACTGCATAGCTTTCACTGTATAAATTAAATATACATTGATGGTATTAAAGAGACTAAAATTCACTTGAGTAACATTAACGGCAAAGACAGCACTAAAAACTGACCAAATGGATGGATGTAATACTGACACACATCTGATTATTTTCCCAGCTTTTTGTTCAATTTTGTCTTCATGTAAATACTTGCCAAAATTGACATTTTGTGTGTATCAGACTGAGCAAAACATGGACAAGCAAAGTACACTTTGAGTTTCGGGTGCAAGCTTAAACGGAGTGCGCATGCATCAAGCACCTAGGGAAGGAAAGAAATGGCATGCAGCCCAATGATCAACCTTTCATAATCATTGGAAGCATGAGATTTGGTGCATGACATTACCTATTATTATTATTATTATTATTATTATTATTATTATTATTATGTGGACATAAAAAATCACAATCTCTACAGTTCACACGAAAGGTAGATTGTGATATGAAGATTAAACGTAATATAACATTGAGATCACCCACCCGTAAGTTAGCATGAACAAACGCTAGTTATGGTTGTCAGCAGTGTTGGGCAGTAACGCGTTACTGTAATTTGACTACTTTTTGAGTAACGGAGTAATCTAATTACTATTTTGAAAATTATAACACGTTAGAGTATAGTTACAAGCTGTATACCACTGTCTTGCTGGCTTCACAGATCTCCAGATCATATTAGACCAACGGCCTATTCTTGGTTCATTCTAATTTTGGAGTTTACACATTGTTTAGGCACAATCCAGGACCACAGAAATCCATCCAGAGGAATGCTTCTAGGAAATTCAAATTTAGAACATTATCATTGCCACTAATGCCCAACACAACTGTTATAGCTGACTAAGTCAGTCAACACTTGCTAGTCCGCACGTCCCAGTTATGAGGAAAGGACTCCTGCTGGTGATGACACGTCTCAGCACCTGTGAACTCATGCCGGTTAGACTTGTTTTGCTGCAGGGATTACTGGCATTTGTGGCAGGACAGATTTGTTTTGATGAATTGAAGTCATGCTAGTACACATGGTCTTCTGGTAGGGATGATCATGCTTTAAAACATTTGTTTCGGTGGGCAAATATCCCAATTGTTGCCATTGCACTAAAATGTTTTTACATGTATTCTAAGAATATCTTACTCTTTCCACAGGATCTGGATCTTGATGATGCAGAGGAAGATGATTCAGATGTTGAAGAGGGACACGATGAGTTATAAGAGTCAGGAAGAGAAGGCGAGACAAACCCCTTCACCACCACCTCCACTTTAAACCTCCCTGTCTGTGAACACTAAAGCTTTTCCTAATTAATCCAACAGCCACCGGGCGTTACAGAGTCGTCTTTCAGCCAGTTGTCATTACCTCCAGCCCAACCATCAGCAGCCAAGAGAATGCCTCTCTGTCCACAAAAACTTTGTCTTTGAAGTGGTTTTCTGTACAGTTTACTTTTTTTGCATCAAAATGTATTAGGTTTTTAGGTCTAATTATAATGGTAATCTGTTGAACTGCTCTTTATACCTGCCCACTACCTCCTTTTGTGATCCGGGGGATCAGTGTTAAGATTTTGCAGTATAATACTGGAAATACCTGATGAAGGAGGGGGAAAGCCAATTATTCTGCCTTAATTCTGTGATATGAATGAGTGGTCATTTCAGGGCACAGGGACTGTATGTCATTCACCTTTTGGTGGAAATACAATTGAGCTGCTATTACAGTGTAAACAAAACTTAGCAGAGACCAAACTGAGGTACCTTCCCTGTTTCATTAGTCAAACTACATTTTCGTATTCCTCCTTTTCCAAATTAATACCTGCTACTGAATTATTTTTAAAGATATAAAAGTGGACAACTTGTTTTATTTAATTTTATTTCAATTTTCTTTTTTATAATCTTCCGTACTGAAGGGCCCAGAAACAGCACTTTTGTTGAATTACCTGGGGCAGAGTTGGCCCTCTCAGCTTTCTGGTCATCTGGGAGGATGGTTTGAAACCTTGTTTTGCACTTCATTCAGTGCCATCAGAGATTCCATATCAGTTACTGAAATGAAGATTTATCATCTTGTAAGGACAATAACTCTCCCATACCCTTCCTGCTTTCCATCACTTTAGTGGAAGATTCCTTCCACCTGCAGGTATAATGCCAGTTGACGATGTCTGAGTGGTCAGTGTGATGGGGAGGAGAAAGTGTGCTTGTAACCAAATTAATCAGTCTTTTCCCCTTCTTATGCCAGGGTTTAGTGTGTGTGATTTGGTCAACCCTCAGTTGTCTGTCTTTATTTTTCTAGGAGCGGTGAATTTCTGGGGTGATGTTTAAAGAAAGGGAGGGTTTAGGAATTCAATTGGGAGGATTTGGGTTTTGAAATTTGTCAACATGTTTGAGACAAAGCATTCCACTGCATTAAAATTTATTTGATAACAAACTGGTGGCCAAATAAACAACAAAATGGTAACAGGTGTTTGGTGTTTTATTTGACTACTTTCTTTCGATTTTAAAATTACTGATTCAGTCAGTTGATAAGACAATTCAGTGTGGTTCAGTAATGCATTAGTACAACAAAGACCTCATAATGGTCATGGATGTCGAGCTAAAATGAAGAAAAACAAAAGTTTTACAGCCAATGAAAAGAATGGGGTTTTTGGAGCTTTGCCAAAAGGGAATATAGAATAGGAAAAAAAAAGACTGAAATTACTGCCTTGTCATCCCACAAAGCTATTATGTGACATTCAAACTGATAAATTCTTTGAACTGCTTGTACTATAATTTCATAGTGCTTTTTTTTGGAGTGTGACAACAATAGAAAGCTGTCCTAAGAGCTGCATTAACACGTTGACAAAAAATACAGTTTATGGGTTTGGAGTGACAAGAGGTTGAGTATGTGATGAATGTTTTGTTGTTGTTTTTTTAAGGTGAGCATTCCATGTCTCACTGGGTTTTTACCATTTTAAATAACTTATACCCTGTGTTATACCCAGAACATGGAGAAACTTCTGGAACTTTTAGTAGGGGCCGAGTAATAATAGCCCACAAAATAGAAAGTCGGGTAGACTTAAAGTAGAAATCACTGTAAGGCCTGCTGTCAGGAATCATGACATATTAATGTGATTAAACAGTCATCTGCAAATAGAGCAAGAGCATCTTTTTGCTGGCAGCCAACTTAAAGATAAAGTGCCAGGCTGTTTATTCAAGTGTTATTTTAAAATTCTAATTGTGACCGTCGACATTTCCTTGCCTTCACGTTTGCCAGGCCATGGCATTTTTATACCCTATTCAGTGTGTACTAGAAATTACTGTTGGCTTCCCTGCTGTGTGGCAACAGGAGCTGGGGTGGGGGAATTTATCTGAAGAGGAGGAGGAAAGGCCTGGTTCAAATGTGGTGTGTGAAAACAAGCTGAGGTTACGGATCTCATTGCTAAGTTGGCTGAGAATTGTAGGGGTGTGACTCCAGATCACACCCACTCATCTTCCAATTCAGTCATCTGAGCTATGAGACGACAGTCTCTTAATATAGTCTAGTGGGGGGTATATATAGGGTACACATAGAGCCCTGACTTCAGACCAACTTCTGAACGACTGTCTAGGAAGGTGCTCTACATCAACAGACAAACAAACAAGCAGACAGACTGAGAAGCTGCAGTCATCAAGACCGGCACCTTGGACAAGAAGAAATTCTGAAGAACTTTGATTGTGCTGAACCTTTTAGCCACACTGAGAATTAGTGCAGAATTTATCATCCAATCTTAGGAACAAGAACAAGAAGAATGATGAAGTACTACCAGTGTCCAGTTACCCAGACCATGCACTATGAGGGGTGCAATCCAAATGACACTAGACCAGTGTCATGCTTTCATTCACGGCCTTATATCAAACCTGTTCGCAATGTTCACTTTCCCAATGACATAGTCTTTCAGGATTATGTTCGTCAAGGAGAGCTGGAAAGAATTGGACGCTTCATTAGAACCGGAAGAGTGAGTCTAGACACCATCTACCATTCAGGTAAGAAAATCAACTACTTCCGTACTTAACTGAGTCAGCTATGGAACGTAAATCTATGCTCCGTCTCAACTATGTATTCTGTATGCAAGTAATTAAAATGCAGTTATGCATTCCCTAATCTCTATCTTTTTTTTATCCTAATAATCAGCAATGCCATTTTTTGTCTAGTTAGCTCTGACTGGTTGATAATATAATCCAAAGTGTCTCGAGCTTTGATCTACTGATAATTGAGCTGTCTGAGCCTGTCCTTTAACATTAACTCCTTGCTGATTGTCCAGGCATGGCAGCCATTCATGAAGCAGTCCTATCTGGAAACCTGGAGTGTGTGAAGCTTCTGGTAAAATTTGGGGCTGACATCACCCAGAGGGATGAGGATGGATGGACTCCCCTCCATATGGCCTGTAGTGATGGCTTTCCAGAAATAGCTAAGTAAGCTAATTTCTTAATTTATTGTATTATTTGAACTTTGGTAAACACAAATTAGAACTGGACATTTAATAGATTACTACTATTTATAATTTATAGACAAGCCTTTAGTTTGGATTTCTAGCTTTTTTACAAGTTCTCTGTCAAAGAAAACAGGAAAGGCAAAGTGTTTCAGCAAAGAAACCTTATCAAAGAAAGAAAGAAAAAGGAAGGAAGCATTTACCAGCTATATTCTCAAGCAACTTGTGAAAGATTTAAAGGTAGTTTTACTTTTTGTTTCAGGTACTTGCTTTCTTTGGGTGCAGACACTGAGGCTGAAAATGACTGTGGGGAGAAGCCTGCTGACCTTATTGACCCAGACAGCAAAGAGCTGCTTGAACTCTTCGGGGTCGGTGGTGCCTGAACTTGCCTGACACTGAAGTTCTGATTGCTCTAGTCTGTTATGGCAGTTGCCACATGAAAAGGATGAAACCAGTAAAGGAGTGGAATAGCCACTGTGTATGCAGTCGAGCTGGTAGTTGAGACACCTTGACAGAGTGTCTGGTTATAATTGTCTGGTCCTGTGCATTTGGACCAGTGACAGTGATTAGGATGTGAAATGCACTTGCCTTCACAAGAAGGAACTGTTTCAGTGTAGATGATGCAGTGTGTTCTTGCTGTAAGCTAATGCCAGTCACAACAGCTTTTCTGTCAATTTGTTATAGTTAATGCTTTATTTTAAAACATGATTTTTAATTAGCAGATCAATGCACTAGTGTGAGTCTGATAAATAGCTCACTGTGATTGTATGTGATTTTTTTTTTATTCATTTACATATAAAACATGAAATTGTACAGAAAGTCTTATTTTTATACATGTATGGATTAAATGTTTTTATACCTAAATATACATTAAAAAACTGTTTTATTTTGGCTGTTGTCTGTGTCCATAGCTACACAATATACATAACATAATAATGCATTAATCTTCAGGATTAGTAGTAAATCCTAACAAAAGTAACATTTTATATGTACATAATTAAAAAAAGAAATTGGATGATGGTATTGAAGTTAAACTCATGTAAAATATCTAGGGGTTGATATCTGCAGATCAGATTCAGACCATCTCTATCAAAGTTTTCAGCCAAGGTTAGACAAATTTAAAAAAGATTTTATGTTGCTGGCTGCAGAGAGACTTATTGCTGACTTTTATTGTCTTGTAACTGTCCTGGAAGATTGCTTTTAAACATCATCCTTCTCCCCGCACATGTGTATTATTTAAAACAATAAAAATATATTGTCTGGTAACAAATTACTGTATTTGTGGTATGGCTGTTTAAACAATCATTTTCCTAATATTGCATTCAATGGTGTTTATGTATTAGATAAATAATGCAGTAACTTCTTTATTAGAAATGCTCTTTCTTCAGGAAGCCCCTCTAAAGCACAATTTAAATGGAGGATCTGTTATCCAAACTCTGAATTGAAAAATTTATTGAGTTTTGCTCTCAGACTTTTCATTACAAAGCAAAAATAAAGAACTCAATTTTAAAATAGTTCATAGATACTAACTTTGTAATTTATTCTTGAGCAGGTTTTCTGAGAATATCTATCTTATATTCATATTCATTCTAAGGACATTAATCTTGAACATATTAAATTTTTGCTTTGTCTTCACGAGTAAATTTCACTTTCATTGTAAACCTAACTTTAGAATGTTTTCATCTGATAAAGTTCCTTTTTACTTTTACTTTTACTTTTACTGTTTAAAAGTTTTATTTTTCTTTGTCGTCCATATATTCTGTTGATTTGTGTAGCTCTTATAGCTTCATGTGATGATGTCCGTTTGCCTTCTGCTATTTCTATTTGCAATAAATACTAATACTAATAATAATAATAATAATAATAATAATAATAATAATAATACATTGGCTTCAGACTGGCAAATGTATTATGCAATTGATCTTTTTTTTCTTTTTTGGAATCCTAGTAGAGTTTTTTTTTTCCAGCTATTCAATGTAAAATCAAACATTTGTATGCCACTTTTATTTAATGACATATTTCTATGTGTGTGTGTGTGTGTGTGTGTGTGTGTGTGTGTGTGTATGTAGTTTACAGTTGCTTACTGAAGGCCCTGACTGAAACCTCACAGCAGCGTACCGTAGTAAGCAACTGTAAACTACATACCCTTACACATCTATCTTACACACATTTCTGTAACAGCTAACGCAGCCATATCCATATAATTCGCATATTATGCCGCACACAGGCTCTCAACAACAATGACAGCTGATCAATAATTTCAACAGTAGACTAGATGTGGGTGGGCTAAATTCAGAGTAAATTTCCCTACATGGATCAGTAAAACTTATCCACCAATAGACGGGTCACTATGAACATTCACGTCACTCTAAAATGACGACGCGCCCACAGCAGCAAAACTGTACAAATGCTGGACATCCACACACCACGCCAGAGCATTATCAACCATCCCATAGGCCTTCATAACAATGTGCATGAATCAATACTCGTCAAATAATAAAGCACTCACCTCTCACTTGTAAATAAAGTCCGTGCGTCTGTCATTCCATGTCCCTTTACTTGTATTAAAAATAATAAACATGCCCAAATAACTTCTTGTGCTCGGTGCTAGCTGTTAGCCACTCATGGATGCAATCTTTGAAATGCCGCACAAAACCGTTGTTAGCGAATTCAGTTTAAGTAGTTTATCCTTCAGTTATTCCTCTTTTGTCAGCAAAAGAGTGCATTGAAAAGGGCAGATCGGCAACAAGGTCTGGTGTAGGCGCCGGCGACATCGGCTTGGAAATTCCCAACTAAACTGGGAGCAGTGTTGCCAAATTGGGCTACTTTAACAATGTTGCTGCGGGTTGTTTTTCATGTCTGCTGGTTGAAGCGACCTCATTGACGTGATATTTAGCCCCTGGAATGTGAATTTTACCAGGAGTACCCCGCCAAAAACGTGTATTTAACTCATGGAACGCGATTTTTCCGAACGGGACATCTCGAAACGCGATTGGGTGGGTTTTGTCGAGAAAACCTGGCAACCCTAGCTGGAGATTGCTTTATTCTTCTGTTGATTATGCGGATCAGCGTCAGCGGTTAATCAGTCCACAGGGCTCTTTTCATTCAAAAACAAACCACTCAAATATGCAATACTTTACATTTTCGGAGAGCTAATTTTGTTTTGACTGTTATCTAGAAGTTCATAAGGTTTCTGACTGTCAAACGAGACGCTCAGAGATTTCTGATAAAGCATGTATGATTTATTAACTTTGATAACATGATTTATACAATTTAACGTAATGTAATTATGGTAGGTTTGTTTTTATCAACGTTTATCTGTTTTGTGTAAGATCTGCAGCATAAATCATTATCTGTCTATAAGCAGCACATGTATATTGTTACGAATTATTTTGCATTAATTATCAGATAAAACAAATATTAAAATTAGTCATGTATTAGTTGTATCATTTTACAGCCCGTTTTTTTTTTTTCATTAAAAAAATGTTTGATGCAAAGTTAACTGTGTAAAATAATAAAATATGTCATGAAAAATAATGAAACAAACTGATGTATGTGCGCAATTGAGAAGAGGACATTTATGAAGATAAATCGCAGCCCACGTCTCACAAGGTAAATGTTTCATTTACAATATATATATATATATATATATATATATATATATATATATATATATATATATATATATATATATTAATACAAACATTTTTGAAAAATAAATAATTTGTACATTTACATAATTGTTAAGGTAAAAATATATTTTGTAGCTGTGTGTACACACCATGAGTTCAACTTTCATTTCGGGAACATTATATAATTTATTCACCGGACCCATACATACGTTTCAAATGCACTGCCTCAGTTAACATTATATATAGTAATAATATCAGTCTATATCTTATTTGCATTTGAAGTTATATTATAAATCCTGTAAATATATAGAAGGTAATATTTGGATTTCTCCGGTTCTCTGCACTGGCGTTTAGTACAACCAGGAGTGTCTATGCACACACTCGCAAGCATAGACATGTGACATCAGAGGGTCCTTTAGAATTTTTGGAAACATCGAAAATACATTTTGGTCCAAAAATGGCAAAAACATCTCGGTTACGTATGTAACCACAGTTCCCTGAATAGGGAACGAGATGCTGCGGTGACGTCACCGTATGGGGAGCACCTTCGGTGTGACGAATGTCTGAAGCCCTATACCATCTCGCCAATCCTATTGGCCAAATAGCGCTTGGCACCGCCCTACGCATGCGTACGCATCGTATACCCGGGCGCCGCGCGCTATTTCGCTCAGATTTCATGAACTGAAGAGAAGAACAATATCAGGTATGGAACGGCCGGGACCGCAGCATCTCGTTCCCTATTCAGGGAACTGTGGTTACATACGTAACCGAGATGTTCCCTTTCATAGGTCACTTCGATGCTGCGGTGACGTCACCGTATGGGAACCCTATACCATAACGCCTGACGTACCTGATAGCTGGGATCCAAGGAAGCATCTGCTCAAGCGGAGAGAACCCGGGAGCCAGGAGCCGTCCTTACATCCAGACTGTAAAACTTGATAAAAGTGCTCGGTGAGGACCATCCTGCCGCAGCACAGATATCAGCCATAGAAGATCCACTGAGTGCCGCCTGAGAGGAAGCGACTGCTCTAGCGGAATGAGCTTTGACTCCTAGAGGCGAGGCGAGACCACGCGCCTCATAGGCTAAAGATATTGCCTCCACCAACCAATGGGACATGCGTTGCTTTGTGACAGCATGGCCTCTATTCTTGTGTCCAAAACAGACAAACAGCTGGTCGGACTCACGCCATGAGGCTGATCGATCGACATAAGTCTTAAGCGCTCTGACAGGGCAAAGACTTAGATCTTCTGATCCTGTCCCAGCAGGGGGTAAAGCCTCCAGGACCGTCTGCTGAAAATGAAAGGGGTTCGAAGCGACTTTAGGGACATAATTAGGCCTCGGTCGCAGCAATACCTTCACAAAGCCTGGTGCAAAATCCATGCACGACGGCGAAACAGAGAGAGCCTGTAAATCCCCAACTCTCTTGAGGGAGGATAAGGCCATAAGAAGAACTGTCTTCAAGGTCAGGATTTTATCCGGTACGGTTTCCAAGGGCTCAAACGGATGTCCTGATAGACCTTGCAGTACAATAGATAAATCCCATGAGGGAACTCGCACAGGGCGGAAAGGCCTCAGCCGTCGCGCACCTTGTAAAAAGCGAGAGACCAGCGGATGACGGCCCACTGAAGCACCATCCATATATACGTGGTTAGCTGAAATGGCTGCCACATAAACTTTCAAAGTTGCTGGCGTTACTCCATCAGAGAAACGGTCTTGAAGGAACTCCAGTACTGAAGCCACTGGGCAGTAAACTGGGTCTATACTACGAAAACCACACCAGGTCGTAAACAGCTTCCATTAGAAAGCATATAAGCGTCTCGTAGATGCTGCTCTGGAATTCATAATAGTCTCGGAGGTTTCCGCAGAAAGACCGGGACATATTAACTCACTCCGCTCAGAGGCCACGCCCACAGTTTCCACAGATCTGGCCTCGGGTGCCAAATCATCCCTCGTGCTTGCGATAGTAAGTCCTGTCTGAGGGGAATCTCCCATGGAGAGCCCACTATTAGACTGACCAGTTCCGCAAACCACGGCTGTGTGGGCCACCACGGAGCCACCAGCAGCAGCTGCTCCACTCTGTCCAGCCGTATCCTGGACAACACCGCTGGAATTAAACGAATTGGAGGAAAAGCATACAAGCTGGTCCTGGGCCAATCGTGAGCTAACGCATCCAAGCCTAGGGGCGATGGAGGGCATAGGGAGAAGCCACAGCGGGCAATGCGTAGTCGTGCTCGACGCGAATAAGTCCACTCTCGCCTCTCCGAATATCCGCTATAAAAGGCTCACCGTCTGTGGGTGTAATCTCCATTCCCCCTGCTCCAGAGTCTGTCTGGATAGCAGATCCGCTCCGACGTTCAAACGTCCGGGGACATGAACTGCTCGGATCGATAGAAATCTGTTCCGAGACCAAAGAAGAATACTCCTCGCCAGCCTGCACAGGGGGCGAGAGCGTAACCCTCCTTGATGATTCAGGTATGACACAACCGCCATGTTGTCTGACCTGAGTAGTACATGACAGCCGGTCAGCAGATTTGAGAAATACTGGAGAGCTAGAAAAAACTGCCAGTAGTTCCAACCTGTTTATGTGCCAACCGCGTTGTGTCGCTGTCCACACTCCATGAGCTGGGCGCCCTTGACAAACAGCTCCCCAACCGGTCAAAGACGCGTCCGTCGTGACAGTCTCTCGGGAAGCACAAATCCCCAGCCGAACTCAGGCTAGAAGGAACTCGGTTGACATCCACTGTTTTATTGACATAACACACCTCCGTGTC
The DNA here is from genome assembly GCF_018340385.1 of Cyprinus carpio. Classification (NCBI taxonomy): domain Eukaryota; kingdom Metazoa; phylum Chordata; class Actinopteri; order Cypriniformes; family Cyprinidae; genus Cyprinus; species Cyprinus carpio. The sequence goes on from NC_056602.1 coordinate 10,829,371, forward strand.
ACCGAAATCGTACGATGCGGAAAACAACGGGGTGAAATGTTCTGACTTTTCGTCCACCACTGAAAAGGGCGCATGTGAAGTAAGCCCAGACGAATTACAGGGGATGCCGCTGCCATCAGACCTAACAGCCTGAGACACAAACTCACCGTCACTGTGCGGCCTACTTTGAAGTGACGCACGCATGACGTGAGAGACTGAACGCGCGGGAGAGATAGTCTGGCTGTCATCGCGCGAGAGTCCAAATCTATTCCCAGAAAGGTTATCCGTTGAGAGGGGATTAAAAACACTCTTCTGGAAATTCGTGCATAAGCCCAGGCTGCTTAAATGTTTCAGCACTAAATCTCGGTGAGAGAGTGCTTGAGTCTGTGATTGAGCTAGCACCAGCCAATCGTCCAAGTAATTCAACACACGAACGCCCTGGAGCCGCAACGGGGCCAGAGCTGCGTCCATGCATTTTGAAAAAGTTCGGGGAGCCAGGGCTAAGCCGAACGGAAGAACACGGTATTGATACGCTTTGCCCTCTAAAGCGAATCTGAGGAACTTCCTGTGTCTCTTGATGATCTGAATATGAAAATATGCATCCTTCAGATCGATCGTGACAAACCAAGTGTTTGGTTGAATCTGAGACAAAATGGACTTTACCGTTAACATCTTGAATTTGCTCGTCCTGAGTGCAAGATTCAAACGGCGTAGATCCAATATGGGTCGCAAACCGCCCCCTTTTTTTGGTACAACAAAATAGTGGCTGTAAAAACCTGACTCCATCTGAGAGGGGTGTACTTCTTCTATAGCCCCTTTCTTCAGCAGAGCTGTCATTTCTTGCCGCAGCACCGCGACTTCCTCTGGTTTCACAACCGTGGGAAGAATTCCGCGGAAAGGAGGCGGGCCTTTTCGAAACTGAATGGTGTATCCGAGACGAATCGTGCGTAACACCCATTGCAAAATGCCGGGCAAGCGTTCCCACGCGGCCCGAAATAGCGTCAGTGGTTTCAAGGTTTCCGCCTTTTTTAGCGTTTTCATACGCGTTAACATGCCCGAATACGGAAAGCTCGCGGCGTCCGTAAGCCGGGGAAGCGCGTGCGTCAAATCCGTTGCATCTCGTTTGTGTATAATCCTGAAGCGTGTCCACGGCAGGAATTAATCCAACAAGATGAACATCGGGCTCTGCCGCTAGCGAAAAAGCGGCGGCTGTATGAGCCGTCATAAACGGGCCGTCTTTGCCAGACCCTTGTAGCGTTCCTCGGATTCTGAAGGCTGAATCGCGCAGAGTGTCTGAGGAAACGCCTGACATGGTTGCTCGATCCAATGCTGCTCGAAGCGCCTTTTGCGGCGAGACAGTCAATGTTAGAGCGTGGGGACTGCAGTGAGAGGGTTGGATGCGCGAAAACGGTCCAATAGCGCTCTCTAGCGGAGGGCACAGTCCCTGGCAAGCAGCGAGAATATCAGGAGCTGCTATTAGGAGCCCGAGAGCGAGAGGCATTAGCCGTCGAACTCAGGTCTAATCTTTTCCGCTGTCGCTGGCGAGCTGGTGGAAAAGCCTTAGGACCCCAGTCCTTACGAGGGGGGGCGCCAGAGGCGAAGGCTCTTCCCGTGAGGCAGCCCGTTGGCGGTTTGAAGAGGTTGAACGAGACCGCGCGGGCGCCTGCCGCCGTTCAGTCTCTCTGGGTCTGCGTGGAATCAGCTGGCGGAAAGCGGCTGATTGCTGTTTCGCTGCCCTAAATTTATCCACCACCGACGTAACTGCCTCTCCAAACAAACCGTCCTTAGAAATGGGCGCGTCCATGAGAAAAGATTTATCCTTTTCTTTGATATCGGTGAGATTCAGCCAAAGGTGGCGCTCGACCGTAATCAAACCAGCCATGGAACGGCCCACTGCCCGAGCAGTATGTTTGGTAGCGCGTAGTGCCAAATCCGTTGCTCGACGCAGCTCTTTCACAGCCTCGGGTGTGATGCCCTCCCCCTCGTCGAGATCCTTTAAAAGCTCCGCTTTTAGAGTGGAGCGATGCGGCCGCCTGGCCAGCAGCCATGTAAGATTTCCCGACGAGGCTAGACGTGACTCGACACGCCTTCGAAGGAAGGAGGGGGCGAGACTTCCATGCCGTGGCCGAATTAGGCGCGAGATGTTCGGCGAGAGTCTCCTCAACCGGAGGCATCGCTGTATAGCCACGGTTCGCCATATCTGAAATGGTGGCGAAATCCGCAGCCGCAGCGTTCGTGATGCGCGCCGAGAAGAGCTGCTTCCAGGACCTCGAAACCTCCTGGTGGAGGTCCGGGAAAAAAGGCAGGGGCCTACGGGGCTGCGTAGGAGCACGATTAGTTAAAAAACGGTCGTCCAGCTTAGATGAAGGTTGGGCCTCGGCCTTCTCAACCTCCCAGTCCAGTCCCAGCTTACCCACCGCACGAGAGACCACCACATCCAACAGCTCGCTGTAGGAGGGGGAAACGCGCTTCTCCTATCCGCTAGGAGGGAGAGGGCTGTCCGTATCTGCCACGAAGTCCTCAGACTCCGAAGCCGCGGTGGATAAGACGTCGTCGTCGAACTGCCCACAACCGAAGGAGATAGCATCGTATGCCTCCGGGGTGGGCTGTAAACCCCCGTCCGAGAACACAACGGGTTCGACGAAGGTGGCATCCTGCACTCGGGTAGGGGAGAGCGAGCGATGTGGAGAAAACTCCATCGCCGCGCTGTCGTCGTAAGTGAGGTCGCACATGTCTCCCCAAGCCATCGCCTCGTGCGGTGCCTCGGCAGCCGCAGAAGCGACACGGCGGGGGTTAGACGCGGGGGCGACCTTGGAAAACACTTCTACCCTCGAGCGCAGTACTTTAAGTCGCAGGCCATCACAGTGGGGACAAGAGGAAAGGCCACTAAGCGCAGACTGCGCGTGATGTAATCCCAAACAGACTACGCACCTTTCGTGAGTGTCTCCCTTAGTGATGAACCTGGTACACGGTTCCTTGCACTTTCGAAAGCTCATCGCGTCCGCGAAGAGGAGTTAACACTGCTCGAGAAAACCGCTATGAACGCGAGATGATTCCAGGGCACAGATGATTCTCTTTCCTGAAGGAAATGAAATCTGAGCGAAATAGCGCGCGGCGCCCGGGTATACGATGCGTACGCATGCGTAGGGCGGTGCCAAGCGCTATTTGGCCAATAGGATTGGCGAGATGGTATAGGGCTTCAGACATTCGTCACACCGAAGGTGTTCCCATACGGTGACGTCACCGCAGCATCGAAGTGACCTATGAAAGGGAACTACGACTTTATTCAGCATTGTCTTCTCTTCCGGGTCTGTTATGGGCGCGTTCACAACACTGCAGTTTAGTGATATCCGGTTCGTGAACGAATCACTCGATGTAACCGGATCTTCTTGAACCAGTTCACCAAATCGAACTGAATCGTTTGAAACGGTTCGCATCTAAAATAAGCATTTATCCACAAATGACTTAAGCTATTAACTTTTTGAATGTGGTTGAGACTCCCTCTGAGTCAAAATAAACCAATATCCCGGAGTAATTCATTTACTCAAACAGTACACTGACTGAACTGCTGTGAAGAGAGAACTGAAGATGAACACCGAGCCGAGCCAGATAACGAACAAAAGATTGACTAGTTCTCGAGTCAAGAACCGGTTGCATAGGTTTTCGGATCACTGGTAGTGATGGGAAGTTCGGTTCTTTTCCACGAACCGGTTCTTTCGGACAGTTCGATTCAATAAACAGGTTGAAGAAAATGGTTCACCAGTTCTTTTGCGCTCGACGTAATGACATCATTGGCGATGATTGCCCTTGATTCAAGCCCTCAGTTTACCCGCGCTCATAACATTAGCACAGAATCAGTTCAGAATCAATCACCAAAAGAACCAGTTCAGTTCAGACGCGCTGTGTGTCAGTTTGCGTCATGCTGAATCACGCATGCGCAGTATCATCAGCTCCTCGGTTCTCGAATCGGACGCGTCCGACAGAAACGGTTCTTGACTCGAGAACGAGTCAATGTTTCGTTCGTTATCTGGCTCGGCTCGGTGTTCATCTTCAGTTCTCTCTTCACAAAAGTTCAGTCCGTGTACTGTTTGAGTAAATGAATTACTCCGGGATATTGGTTTATTTTGACTTAGAGGGAGTGTCAGCCACATTAAAAAAGTTACCAGCTTAAGTCATTTGTGGATAAATGCTTATTGTATACGCAAACTGTTTCAAACGATTCAGTTCGATTTGGTGAACTGGTTCAAGAAGATCCGGTTACATCGAGTGATTCGTTCGCGAACCGGATATCACTAAACTGCAGTGTTGTGAACGCGCCCATAACAGACCCGGAAGAGAAGACAATGCTGAATAAAGTCATAGTTTTTGCTATTTTTGGACCAAAATGTATTTTCGATGCTTCAGTAAATTCTAACGGACCCTCTGATGTCACATGGACTACTTTGATGATGTTTTTATCACCTTTCTGGACGTGGCCAGTATAACGTACATTCTCAATGGAGGAACAGAAAGCTCTCGGACTAAATGTGATGTCCTTACATTAATGCACCACTAGATGGCACTCAAGCTTCTTGATTTAGATATATGCATAGGAAGTAAGTGAGAAGAGTAAGAAAGAATGCTGAGCATGTGCATGCATGTTATCCTGCTTGTTCATGATAGTAATTAAAGTTTACTAAGATAAATACACAGTCTTGTGCATCTTGTCTACATGAAGACATAACACTAAATCTAAAATATCTTATACTGTGTTCCGAAGATGAACGGAGGTCTTACGGGTTTGGAACAACATGAGGGTGAGTCATTAATGACATAATTTTAATATTTGGGTGAACTAACCCTTTAAAAATAAATGGAAGTAAACGGAGGACCTGCGATTTATTCTGGGTAAAAACACGATAACGTTTACATTTATCTACCGATTTCAGAGGATTGTGATCTACATGCAGTTAAAAATCACTTTGCCTTCAGTTATTTAGTTAGGTTTGGAAAATTATTAATTTTCGTAAGAAACTGTGAAAGCTCACACTTGTCTCACTTGTTGATTTTCGTTGATTAATTTGGTTGATGTTAATGTAGTATAACTGTGACATATACATGTAATGTAATTTGATTGTACATTAAATGAAATTAAGTTGTTTTATTGGTTTCTCTGTGTTCAACCCCAACATTTGAGCTTTTCTTATGCTTCAGGTCAGAACACAGCTCATTCCCTTTGAACTACTGGGAAAAAAAATCAAAATAATACATCTTTAAACACTAATAATTTACCATCATTGAGAAAATTGAATACAACCAGCAAATACAAATCAAAAAGTAACCAGTGTGGTAGTCTGCTTTTTATTTTGATAGCACTCTAGATAAACTCCACAACAAACAATAACAAATGCAACTGATAAGCCTTTATGGATCCAGTAAAACTTAGCTACAGTGGTAAAATATTATGCACTGATACAGCGCACAGTAAAAATATAGTAAAAGTGACATGTAATATTAAAAAATATATGTTTACTTGTAGTATAGTGAATAATATAAAAAGCGAGTACAACAGTACAATAACATAAGTGATATAATAGATTTATAATAGCACAAAGTATATGTATTTATAATACCACAATAAATAAATGATTAACAATATATATAATACAAAATGGTGGTTTAGTTGTGATGACAAAACCTGACTAATAAAGACTAATTCTACTAATTCTATTAATTTATTCAATTAATGAGTAAAATAATGTAAACAACTTGACGATACTTGATATTTTGTTCTACAATGCAAATTACACACACCCATGCAGAAAATAAAAATTTTGAAACAGTTGTTTATTTTTTCATATATGTTAATACATAGGAATGTTTGGGGTGTGAGTGTGTACAGTTTACGTTGTACAACAAAATATCAAAGTATAGTTATGTTTATCACAGACCAGAAAATTAATAATCATTATTACAACATCAAGGGCAATAATAAACAATGATTTTGTCATGATATTGTAGCTTGACTCACTAATGAGTTCCTGTGTTTTTCATTTCTAGGCTATTTACATGATGCAGTTTTTGTGTAATTACACATACAGTACATGATCAGCATTAAACAGCCTGTGTAAATCATTTTAAATGCAGTCCATAGTATTGTGATTGACTGAAGAAACAAGTTATATTTAAATAATAATAATTAATAATTCCTTACATTTATATAGTGCTTTTCTGGGCACTCAAAGCGCTTTACATAGAAGGACTGGGGGTAAAACCAGTACTGATTACCAGGGCCCCAAAGGAAGGGAGGGCCCTTGAAAAGTCTGGAATATATTTTATTTTACCTGGATATTTTCATGGGGGCCCATCAGGACTGCCTATGCATAGGGCCCGGGATCTTGTGCAACGCCCCTGCATAGAAGGGGGAATCTCCTCGTCCACCACCAGTGTGCAACAAAAACGACAGAAACATTTAATGAGGTAATTATATTGTTATAAAATATATATATATATATATATATATATATGTGTGTGTGTGTGTGTGTGTGTGTGTGTGTGTGTGTGTGTGTGTGTGTGTGTGTATGTATAACGCATAATGTTTCTGAAAGTAATGTGGAATGTGAAAATCCTTCTGAAAGCCAAGAACGTGGTTGACAGTTGACCGTGGAAGTGCTCTGCTGAATGAATCGCGAATGTGCTGTACTGTGGGAAGTCGTTTACGCGAATCGGTTCTTTTGAAACACGTGATAACCGGATCAATAAACCGATTCAGTGATTCTTCTACAGTTACATACGGTCATACGTGATTCAGCTTATAGAAAACAGTCAGCATTTTAAGTACTACATTTACTTGACCCATTAATTTATTTTATTTTTTCTTTTTTTTTTTTGTTTTAATTTCAGTTATTATTAGTGTTTGAGCTCATTTGGGTTTCAGATATTTTTGGAGTAAGGTATGTGGTTAAATGTAACTAAATTTCACAAAAGCGCACACTGGTCCATCTATTTCACATAAAGAAGTCGCATCGTAGCATGTTGATGACGAACCGATGATGTGTTTCATTGAAAAGATCCGATTCAAAAGAATGATTCATTCTCCAATCTGACAGCACTGATTTTGCTGAACGCAGCTGCGTACGTTGTTTTGATAATTGTTTTTTGGCTGGGACAAAGGATTTCAACGCCACTTTGTAAGTCTCGAATGCGCAAAAGTTTTAGTCACATAAATCGCAATATATTAGTTACGTTAAATCGATCCCTGGTTTAAGCATCGAGTTCTGTTGTGTTTTGCCGAGGATTGCTGTTATTTGACGTTAGCTTGCCAAGCTAGCCGGATATCAGTCGCGAAAATATGTTATGTTATGGGAAAATATTAAGACATATTTGCTATTTGAATGCTATATAACGGCAAATTAGTGTTTGTGAGACTGACCATAAAACTATATATATATATATCATTTCCAAATATTAATATGTAATCTAGATGACAGCACGTACAATGTTTTAAATATAGACAGGTGTAGCAGTCGATTCCGTTCCCCTCTGGAATTCCCGTCCCCCCTCGACGAAGCGTAATAAACGCATGGTGACTGCGTAATAAACCCGACAAAACATTTCCCCAAAGTAGCCCAATTCCGCGGAAAAAAGACTGTGAATTTGGCAACCTTGCATTATGCAAATACACCAAAACACAACTGGATGTACGGAAAGCAAAAAAGGACAAATGTCTTGCGACACTGCAGCATAGTAAAATGGTTCTCACACTCCAGTTAATGTTTTTATTCATCTTCCAGTTGTCCCTTTGTTTTTGTCTTATGTCCGAGTTTTTGCAGTTTAATTTTGCCTATGCAAATTAGTGTAATCTGTCCGTGTTGACGTCCATGTAGAGCAACAATACATTTTTATTAATATTCTATTTGGTTAATCTGTTTACCTTCTTACTGATACAGTGGAATATATTTAATCTGAACACTTATCCAAACGTTACTGTTTTCACAAGAAAGCCTTGCATACAAGATTCAAGTGAGGAACATAATGTTGTAATTGTAATTCAATTTAATTCAATTCAATTCAAGTTTATTTGTATAGCGCTTTTTACGATACAAATCATTAAAAATCAGCTCTACAGAAAATTAAGTTTCTACAATATTTAGGAGTAGCTTATCAGTGGTGACTGTCAGTTTATGTGCATACGGCAGAAAGGTTCAGAAAAATCAATAAAAGACTTAAACAAACAGACGATTAACACTATTAACAGCAATTATGCAATCAAACTTATAGCAAAATGTGGTAGTTCTGTATGTTGTCTCTGGGTTAGCATCATCTGAGGTCCTCTGAGGGGCTGGCATCATCTCTTCTCAGGTGTTCTGGATCCAGACTGGAGCTTGTGTATATCCTAGGCAAAACAGAGAAACAAATAGACATAATTAGCGTAGCTGCTGTTCCAGCCAAGTAAAATTAATTAGTTTGTGTATAGCTAAAGAATAATAATGCGCATTTGAACAGATATAACTGCAGTCCAAAATTATGAGATGCATTATTTGAATGCTTGGCCAAAGAGGTGTGTTTTTAATCTAGATTTAAACAGAGAAAGTGTGTCTGAACCCCGAACATTATCTGGAAGGCTATTCCAGAGTTTGGGAGCCAAATGCGAAAAAGCTCTACCTCCTTTAGTGGACTTTGCTATCCTAGGTACTATCAAAAGTCCAGCGTTTTGTGACCTTAGGGAGCGTGATGGATTGTAGCGTGGTAGAAGACTAGTTAGGTACGCAGGAGCTAAACCATTAAGGGCCTTATAAGTAAGTAATAATATTTTGTAACTGATACGGAACTAAATAGGTAACCAGTGCAGAGACTGTAAAATTGGGGTAATATGATCATATTTTCTTGACCTGGTAAGGACTCTAGCCGCTGCATTTTGGACTACCTGTAGCTTGTTTATTAAGGATGCAGGACAACCACCTAGCAGTGCATTACAATAGTCCAGTCTAGAGGTCATGATGTGTGAGGTCATGAACATGTTTCGTAGCTTGGCAATGTTTCTAAGATGGAAGAATGCTGTTTTTGTAACATTGGAAATATGATTTTCAAAAGACAAGTTACTGTCTAATATAACACCCAGATTTTTGACAGTAGAGGAAGTAACAGTACATCCGTCTAATTGCAAATTGTAATCTACGAGATTCTGTGTAATGTTTTTTGGTCCAATAAGTAATATCTCTGTCTTATCTGAATTTAATAGGAGAAAATTATTGGTCATCCAATCTTTTACATTTTTAACACACTCTGTTAGCTTAGATAATAATAATTTAGAAGTTTCATCTGGTCTTGTTGAGATATATAGTTGATTATCATCAGCATAACAGTGGAAACTAATCCTGTATTTTCTAATGATATTACCAAGGGGCAACATGTATATTGAAAATAGCAGAGGACCTAGGACAGATCCTTGTGGCACTCCATATTTTACTGGTGATAAATGAGATGACTCTCCATTTAAATAAACAAAGTGGTAGCGATCGGACAGGTAGGATCTAAACCATCTTAAAGCCTGCCCTTGGATACCTGTATAGTTTTGTAATCTATCTATGAGTATGTCGTGATCTGTGGTGTCGAACACAGCACTAAGATCAAGTAAAACTAGCAATGAGATGCAGCCTTGGTCTGATGCAAGAAGCAAGTCATTTGTAATTTTAACAAGTGCAGCTTCTGTGCTATGATGGGGCCTGAAACCTGACTGAAAATCTTCATAGAGATAATTTTTTTTGCAGGAAGGAGCACAATTGAGCAGACACAACTTTTTCAAAAATTTTAGACATAAATGGAAGATTTGAAATGGGTTTGTAATTTGCCAGGTCACTAGGATCTAGTTGTGGTTTCTTAATAAGAGGCTTAATAACCGCCAGCTTGAATGGTTTTGGGACGTGACCTAAAGATAACGACGAGTTAATAATATTGAGAAGCGGTTTTTCTGCTACAGGTAACAACTTTTTCAGTAATTTAGTGGGTACAGGATCTAATAAACATGTTGGTTTAGATGCAGTGATAAGTTTATTTAGCTCTTCCTGTCCTATAGCTGTAAAGCACTGTTGTTTATCTTTGGGTGCGATGGATAAAACTAAAGTATTAGACGCTGTAGAATCTACATTTGCTATTGTATTTCTGATGTTATCTATTTTATCAGTGAAGAAATTCATGAAGTCATTACTATTTAACTGTGAGGGAATATTTAGATCGGGTGGCATCTGGTTATTTGTTAATCTAGCCACTGTGCTAAATAAAAACCTTGGATTGTTTTGGTTGTTTTCTATGAGTTTGTGGATATGCTCGGCCCTGGCAGTTTTTAGAGCCTGTTGAGATAAATCAGGCAGGTTATTTGCGAATCTGTCTTTGGTGGCTGGAACAATAGTTCTGTAATTGGCATACAATCTTAGAGTGCACCAGAAAAAAATCAATCGATCAATCATTCAAAATAGCGCAGTTATAAATTAGAGAGATGACCACAAAATGTTGTAACCTGAATGACAGTTCTCGTTGGCATATGAAAGCAATGGATATGAGGAAATTCTAAATTACAAACCTCAACGTGTTTATCCATTTGTCATAAAAAAAGGGCAGAAATATTCATTTGTAGATGTTCCTCCAGTTTCGTTGATGGTAAGCAAACTACTTTAAATGATAACTCATCTACACTTACAAGTTTTCTTATAGTGAAGTGAGGTATAATGATACACCAAGACTTGATACTAACAAAAAGTCAATGCTTGTCAAGAAACTATACTTAACTGACTTGAAGCAACTAGCACATTGACAATAACCTGTTTTTCAATTTCAGTTTAAATGGGCCTTCAATTGGGCTTTTAGAACATCATTGCAGGTTATTTGTTTAGATTTTAAGAATAAATCTATTTCAATAGATGGCAAACTTTATCACATCTCCTCAAAAAACAATGTAAAGTTAAGAAGAAAAGTGGTTGCTGGATAAAAAGAGGCCAGATTTTTATTTTAGAATTAGAACATTGTGGAACTGAAAAAACCAAGCTTGCTATTTCAGCTAGATTCTACTGTCCTGGAATGGGGGTAGACATTGATAAATGGGTAAATAGGCTAGTACATTTTTTTCCTTTTCAACATGTGTATGTAAGCTTGTTGTCCACAGATATGCATGGGTTTTGAGATAGGGAAGTCATGAGGTCACAAAATGTAAACATATTAATGTTGCTATTATAATTTTAAGGTGGACAAGCCTCTCGTACTGCTGGGCATGGATTTAGTGGAGAAAGTCACCAGGACCAACAATGGAAATTAGTACATTTGTGTCCTGGTTGACTATTACACAAATAGCCTGTGCTATTCTGAATAAATCTGAAGTAAATCTCACTGCATTAATTTCTTTTACAGGTTTGGGGCACCAAAGAGAATTCTTACTGACCAAGGCATAGAGTCGGTTAACCAGGCTTGCAGTTTGTTGAATGAAGGAAAGAAAAAAAAAAATCAGTATCCATGAAAATGTTCATGTGTGCATAGGATTCTGATATGTACACAACATTTATGGTTTATTGTATATTTATTTTAATGTATGTTTTGTAAACACACACAAGGATGTTTTTAAGCTTTCAGTGCACACATACAGTAAATACAACCACAGCAAGACATATAATAATAATAAAAAAAATTAGAATAAATTAATAAGTATAAGACAGTATAAAACAGAATAGCCAAAACCTTAAGCGTCACATTAAAATCGGTAATAAATTTGATTGGAAAATTTTTCAAATTGAAAAACCTCTCTTCTTAAAACTATTTTCAAGTTTCGGATTAAAGACGGTATTTTGAACCATTGTACTTGCCATACATCAAATCCGAGGGTAACAGAATCGGCCGCTTCACCGGCTTTAAAAGCTGTTCCTACAGTTTTTAGCAGGTTTTATTCAGATTTTAGCCGCCTTTTTGTGCTTTTGTCACTTCCTAGAGATAGCACACAAACAATCAGGGAATTGACTCCGTGTTGCCAATTTAATAATAGACTGTTTAACAGTGGGCCTGTCACTTAAGTGTTTTAAATTTGATTTAATAATAGTAAACTGTTGCATAGGGATTTTGACAGTGTTGTGGGCAGCTCTCCAACTTTAAAAATGGTTCAGAATTACAAGCAGACGTCTGGAGCCTGTTCCCAAACCAACACTGAGGAACTACTCACACCAGCACATGAGGAAAATGTGCGATTCATTCATTACAGTAAGCTGCCTCGTGAGAAATCTTTTCAAATTTCAGAGACCCATCAAAAATATCCTATTTGTAAGAGAAGTGTATATTTTGGGGAACTAGAGCTGTCTATAACATTAACTCTTCTTCCAACAGCTTGGCAGCGTGTCATGAGAGAAATGCAGACTTGCCAGGGAAGAGAAAACAATAACCAGGGACCTCAGAAGTATGTGGAGAGGACGCCAAACCCTGCACTAAGCTGTACGTTTAACTAGTTTATTTGTCCTGAGGATTGTATTTAGTTGTTAAAGGAACATAGAGTGATAAATAACTATTGGTTGAAATATTTGGCTGTTTGAACAGCTGTATCTCAGCCCTTATCTTGCCAGTGGCGATTTTTCTTAAAAACTGAATGCAGTTTTATATTTTCTGATCCTTTTCATAAAGAGTCACTTGAAATATGATTTTGAAAATGCATGCATGCTGTCTGTTTGTTTCTGCTCTTCAGCTTTTACACCAGTGGACTTGAATGATGTGAAAAGGAAAAACACACAAGACTCCAAAAAGTCTTCATGAAACAATTGGATTTATCCAGCATAAAGACTTATCCAGCATAAAGACTTATACAGCATAGATCTCATACCTGGTGCACTGATGTTATTCAGGCCTTTATTTGCCAATCCCTGATCTTTTTTTTTAATTTATCAGTGTTGTTCACTGATAACTTTTCCCGCGTTTAGGGACAAAGTGCTGCTTTAAAAATGTTTAAGAAAGAATTTCCATTGATTTTCATATAGAGTGCTGCAGTGATGTTTTTGTATTCAACAAATGCCTGGATTTATTCATTGGCTTTTGAATTATTGCAGAAAACAATATCTGTAAAGTTTTGTTTATAGTGATAATTTTCACAAATGAGCACAACTTGGATGTAGAGTAGATTTCCTGAAAATCCCGAAATCCTTTAGCCATTTTGTTGCCTCACCTTTTTTTTTTTCTTTTTGCTCTCGAGACAAATAGAATTTTAAAAAATGCATGGGGGTATTACTGATGTATTTTATGTTGTAGAAAAAAGCTTGTTCCCATGTTACCTTATTTCAGGCATTAGCCAAAAACCCATTCAAGATAATGGGAATCAGAAATGCTAACTCGTTTCTGGGGTTTGGCCTAAAATATAACATCCCTAAAGTACTCTATTTAAGTTAATGTAAACTAGCATACATGTCAAAAAGCATACCTATTTGATATATGATTTTTAAGTCAAACCAACAAAATAATTTATTTGACCCTTGTATTATGTTCTGGGTCAATTTAACCCATTTAGATGTTTGAGCTGTCAGAAATACCAGTTAACCTGTGGTTTTATTCTTGATATTTTGTGACTTTTTCTTATTTAGGGCCATGAACATGCATGCAAAGTGAGGATACACTGATGTGTTTTGAAGTGCGCACACAAATTTGTTACGATTTTGATGTTAGGGGGTCAATTTGACCCACATTTTTTTGTTGTTTTAAAGCAACTGTACAGACCCAAATGAAATATATTTCTTGGGTATATGTTGTTATGTTGGTGTTTTACAAAATTAGCCACCGGGTGCCATTCAAACTCCATTGATTTTTTTTAAAGCATTTTTTTCTGTCACAGAATTTCTCTCTCAATATTACTTCTATCACAAAATAACCACCAAATATGGAATCTTGAGATGATATGTATTTTGTCAAGATTATAAAAAGTTTTGATTCTAAAAGACCGTTATACATTTTGTAAAATGCCAGATTTTAAGTACCATTTCCATGGTGAGGCAATGTCCAATTTCAAAATGGATGAATTTGAGGTTTTAAGCTTTCAAATGATATATAATTTATGATGATTACTAAAACATGTGATAGGTAAATAGGAAATGAAATATATATTTTTTGTGACAAAGGTCAGAACCCCTATTAAGATGTATATGTTTTGAGGTGCACGCTTGTCATAAATTAATCTATTACTGTTCCTAGATAATTTGTAAAAAGAAAAAAAAAACTGTGGTAAAATATCTATTTAGGAGTCTTAGACCTTTCCAATGATATATAGTGTGTCATGATTAGATTAGGATTTAACTGTAATATAGTAGTATAGAATATAGTAATATAGAAGTAAACTTCTGCCAGCGGGACGGTGACAGTTTAGGGGTTAAAAATCAATCAACATCAATAGTATGTACTGTGTGAAAGATACTGATATTAAAATTGTTCCGTTCATACCCGATTCCTTCTTGTTTTTATTAATGTGAATGCAATTCGGGTCAGTTTGACACTCTTCATCAAAATCGTTCCCCGGAAATCGAACATAATACAAGGGTTAACAAAACAAAACGAAAAAAAAAAAAAAAAACTATTTTCCAGTACAATTATTCCATGTAACAAGAAAACAGAAAGGATTGAAGTAAGATTTGCTCGTAGGTAACCTACTGAACCTTATATGTCTAGAGTATTGTTGAAATTTGAAAAGGGCCAATCATATCTAGCTGTTTGTGACTGAGGGTAGCATTTAGGAAAATATGCTATGTATTAAATTTTGTGCTTTTAAAACATTTTAATCATTTTGTTTATTTATTTTAGTTTATCTTGGCTTACAATTTGAATTTGCCATTTTTATGATTTGCAGACACAGAAAGACCTAAATTACTCAGTTTGGTACTTTTTCATTATTATTATTAATGGTGGTTATGGGGCAATTTCAGTCAATGGTTCAACTGTCCTGCAACCTCTGATATGTAAGATTCTCTCTGGTATATAAAAGATTATTTTCATGTAGCATATTTTCTCCCAATAATGGATATATTGTTTCTGAAAACACTGATTGTTTCATTGAAAACATATAGACATATGCACATATAAACATACAATGTTTATAGAAATAATATTTCTCTCTATTTGAATTCTATTTTTTATAATTTTGCCTGGTTCCTTTAACAAGCATTTAAACTCACTGTCCACAAATTTGCATGATTATTTTTTGTTTTACTAATGTTAAAATGGTTCACAAATATTAAAACACAATAAATACCATCTATTTTGGTTTACAGATTTCTGCAAGAAAGGTACAGCACAAAGATTTGGTACAGACCAATGCATTATCATTAATATTTTCACTTGGAAATAGTTAATTTATTAACTTAACTAATTATATACAAACTCTATTTCAGTTTCTCTAATTGTTCAATATTTCTTTTGCTGCATTAGTTTATCTCAATAACTGTACCAGTTGTACAACTGGTAACCAATTCATCTTACTCCACTCTTTCCAACCATTGCATAAACCACATAATAAATGGTTTACTCATAAATCATGTGGTTTATGCACCTTAATATAATATAGTAATCAGGGCAAAACCATACCATCTGTTTTAAAATATATATATATTGTGGGTTATTTAATCCCCAAATTCTACATTTGTAGGATGTAAAATATACCATTGTACAATAAACAAACAAAAGAATCGATCCGAGTGTGCAATTATTTAATCTCCTCATGAAGTGTCTCCCCTGAATAAAAAAAAAAAAGAACATTCATTACTACGACAGTAATCCAAAAATATATAACATATATACAGAGTTCACAGTGAAAATCCAGGTGTTGTGCTGTTGTCTGACAGGCGAGCTCACTCTTTAAACTTCCACTCCTGACGACACATTGGGCACTGCTGCTGCACTTGCTGAGAGTTCAGCCACTTCAGGATGCAGTGCATATGGAAACAGTGAGAGCACTGACCCCAAACCAACGGACAATCATCTCCTGGGACCTTACCTGATAAAACCAGAGAGTACATTTCATTTTGTTATGCTGATGACATTTTGTTCAACTACATAAGCAGAACTTAATCAGCAACAGGACTTAATAACAAAAAGGCACAGGTGGCAGACAGTGTAGATAAAGCGAAATCAGGTTACCCACAGTCTGGGCAACAGCCGTTGAAAGGCGCTCTGCAGATGCCGCAGTTCTCATCGTTTGCCACCCACAACCACGACGCCACACCATTCCACTGCTTTATTTTAACCTTCATCTCTTCTGGAAATTCACAAAACAGAAGAGGCTGAATTCACAAACAGTCATTTTATATAGGGTCCCTTATACCATGGTACTGAATGAATATCATATTCATATAGCCTGATATTTACATGATACGTTGCAAAGTATTTCAGAAATTCTGTGGTAATGAAACAGCTTTTCATGATCGTACTACTACGACACAAAATTGTACTATTATGGTATTATTATTATTTTGTTTGTTAGAATGGAATGACATATCCACCCATGTCCACTCCGCTGTGAGTAAAACACTGTCCTGTTAACACGAACGTAATACAAATCTCAACACGGGACAGAGAGTAAATAATCAAACTGGTTTTAAAATACTGACCCACAGAAGTGTAATCATTCATCAAGCTCACTATGTTATTGTCCAAACATCCATTCCTTCTTCATATGTGCGCACTTCTTCTTCTTGTTTTATGGCGGGTGGCATCCAACGTTAAAGTGCATTACCGCCACCTACTATACTGGAGTGTGGACCAGAGTGACTAACAGAACTTTAAAAAAAAAATTATACTCCATATTCTTTTTACTAACCCAGTTTCCCTCAAGAATACAGTTAAAGACTTATAATTTCCTGTTTGACCGAGTATTTGCTTTGCATCTAGTATCTCCTGTGGTGTCCTTCTGAATATTTCTCTTCCTATAATATATTTTTGGCTGTGACATAGTACTTGTTCTACTGATTCCTCCTCTGACAATACTCACATAGACCTGTGGGATGTTTTCCAATGAGATGTAATGAATTATTTAGACTTGTTTGGCCCAGTCTTAACCTTGATATTATATTTTCCTCCTTGGTACATCGCTCTGTCATCCTCATCCTTCTTTCAGGATGGTATAAAGATGTATGCCTGTACTTCCCTTGTTCAGTTTATCTTGCCATTTGCTGATAATTTTATTTTTAATTATTGTCTTTATTTCTGTTTTCCTAAATAAAATGTCCATTGTATTTTCCTGCCTGACTGCTTCCTTTGCTAATGAATCTGCTGCTTCATTCCCTTTAACTCCCCTGTGAGCAGGCCCCCATATAAATGTAACCACTATATTTAAATTATGAAGTCTGAAAAGTGTTTCATATATTTCATTAACTGTCTTTCCTACCCCGGGATGCAAATGACTGTAACAATAATAACACTGAACTTGAATCTGAGCACAGAATAACTTTGTTAAGTTTAACTTGTTCTACCAAGTGCAGAGCTGTTGCAACTGTATAAACTGCCAGATGATCTGATGTTCTCCTATTCCTTCTTTTTCTTCTTCTTAAGCGGTTTTGGCGGTTTGTAAACCAACTTATAGGTGCTTTACTGTTACCTGATGGACTGGAGTGTGGAACAAAAGTTTGGCAGGAAAAAAAAGTACTAAAATAAAAGCTGTAACCTTTATATTCGTCCCAACCTGTTTTTATACAGTATGGTTCCTTAGACATGTCCTATGTGCGCACTGCCTCTTGAGCTCAGCTTTCTTCGCGCTCTGAAACCAGTTGAAAGCACAACACTGCCACCTAATGTGTGGGAGGTAAATATTTGTCTTTAAAGAAGGTAAATGAACAAGATAACAAGAAAGTGACAATGAAGAGAAAAATAATTTTAGGACCTCTGCTATGTTTTATACCTTGTTGTTTGAGATTTTTTTTTTTTTTTCAGATTGATTGTCTTTCTTATAACAATAGCGAATCCGGAAGTGTGGCGTCTCCTAGCAACGGAGATGCAAAAGAAACACTGCAGGTCTCGCGGTGCTAAATGGTGATACCAGAAATTATTGTAAATTGAATGCTAACTTTTTAGATCTTTGATAAAAAATCATATTGATTATAAATATTGAAAAATAAGCTTCGTAACTCTCTGCTACTCAGGACCAGGATACAAAAGAAACAGGTGATAGTTTAAAATGATCGAACATACAATTAACAATTACTCCGTAATGCCCTCTTAATGTCTTATATATGTGTGTTTGTGTTGAATTACGGTACTTTATTTTTGATTATGAAGAGATGGAAGGTGGTGGGTGTGATGAAGGTCTGCCGGCGGATCAGATGAACAGGCAGGAAGAGGGTCCTGATGAATTTACTGAGCCTCATGAGGTCTAGAGTCTTACACGAACCTTTCACTTGCATCAGTTTAACACTACATTACTAAAGACATTAATCATACAGATGATATCAGAGTGTATAACATCGTTTTGCTTTAGTTTTCCTATTGTCCTAGCAATCAGGGCTTGCAATGTGAACTTGATGTTTTAATGTAGAATAAAGGTTTGTGCATAATTTTATTCATGGGGGAATCGATGGAGCAGTCAAACCATTATGACAGAGGCACTGATCATGCTGAGACCAGTGGACTCACAGCTGGGTTTAGTGGACAGCACTCCCTCCAGCTGGAGATCAGTGGCATTGAGGCAGAAGGGAGCGTCAGTGAGGAAGATGACGAAGAGGAAGAACTTGTAGTGTTGGATCCTGAGCATGTGAGTAAACTTGATTTTTTTTGGCTAAGGCAGTAAAACAAAAACAACAACAAAAAAAAAACACTCTGATACCCCTGGTCTCATGTTTTGTACATTTTGTACCCATCAGCCTTTAATGAAAAGATTCCAGTCTGCACTGAAAAGCAACCTAAGAAATCAGCTAGAGAGATTGAACCTTGAGCTCCACGAGAAGGTAATAAAAAAATGTAAAAAATCTCTTGGTATTTTTTGCTGAAAATGTTTGATATGATCCTTCTTTGTAAGTCATTCTATAACTTGGGGTACATGTCATGTCCATGGACTCTATTATCAATTTTAGTAGTTTTTCAATAACTTTTCACTTCAAACAATGATCACTTTTATATCAGGGGACATTTCTCAATCATTTAATACAAAAATACAACAGATATCCATCTTTTATCTTGAAAAAAATGGTATATTCTATACTGTAAAATGTGAGGTTTTGCAATTCAGATTAACTCTAAAATACATATTTCTTTATATATTTATTATAAATATTTGTCTAAAATAATCATTAAATTATGAAAAAGACGTTTAAAAAATATTTTGCTCATGCATTTAAACTAAATCATCCATTTTGTGTGTGTCCGAGAAATCAGTGTCAACTGTGTTACTCCCTATAAAGCCCCTATAAATCAGCAATGGTTTGTTCCAAAGTCACATGTCCAACATCACCTGATGTATTTTCTTTTTTTAGAGGGAAATTTGAAGACAGTGGGGAAAGTCATAACTTCTCCTCTTCAATATTTTATCTAGATTGTTGTCTGCACATAGAGTAGATTAATTGACTGTCACTGTGTTATCAACATGTTCTGGTGAACTTGCATCACATGTTATATTTATAAATATGTAGAGAAAGAATATAAAAACAAAAGTTAATCAAGGTCATGTACTAACTATTCCAAAGTCAGCAGTTTGCACAAGGCCCTTAAATGGCTGAAATGTCAACTGTGTTAGCTGTCAACTGTGTTACCCATCAACTGTAACACAGTTGACAATGTTGGTAATTCAGGGTCAATTTATACTCCCACTGAGTGTTGATGATAAAAATATATATTCACAAACTTTGTCATTACACAGAAATTACATAGGAATTACCTAAAACCATGGAAAACAATGAAAAAAAAAACTCATGGCCACAATTTCTATGAACTCCATATCCATAATATTATATACACATTATATTCACATTTGTCAAGGGTTAAAAAGCATTCAGAATTTCTCATGAACCTTTATACTATTATGGATTTGGCTTATATCTATTTCTGCTTAGTCATGACTTCATTTACCATTATAATAATACAATATATATGTATTAACGTTAAAATATATATTATAATGTGTGTGTGTTTAAAATGCTTAATGGATACATAGTTCATTCTTACCTGTCAACTGTGTTACTTTCTCAACTGTGTTACTTTGTCAGCTGTGTTATGTGTGGTTTTTATGTTATAAATCTGTTAAATGTGAACTAAACCATCAAAAAAAAAAAAAAAAAGGTGGGATATCTCTGGAGATGGATGTCTTTGGTAAGGATGGTGAATAACACTAAATTCAGAATACTGTGGATTTATGTTGCAGAAAAGTATCATCCTTTATGATAGCATCCGACAGTACACTCATTATGAAGCCCCAAATTCATATTTTCAAATCAGTTAGACATTTAACCTTAAAAACTCTGGTGAATAGACTCAAAAACCTTCAAACAAATGTGTAATCAAACATGTGGGACTTCATTCATGTTTTATTTGACACAACATTTGTCCATAACACAATTGACAAAATAATGAACCAAATGTTAATTTTCATTAACATATTTAAAAAGTCATTAGAGCTTAAGCTTGCCAAACTATTAATTTAGCACATTAAGGGTATATATTATTAAACCACCTAATTTATTTATCAAAAAAGAATACTGATTTTCTGACTTTTTGGCTGACATGAAATGTACCCCTAAATATAGAATGACTCTTGTGTAACTAGACGTGCACAATGGGCAGAAATTTCTTCTGTACTTCGGGAAATATCTGCACACACACTTGCATACAAACAAGGGCTACAGAAGCTGATCGTTACTGCTCTGTTGCAGATAGTAGTAGAAAAGGCAGAGGCTCGGAAACGTCATGAACTTGCTGAAGAAGTATACATGGTGCATGAGATGTTGGCCAGACTCCAGGCGTCTCTGGAGGCAAGTCATGAGGCTAATTCCCAGGCTGCTGCTCAGCATAGACATGCCCAAGGCCAGCTGGATGGGGTAAAAAATCAGTACCAAGATGCTGCCAGTCAGGCTAACAAACAATGTATGCAAGGTGAGAAGAAGATCTATGAACCAGTGTTATTTTGTATATTCATATACGATTATTTTTATATATCTATATCTATCTCTATCTATCTATCTATCTATCTATCTATATATATATATATATATATATATATATATATATATATATATATATATATTAGTTAGCTTTTTTTAAATATGTTTTTTATTTTATTTTTTACATTTTTTTGTTGTTGTAGTTTTGTTGTTTTGTTTTTGTGATTTTGTCATTTATTATTATTATTTTATTAATTTATTTTTAAAATATTACTACTTAGGTTTATTTATTTCAGTTTTAGTTTTAGTTCGGTTTCAGTTTTTATTTCCAGCTAGTAATTTTAGTGCTTCAACTTTTTTTTAATTGCAAAGGCAACATTTCTAATTTCGATTTGGTTTTGTTTTTCATCTAATATTTTTATTTCAGCTTTATCTCAATTAACAAAAATATTTTCAACAAGAATGCAATTACAGTAGAGAACATTTTGCACTAACCGACAGCGCATTTTTAAGATGATTATTTATATTTATATTATTCTTATTGTTCATTAGTTATGATTTTTCAAAGAAACTGACAAATAAAACATAATATGCACAATACTTCTTTCATAAGTTGATTTACCCCAAAAACATTGTGACTCTTTGGCATTGTAAAACCCTGTTATTCAGTTGTGCTCTCTTTATAGTTTCTGAATTACAGTCTAAAGTGGACAACCTGGCCCTGAAGTTGCTCTACATGCAGAACACCAATACTGACTTACGCTCAGACATCAAAGCCATAATAAATGCTTCACACAAAGCCCAGAAAGCGAGAACTCAGGCAGAGGAGAATAAACACCAGCAGGTGGAGTTCTAGAGTGCATAATTGCTGTTAAATGCGGCCATGTCAAATGTTTTGCTATTTTAGTATATATTAGCATGCTTATATAATGATTTTAACCAGAAAATTCTATGTATGTGTTCTATTCTATGTATGTATGTGTGTGTGTATATATATATATATATATATATATATATATATATATATATATATATATATATATATATAAGCATTCATATAATGCATTCTCTCCATTTCATTGAAGCTATAGTATATGTTCATTCAAACATCTCTCTCTTTTTCTCTGTCAGGATCTTTATGTTGAGCGTTTGATCAAGCATGTGGAAAAGCTCTCGGAGCAGATATCTCTGTATGAAGTTCAGATCATCGCTCAGACTGAGCAGACAAAGGCTGCAAAGGAAGCTCTTTCTGAGGTTAGACACCTCTGCAACAGATCAAGTGAAGCATACACATTCAAAGTTATGAATTTTTAAAAGTTATGAAACACATTTTACTTGAAACATCACATTTTGGTTATGTTAAAATTTTAATATTATTAAGAGCAACAGTACTGACTTCTTGAGAGAATTTCAATACTGGTCCATAATTAGTTACTTTAGTACCACTGGTTCTGGCATTAAAGGGATCCCGATAAGATTTCAACACAGAAGTCATGACATTCATGACTAATGAAATTCTTAGAAATTAAGTGTTTTTTCACCATAGATAAAGTATAGATGAAGATAAAGTATAATTTAATAAAGAAGTTTACATAACCACTCAAAATTTGGACTTTTTTTTTTTTAAAGAAGTCTCATGCTGTTGATTTGATCAAAAATACCAGTAAAACAGTAATATTGTGAAATATAACTACAATTTAAAATTATTGTTCCATTTTTTTATATTTTATGTAATTTATTGCTGTACTAGCACAGCAGAATTTTCAGCAGCCATTACTCCAGTCTTCAGCGTAACATTCTAATATGCTGATCTGGTGCTGCGGAATTTTTTATTTTTTTTATTATTATTATAAATGTTCAAAATATATTTCAGGATTTATTTCAGGATTCTTTGATGAATAGAAAGTTCAAAAGAACAGCATTTCTTTGAATTAGAAATCGTTTGTAACAATATATATTTCTTATAGTTTGGATCAGTTTAATTCATCCTTGCTGAATAAAAGTATTACTTATAAAAAAAATAAAAAAAAAAAAAACTTATGGACCCTCACTTTTGAACTGTAGTTTATTTGTATTGAGTACAATTTGGTGACATTTTAAACAAAATTGTTTGTCTGTCTGTAAGGCCTTAAACACTTATACAAGTACTTATTTAATGTATTATTTAAAGGGGTCATATGATGCGATTTCAGTTTTTCCTTTCTCTTTGGAATGTTACAAGCTCTTGGTGCATGAAGAAGATCTGTAAAGTTGCAAAGACTAAAGTCTCAAATCCAAAAAGAGATATTCTTTATAAAAGTTAAGAGTCAACCACTCCTACCTAAAATGGCTCATTCTAACACGCTCCCACATGTCTGCGTCACAATGTGGGAAGATTTGCATAACGCCGCCCAAATGTTCATGCAAAGAAAGAAGGAGCAACTTTTATTCTATCTGTTGCCGCTGCCACCATGTTGTTGAGACGCTGTGTATTTCGTTGTGAAAGAGAAGCTACTTTGTTTGGTCTTCCAAAAGAGGACACAACTAGAAATCAGTGGTTAAGTTGTATTTACAACACTGTTCTGGAATGGTTCAACCCAAATATTCAGATGTGTGCAGCACATTTTATGGAGGATCAGGACTGTTTCCTGTGAGAGTAGCCTACAATGCCGGTCTCTGTTTCTATAAAGTGGGGCAATTCCAACTTTGCAAGGACAGTCTGGCACTTCTGACACACAGTCTGTAAGTACGTTTTCATATGTAAAGGATTTGCCACTGATGATTCAAATGCAAGTTTTGAGCAGTGTAGAGTAACTGTTAGAGCTTGTTGTTTGTAATTTCTCTGATCACAAATGCAGACATGGTTTTATGTTTACGCAGTGCGATACACAACGCGACGTAAAAAGACAGTATAAGTCCTTAGAATCAGTTATTATGTCCCCACTGAATGCAACAAATGCCTCATTTGTAATGGGTTTTATTGGTTTTGTCTCAGCACAGCGGGACACACTGCATCACAGTGTTAAGGGGCGTAACATTTCCGTCACATGCTTGATGCATTCATCCAGTCACAACACACTGGATAGCTGGCCAATCAGTGTACACCTCGCTTTTCAGAACGATGAGCTTTGTAAAAATCGACACGTTTTAGAAAGGCGGGGCATAAAGGAGAAACAATAATATACAGTATGTGAAAAATAATGTGTTTTTTGAACCTTAAACCACATAAACACATTGTATAACAACAAATACACAAAATAATGTGCTTTTTAGCAACATCATATGACCCCTTTAAATTTAACAGATGATGGAAATGGAAGTTCCTTTTAGCATTTTAAATTACAGTTAGTTATATTTATTGATTTAAATTTCATTTAATCTTAATTGTACTTCCTTATATTCAGAATCAGTTCTGCATCCTTTTTACTACCTCCATTCAAATTCATTTCTGATTCAGAACTGAACTGGAATTTTAAAAGCCTTCTCAATTAAATTCTTAATGGTGCACAACCCTGCCAAGCATATACTACAAAAAATAACCTTTGTAAATGTCACCCATGTGTGTGTGTGTGTGTGTGCGTACTATAGGCGCAGCTGGAACTGGACTCTGTGGTTATTGAGCGTAGGCAGTTACTCCAGCAATGGAACAGCAGTCTGTTAATGATGAGGAGAAGGGATGAGACTTATACTGCTATGCAGGAGGAACTGAGGTATATAACATAATGCTCAAGATTTCTTTGTGTGTATGATCCAACAAACAGTACTGATTTGTACTGATGATCCCTCTTCCAGGCTGACCAATGATCAAGTGCGCTCTCTGGACACAGAGATTGAGGGCTACAAAAAGTCCATCACACAGGAAGAAGAGCAGAATGAGCGTCTAACTCTGCGTCTGAACCGGGCCCAGAATGACTGCACCACCTCACGAAAACTCATCACACACTCTCAGAACCATCAGGAGGTCCTGCAGGCCCAGTATAGCACATATACACGAATGCTGCAGGAGACAGAAAAGACCCTCAGTACACTGCGTGGGGTACTTCATTCACATCAACCTACAGCTCAAATATTTTTGAAGACAGGTTAATGGGCACTAGTCAAAAGCTTTTGTCTTTCTTGAAATGTTGAAATCTCTCTTTTTTTAGGACTATGATGTGCGTCAGTCTGAGCTCAAGGGTCTCAGAAAGCAGATGGAGAAAGAGTCTGCAGTGCGTGTGGATCTGGAGGACCAGATCATGAGCAAGCTGCAAGAGCAGCTTACTCACAATAATGCAGCAAAGTACTCGCGTCGACTGACTGATAAAACTGCAGCTCACAGGAGAGAAAAGGTAGGATGCTTTCGGCTAACCCATTCATTTTCACCACAATTTTTTTGAATTATTGTCTTAATTTTAAGTTAATCATTTGTAAGTTGTGTGATGATTTTTTTTAATTAGCACCTTGATTTTTAATTACCTTTGGATTTTTAGGTGTAGTATGACCTGGACACATTGAATTCAAACTTGTGCATTTATATGATTTCTCAGGAGGCTCAGTTAACTAAGTTAGAGAATGACATCAATGCAGTAACGCTGGAGGGGCAAGAGGTGGCGACACATCTGGATTCTCTGGCTGCATTTCAAGCTGAACTTGAGCAAGAAATGAGCCAACGTCACTTGCTCCTGTCTTCTCGCGAGGCAGAGATTGCTAAACAAGTTACAGATATTGAGCGAAAACAGGCCACGATCAGCATCTACAACAAGAAGATCAGGGATATTGTGTCCAGTACAGGGGTTAGAGCTCACACTTCACAATCAGTACATGTTTGAACATATGGATGTTTCGAATAAGGCATAAAGGTCTCTCTGATGATTCTAATGAATAATTGCATTTTCAAGTTACTGTATTCAACTCATATTTCTATTAATTTCCATGTTACTGTAGACACTGTATATTTAAACTTTTCAATGTGTGTGAGAGTAGAATGAAGACCTAGGTCCTCTGGAGATCCGCGCAGCCACCTTGTCTAAGAAGCTGGAAGAAGTTGGTGCTGAGATTAAAGAGCAGCAGCAATTGTGGCTCTGGCAGCAGGGGGAGCTAGTGAGATTCACTCAAGAAAAACAGGCCCACAGCTCTTCTGTACAGACCCTGCGAACAGAACTCACAATACTGCAACAGAGCAAGATCAGGAGAGAGAGTATGTACTTTTTACTAACGTGTAGTGGTGCATTGTATGTGTCTTAATTAACTCTTTATCATGTTATTCCAAAACTGTAAGATATTTCAAAGAACATTTAATCTGGACCCCACCGGCTTTCATTGTTTGGAGGGGGGAAAAAAGCAATACAGAAAGTAATACAGGTTTGGAATGACATGAGGGTGAGTAAATAATGAGAGAATTATAGTGAACTATACCTTGAGTACAGTTTTTCTTGATTGCTAACACACTATAACTAATTAATTTAGCCCAATTTTCCAAACCATCCATACAGTTCTCGAAACAAAGACACGTTTCTCAAAACTTTGAACACATTTCACCTGTTTGCACATGTTCCAATTTGCTCAGTGTTTTCTGCAAAATTCTACACAAAAATGGCATAATTTTGCACAGGTTTAACCATGTTTTCATTCAGTAAACACAAACACACAATGTAATTAACTCAAGCATCAAAAAATGAACTCAAGCAGCGCACATTTATCCATGTGTGAACATTAAGTAGCTAAACTGATGACACACAGGTCAGAATCTCAGGATGGTATGAACAAGAGCACAACTGATTATGTATTTTGGAAAATGAATCCTGGTAGTGGGAGACAGAGTAATTGGAGAGGAAAATAAAAATGAAGGGAATGAGGTCAAAGGTCATTTGTTCCTGATGAAATACAAAGCACTATAGTTGACCATGTTCTTCTGCATGGACTGACCATGAGGGAAGCTGGCCTACAGGCTCAGCTAAAAGGTTTCAATACTACTTACACATACAATATAATTACAGTACATAGCTGCACTACTTCAAATGAGCAATCTTTCATTATTCTATGTACAGTAAATACTGTAACATGTTGTATACCCTCAAACTCATTACTGTTGAATTGATTTGTAGCCTTAAGTAGTCTTAGAAGACTAAGAAACTGCTATAACAAATAAGGACACTACCAATACTGTAATGCAGTTTGGCAGAAGATGCTGAATGAATGAATTTATTTATTTATTTACAGTAACTGACGGTATATTCCAATGTGTGTTTACTGTATATTCAGTTGTTTGTCTAGTGCTTTTCATCTACTGTAAGATCTCTTTACAGCAGTGTAATGAAAGTAAACTTTTCTTAAAGTTTATTGCTGAATTTTACTGTATCTGCACCCCTCTATTTTTGTTGTATACTGTTACAGACATTGACTAGCAAAAGGATTCCTATTTCCCAAAAGGTTTTTGTAACAGTGTTTTGAACTGATCTCACTAGTGTTCTCTAGGCAGAAAAATAGTCTTGTGTATTTGACAGGTTTGAGTCTGACAAAAGAGAACATGTTCTTGACTAAACTATTTGATTTTGACCTGAAATTTTGCACAAGTTGGTGTGTAATTTTGAGATTGTGTTTATAGTTGTGAGAAAATGATGAATTGTTTCATGAATTGTGTGTTAGCAATCGAGAAAAACTATAATATGGAAAAACCTTTTTGCCCTTTGTACAAAGAGAACAAACAAACAAAGTTATAAAATGTGTCTGAGAAATAAATACATAATTGATATTGTGCTCTGCATATGTGTGTGTTGGTTATGTTTGTGCCTATCAGGTGTGATGGAGCAGGATCAGCGCGAGCAGGCAGATCTGGAAAAACAGATTAAAGCTCTCATGGCAGATATGGTCAAACTGAACTCTCTGCTTACTAAGAACAGTGATCTGAATCAAGCCCTGCAGCAGAGCAACAGCCTGATGGAGACAGAGTTTAGACAGAGACTCAAGGTACAACACTATGCACTGTGTAGTTTTATATTGTGAAAATCACATTTTTTACGTATTCATCTGTTTTTACTCTTTCCATTTTGACAATTGTACTGCCTTCGTTTCCAGAGCTTAGCGTATAGTAAGAAGTAACTGATGTTAAGTAATGCTGAGTGCAGAATACTGTGGCCCTCAAGGTCCTTTGTCCTGCAGAGTTTGAATAGGGTTGGAACTAAATATGGCAGGACAGTGGACCTCAGAAGTTGAGGAACCCTGATCTAAATAGACATGTAATATTAGTCATATGACTTATTGTGTAAAAGACATTTTAAACACTTTATTTGTATCTATCTTGTGTGTGTAGGAGGCTGAGAGGGATTCGGTTGAGACTCAGCTGAAGCTGGAGAAGTTAAACGAAGAGAAAGAGAGACTTATAAACAGCCTAGTGGAGGCAGAGTGAGTCCAACACACTTTAAACATACACACCCTGACCCTGACTCTAGTATCTCCTGATTTAGTATCACTTTATTACAAGGTTCCATTTGTTAACATTAGTGAACTAAATGAGTTAACATGAAATAACAATGAAAATACAGCTCTGGAAAAAATTAAGAGACCGCTTCAAAATGATCAGTTTCTCTGGTTTTACTATTTATAGGTATGTGTTTGAGTAAAATAAACATTTTTGTTTTATTCTATATACTATACTGACAACATTTCTCCCAAATTCCAAATAAACATAGCAGTGGTTCTCAATTCTAGTCCTTGCAACCCCCTGCTTTGCACATTTTGTATGTATCTCTTATGATTCAGATGTTTGTTAAATTCGACCATAAGTGCCCTGCGAAGTGGATGTTACAGGATATTATGATTCCAGTTTGAAGGGAGTGTATATGTTCTATTCAAAGGGCATTTAAGCATGTTAAATAAGAGAGTGGTGGGTTCAAAAAAACTTCTACTTAATGACATTGCACTGTAACTCTTTACTACGGGAGAAGAGCTAATGTAGGTGACATTGTTTTATGGAATGAGGTTGGATCACAGTAAGTTTTCATTTAATGACAACATCGACAGTTTGCTTTTTTAAATTACTTTTTTGATAACTTTTCCCTGTCATTTCTATTGCTGCTAAGTGATTATTGCATTCTTTGGCTTCTGGTTGTTGTTGGCGTTCAATCTGCAGCAGTTGCCCTAATGTCATGCCATTGGATACAGCAAATTCTTGGTTCGAATAGCATAATTATATTTAGCCACTCTTATAAATTTTGTTAGAACAATTACAATTAGAACAGGACTTAACTGGATCCTAATGCCTACCTAGAGAACATTTTTGGGCATCTTCAGTGATGAGTATGCAGCTAACTCATATGCCTTTGACCCAAAAATGCTGTTACGATCAAAAGGTCACTAGGTTAGTGATACAGCCATACATAGAATCAGTATAATACCAGGGCTAGAGAATGAACACTATATTGCTTTGTTTTGTGTGTGTGTTTGTGTGCGAAGGCGTCAGATCATGCTGTGGGAGAAGAGAACCCAGCTGATGCGAGAGACTCGCTCTGCCATAGATTCAGACATTGGACAGGGAGACATACGAACCATGAGAGCAGAGATTCACCGCATGGAGGTGAGTGTATAAGTGTATTTGTGAATGTAACTTCTAAGTGTGGTTTCAGTCTGAAATGTTATGTACTGTATGTGTCCAGGTTCGTTATGCTCAACTGATGAAGCAGCAGGAGAGGTTGTTGAGAGACATGGAGTCAGTGGTGGCCAGACGTGAGACAATAGCTGTTCGGAGTGAGGCTCAGGCACGATCTGACCATAAGCAGCCCACACACAACGACTACCACAACACTCTCCAGAGCCTCCGCCGAAAGATTCTCCAAGCAAAGAAGGTGTGTGTTTGCGTATCAAGGTTATAATAATTTAGACATTTTAAATGAGTTTCTATTGTATTTTAAATATATGAATTATTTATTATTATTTTTTTCATTTTTTATTACTTCCCACTTTATACATAATTACATTTACTCTTAGCTATTTCTACTTTCAGTTTACTTTTTCTGCACTTATATTCTAGTAGAACTACAGTTTCTGAATCTGAATCTTTCCTGGGATACTTAAGTGTGATAGGCCAGTGGTGGCAATCACAATCTTACAAAATATTTTGCACAGTGATATAATTGACCATTGTCTAAGGAAGCTGAATTTCTTTGTGGCTATATGTTAGCTTTGGGTTTTGAACTTCAGTATTTCAGTATCACTTCAGTATCAGTATTTACTATAATAATAAGTAACAATAACTTACTGTAATAAGTGGGATAATTTCATATATATTGAAAAACTGAAAAGAAAAGTTCTGTTTGTTTTATTGGATATTTTTTTTTTTTTTTTTTTTTTTTTTATTGTTTTTTTTTGTTTTTTTTATTTTTTATTGTTTTTTTTGGTTTTAGTTGTTTTATGCAGTTTTTATTTACAAAATGATTTAGAGACTGTTTTGTCTGTTATAAAGAACTAGCTTATGCCTTGTTTACTGTGTGTGTGTTCAGCAAGCAGAAGAGTGTGATGGTGCTATAGCTCAGCTGGAGGAGAGGCAGGGCTCTGTGACCTTCAGCCTCCGAGACAAACGTATGCATCTCAATGACCTGCAGAATACCAGAGCGGTTCTCACCCGGGACCTCAGCGCTCTACAAGAAACCAAAGAGAGGGTCAGTCAATCCACTAACAGCATAAGCAATTGCATACTAGACATCCAGTGGCGGGTCACAGCCACAGCCAGTGAACCAGTTATATTATATTTAAATCAACCATTGTTGAGCAATTTTACTTCACATGCCAGTCACATCAGAGTGCCAAGTGTACTGTGTGTTTACATAGACTTTAATTAATAGTAGGTTCTGACCACTTAAGTTTATGTTCTGTAACTGTGTGCCGATTATTTGGCATCACCAAAGGTTTTCTGCTCACTTCTACAGAACTTGTATCGTCTGCCCGTGCTGCAGTGTCGGGCAAAACACCTGCAGGCTGTTAAGGAAGGACAGTACACTCCGGTGGCCAGTGGAGACACAGCATTGGAGCTGGCTACACAGAAACAGGAAGAGCGATTGAAAATGGTTAGTGTAAAATCCATGGAAGATTCTCTGAAGTAAATTAGACAAAAATCTTGTGTTATATGGTCAAGCATGCAAAGTTAGATGTAGATCCAAAATTCACTTAAGTTACTGAAGATGACGAGGCTTAAAGGGGTCATGAACTGCCTCTGTTTTTTATTTTGTACTGTTCTCTAGGTCCACTTATAATGTTAGCTAGAATTTACATCAAAAAACATTATAATTTAGATGTAATAGGCTATTTTCTCTCCAGTTTTTCACCCCCCTCATCTAAACGCTCTGTTTGAATAGGTGTGGCGGATTGTACTCTCGGAAGTAAACGCCCACTGCTATTTTTGGCTAACAGTTATGTATGTTTGACAGCCTACGTCCTTCACAGATGGACGCGGCTGTGATTTAGGTTAAATCGCATAAATACTCATATCAAACTATCTGTTTAACAGACAAAGCAATAGTGATCTTGTAATAAAAACAGTTACACTTGTGTTGCGACATTACTGTTAGATCCGATATAGTCGACACAGTATCGTCTTAAATTTTTTAATCATTCTGAAAATCCAGCATCAAATTGTGCCTTTGTTTGTAAACTAATCCACGGTAAAATGAAGTGAACAAAGGATGTAGTTATTACTGACGCAGTCTGGAACTTCATTACAAATAAAGTAGTGGCATTTTACAGCATCTTGTTGTCTTCGGAGCCATCTTTATTGTTTTGTTTCTGTGTAGACCTGCGTGTTAGCCTCTTTTGTAAACTTTACATGCATAAATTGGTGGGTGGGGCTAAACAGGCAGCAATGTACTGTAGAAGCAGGCGCTGATCTTCTGTAGAGGTGGTGCTCATCCACACAATTACATCATGGAGCGGTACATTCCACAAGCTGTCGGTTTGGCAGAGTAAATATAAGCTGTTTTTAGACTAAAGAGAGAACTTTTTCTGAAAATATAGATTGTTTTATGGTACAATTACTTTTTTTTATGTGAAAATATCAAGGGAATTTTGAAGAATTTTAAAGAGCATCTACATAGATGCAATGACTTCTAAATTAACCCTCAAACAAAACTAAATGCTAAATAACTGAGAAGCTCATAGCAACCTCAAATGTTTTGTGTAATTGCTGAAGTTGAACCAGTGGGGCAAAGTGGAGAAAAGCAGAAGCTAGTGATTTCAGAAACCAATAAACAAGACTAATACTAATTCCTTTTTGCACTTTTATCTTAGATCAGTTCAATCCTCCAGCATTTGGCTGAAGAGTACCCTCAGCATCACAGTGGTCTCCAAAGGATTAACCTATCATTGGCAGAACACAGACACAGTGGACTCCAGGACAGCCAGTGACTACAGAAATGTATTGCATAAAATAAAAGTCATATATGTACATACGTACATGTTTGGCAGTTGTTGGCCTGGTCAGTATGAGGTCTGGTTTATTATGAGAAGTGTAGGGAAAGGTCAGAGAAAGGAATACTGATTGTCTGTTATTGCAAGGACGCTTTTATGAAGAGGGGCAAAGACATTTCTTTAGATAAAGCAAACAAAAAAATAAATAAATAAAAATCTTTGAAACTAATGGCGCTTTTCCTCTGGGTGTTACGACTCGGCACGCGTTTCCACTTAAGTTTAGTACCGCTTGATTATTCACATGTCGTTATAATTGTGCCGCGTCTACTGCGGCGACTCCTGAAAAACTTTTGCAGCGTCACAATGTGCCTACTTATACTATACGCTTAAAGTATGTACTTTTTTGGTGAAGAAAAAGTACACACTTTTGAGTGTGTAGTAGAAGAGTAAGCAAGCTTTAGGACATACTATCACATCATACAATTGCGTCTTTAACGGACTGCTCTGTCGCATAATTACACGCACCCTGTCACTGTAAACTGGCCTTGCAATCATCTTGTCACAGTTAACATCCTCCACATTTCATTTCATTTCGCCTAACTTTCTTCCATATAGGAGAGAAAAGAAGTAGCAAGTTGATCTGCGAGCCACGGGTCTTCATGCAGATAACTCTGCTCATATTTTCTGCATAATGATGCATTTAAAAGTTAACGACCAAACGGATGTTTATAAAAGATTACATTGTTGTTGCAGATTAAATATAACACATATAACATTAAATATTTTTTTTTGCCAGGTTAAATGTTGATTATTATTATTAGTAACTCAAACCCCTTTATCCTTTCTACTTAGCCGTCAGTCACGCGGATCCACCATGTTTGTAGTTTTTTAACGCTTTTTATTCGTGTTTGTAGTTCTCAAACGAATCATTCGTCAAAGCGCAATTGATTGTTGATAATTGCAGATAAGTGCGTTCGTTCCTTCGCTGGCTATGTTGATTTAAATCTAGCAGGTCTGTTGTGTGTAGTGTCGCAAGTTCAGTGACGCAGGTAGTGATGATTCTGTCCGGCCAATCAGTGATCAGCAGAGTTTACACATCACCTTTTGGTAATGGTACAGTTCACTTGGAACGTCAGCCGAGATGGTACTGAAAAAAGTACCATGTACTGTACCCAGTGGAAAACCCCCCAAAAGTGCACCATACCGAACCTACCATGCAGTGGAAAATCACCAGTTGCAAGACCTTGCTATAGAGTGTCTTAAATAAATTCACTTTTTAGAAGTTTTCTTTTAATTAATCAAATTCATAGAATGTATAGGAAGCTTAATAGTAAGCTTTGATTTTTCACAAGGTTATTGAAAGTTTTGTTGTAGTTCATTTTCTGTGACAGTGATGTGTGTATCTATTTAACCTTAATCTTATGTAATACTTCAGGTACAATTTGATCCCTAGAAATAACAAGCTAAATCTGACAAACTCCATTTAGGGACTTCTAAAGATTTCTTTATTTGTTAAAAAAAAAAAAAAGTACTTTAGTTACTTTATATTACAACTAACATTAATAAATAATGTTAATATAAGTAATTTGTATTAAAACAATATAAGGCAACATGAGATTCCGTTTATGTAGCTAAGTGAACAATTGTGTGCATGTGTATAATGACACTTGTACAGTGGAGTCTTCAGACACATAATAGCACAACAGGTTTCATTCACTGCTCTAATACAGCAGGAGTCTAGTTTCAGTCATACACCCAACCCTTCATTCAGGCCTGGGCCATGACTGCCTAATATATTCATACAGACTTTGTTGCGTGTGTTTTGATTAAGAGATGGCAGATAATGCACTATATATATTGATCCATTATGTAAGTCCAGTTTAATACAGATTATTATGTGCAATATGTGTATATGTGGCTCTTAAAATATACATGTTGAAATCCTTGGTAATTAAAAATAAGTCAACTACTTGAACACATTCTCATCCATTGTTACATTTTATTATTTTTTTCTGTGTATTTTGTTTTGCTTTGCTTTTAGGTTGAAGAAAATGACACCAGCAACAGCGGATGTGATGACTAATGTATTTTTTAATTTACTAGAGAAGATACTGCACATAGTCATGTACTGAATAACCAAAGGTGCCATTTCAAGAACAAAAGAACAACATATTCTGCTAAGAAGATTTGCTAAGAAGAATGTAGCCGCACTGGGTAGTACGTTAACGTTAGCTCAAATGATATATAGGGAATTTTAATGATTAATCAGGAATAGGATTAATATATATATCTCGCGTAACAGTTACATTAAAATTATTGAAGATGAAAAATAGGTCAATTGTATATATCAATAACTCATTACAAGGCACTGTAATTTACTCATTAATATGTCAATATTCCATTCTTCATATCAATTAACGTGATATCTTTTAACTGGGAATTAATGCAAATCAAACAGTGGTTTGTCCAGCAAACGGCCGTAAGATTAACTTATCAACTTCAATAAAGTTATCACTTCTTATAATTCCAGGAAAAATAGTTTCTGGCCATGAAACCATTCTCCATCCTTATAAAATTTAGGTTACTTAAAAGTAACAAATAAGCTTTGTAGCTAAGATCAAACATTTCATTGACTTCGTAATGTGAGCATTTTAGACAGAAGCAATCATGAATATATTGGCGTTTAATAATTGAACTAATAATACATCAAACTACGATTCACACAGAGTAAATATGCGTATAACAATACAAACAGTAAAAACAAATACAATACAAAACGAATAACAAAATGAGAGAGAGAGAGAGAGAGTGAGAGAGAGAGAGAGAGAGAGAGAGAGAGTGTGAGTGAAAGGGTGAGCGAGAGAAGGTGAGAGAGAGATAGGCAGAATCATGCAGAATTGATCGCGCAGTTTGGCAAAATTACATACAGTAACCTTTTTGAAAGACAACAAGGAATCAGATCACCTTGAAAAGGGAATAGACAACCTTAAGCAGCGTTTAAATCTCTATAGGAAATAATACTTGCATGTGGGTATCTTTGTGCCTGCTAAGAGCTGGGCGTGTTCTCTAGTTTCTTCCGGGGCGAGCAGACTCGCGCGAAGTTTCAAAGGTTCAACGAACGTGGAGTTACCAAAGAAATGATTCAAAGTTCATCTCCCTCGTGTAGGGAGAGGCGAATATAAGAATAAAACTTAGTAAAGAAAAGAAAAGAAAAACGGAGATGAAAGCTCCCTAAGGAGCCATCGCGACAGACGTTCTCTCGACGAAGTGCCGAAACAAAAAGTGCTACGAGAAAGTTCTGTGTCAGTCTCTTATGGAGCGACTGGGTTCACGCCTCTGTTTGCGCGAACAAACCAATGGACGTCCACGATCTGAAGCGGGAAAAAAGGTCCTTTGTCTCTGGGGAGACACCCACTCGAGTGAGTTATGGTGTTGTCAGAATTTCAGCAATTATATTCCAGCAAGATGGTAATTCCAGAATAATACATTTTACTGTAATTTCCTATGTATGAGTGGTTCGGTCAAGGCAAGACGGTTAAACAGATACCAAAAATGACAGGTAAAGGTAGGAGAAACATAAAGTTACATTCATATGCAGAATTACACACATTTAAAGTTTGATTAACACAATAAAATTGTAGATACTCCAATTTGATATGGAAGACATCTAAGCACAAAAAGGAAATACAGTCAATACATTTAGAATATATTTACTTTCCTTTTTCCTTACAAGAATTCCTAGCGAGCTGGGCTTTTTCTGTTTTCTCGGTTTCCCAGTTTGGGGTAATAAAGTTTTACGATCTGGTCAGGAATTTAAACCCAGCCATGCTGGCACCAGGCCGGCCATTCAGCTTGCAGAGAGTTTGATTTACCTGCATGAGTTCAGGGGCTAAAAGCTTTGGGTTTTAGCCAAGGAATGTGCATTGTTTTAGATTCAACGAGCCATGATTCATTAATTCAGAACCAATGAATGAATGAACTGCTCATACGCTACAGTCCCCCTTTCCGTCGGATGAAGTCCCTGTGTGGACATCATCGGCAGGCAATCATCACGATGGGCAGATGACAGGTGAATCATGATGGTCGTGTAGCAGGTGGATCATAATGACAGGTGGTTCCTGGAGCTGAGGATCCAGCTTGATGAGGTTCGGCGTGGTCTCGGACTTGGCACCCCCTTTCCGGGGATTCTGTCTGAGACCTGTAGAGATGCACAGTGCAATGTCGGCAGCGGTCCAGGCTTGGACCGCAGATGATGGGTTCAGAACGTGCCGTCGAGACAGTGCTTGGAGGGCTGTGTCGACGGGAGCAATGTCAATGTTTCGGGACCACCCCCCTTTCCTCAATCCAGAGTTCCAGTTCTGGATCTAAGATGAAGTTGTAATTCTTGAAGGATGGGAGTTCCAGTGCTGTCTGGTACTCTTCACTCGGAAAATGGTATAAGGCCAGGTCGTGAAGGTAGGGCGTGGCACCTTTCGGTACTTGAATCCCCCTATTCGGGTTGGGCACGTTGACACGGCTGGTTGTGTCATGCTGGTCGTAAGTGAGAGTAGCTGTACGCACGGGAGTGTTGACGAGCCATCTGTCACCTACAATCTCTGCTTGCGTCTCTGTGACTTGTGTACGAGGCTTGGATTCGGCAGGGCAGTGTGTGTCGCTGACCAGGGTTTGCAACCCGCAGATTCCTTCAGTGTTGTTTCTGAGGAAGGGTTTGCTAAGGCAGAGATAATGAATGTCTTTGGTCAAAGTACACATGTGCAGGTTTGGGGCCAGGTACAGCTGTGTGTCGCTGTCGTGGTAGGCCACCACATCTGGAATGTGTGTCTTGGTGTGGGTGTTGCTTTTCCAAAACCTGACATTGACAATGTCTTTAAGTCTGTAGACTTGGCTTGACTCACTGATGGGTTGGTTCAGGAGCACATCCACTTCCCTCTGCTCGGGATTGACGTGCAGTAGGATGGCGCTACCCAGAGAGTAGGCCAGGTGTATTTGTAGTGGGGTCAGCTGGCGTGGTGATGGCGGAAGCCAGCACAGTTAGCACAAGGCTTAAGGGTATCATGTAAGGTGGGATTCTACCCGTGGTTAGGCTGTCATTGGAGGAGTTAACCTCCCACAGCATGTCTGTCTTTAGCGCTGTAACCAGCTGAGTCTTGGCAAAGTCATTCTGGAAGGCAGTAAACAGTGGTTTCATGGAGTTCACGGCCTGGTTCGCTGCATTGACACTGGACATACCAATGTTAAACAGAGTTTTGTCTGGCGGCAGCGGCGGCTCCGAGCAAAGCTCCCAGGAACCGTTTGGAGTGGTGGTTGTGTCCAACTAACTCAACTTGTGTAACAGTCATTTTCTCACGTTGGCTGAACACGTGTTTGACATCGGCCTCAGCGTGAGTGAGGGAGTTCTCTGTCCATCGGGCACCTGCCAAGCTGTATTGGGCTACGGTGCTGGGGTAGTGTGGTCTGTAGTCGGTGGTCAGGAGTCTCAGTTGTTCTCTCTGTGGCAGCCGTCCTCTGGTTGGCTGACAGCACAGCATGGCGAACCACAGCAGCATCCTGGTACAGACAACAGGGAGAGAGAGACAAAAAGGGGAGGAAGAAACAAGCGAGGGTTGTCTTTGGTTGGACAGGGCAGTCTCTTTACTTTGTGGGCGGCGACTGGGTTTAGCTCGCCTTGGCCCATGTTTTGCCACATCTTGCTGCTGGCATGACGCTTGCTTCAGTGTCTCGTCAGTGGCTCTGGTGCTGCGTTGTGCAGCACATGATGCGTCATGGAAAAAATACATTGGCATTATCCCCCTTTTGCGCCGTGGCATTACAAGCCTTGGCATTGTGATGTCAGACGGTGCACAACCCACAGTGTTGTTCTGTGCACGCAGCATGTGCTTTTTTTTCATGCAGTGGTCTGAGGCACTGGTTGTCAGTGAGTGTAGACAGCGTGCAAGGGTGGATGGAGGGGTTTGAGAGGTGGTTTAAGCAAAGTCTTTATGGAGGTGTCAGAGACCCGCTCGTCTGCTATGTTGGTATTTGTAAACAGCGGAGCCAGCGTAAGCGGCTCTGAGGTAGGCAGTCTAGTTTGTAAAGTTCTTATGCTGTGTGTAATCATTTTAACCTTGAAAGTGGGTGGCTGGGTTGGGAGTGACCACAGCCTGTTGTTTAGTGCGCCAGTTTTGGCGAGGGTGTCAGTTTGAACATTTAAGTCCTTGTCGTGACCTGGTAGCTTCGAGTGTCCTTTTACCTTCTTCCAGTACACAGTCACATTGTGTGTTTTTGTGATGTTATCACGTTCCTGGAACAGGTGTTTGGTGTTTGACTGGCTTGTTGTTTGCAGTTTTGAAAACCATTCTTTTCCAGCTCGGAAGATGGCACACAAAACTGAGTCTGGCATAGTTAGAGTCTGTACATGCTTTGTTCAGAAAGATGCTGAATTCAGCTGGTGAGTTGGCGTAGCTGAACGGGCACCTGTTGAAGGTGAACTGTTGGTTGCCAAATGTGAATGCCAGCTTGTGTTGGTTTTCCAGGTGCACCGGAATGGTCCGGAATCCAGAGGCCACATCAAGTGTAGAGAAGATTGTGGCTCCTCTGATTTGGGGTATTTCTTGTTCTAGCTGGGTCATGGGCCGTTGTGACAGCGGCACCTGTTGATTCAGTTTCCTGTTGTCAATGGTGGGTCGCCATTCGCCGTTAGGTTTGAGGACGGGCCAGATGGGGGCTGAGTAGGTGCTGTTGCGTGGACGGATGACACCTTTCTCAAGCATAGATTCGATGATCTCCTGCACTGGTTCGTGTGAGGCGATGGGAATCTTGTACTGTTTGACAAAAGTGGGAGGAGCATCAGGGTGCGTAGGGATGTGCACCATGTGGAGGTTGGTAAGACCACAGTCTAAAGAGTCTTTGGCACAGGATTCTTTGAATTTATAAAGAACTTATCTGAGTCCTTGACGAACTATATCGCTCTGAAGTGCATTAGCGTCTTGTTGAATTCGCTGCACTGGAGATTAAAAAACCTGGGTAAGGCTCCTCCATCGGTGTGTCATCAGTCGGTTTGGTATTAAGAGGTGTAGCAGGTTCATCAGTCTCACCGACGCTCTGGTGGGAGACTGTGTATACTGCGAGGTGTTGGTCCTCGGTCAGCTCCGTTCTGCACACCTGGTCTTTGGTCACTGACATGACAGATGTGATGGCGATGAATTTGAAGGGTGCAGTGAACAATGTGTTGTCTGTACTCCCTTCAGGTATCAGTGCAGGTGGAATGGGCCCTATGACAGGTCGTACACGTTCAAAGTCTTGAAAGTCATGGCTCACTAGCCATCCCAGCCGGTAGGCCTTGGGAATGTTGATGTCAGTTACCGTCCAGTTGTTGCACAGGATGTAAACTATATGAGATGACACTTCAGTGAGGGGTGTGGCTTCAAGTGTGAGTCCGAGTTCCACACATTCAGGTGAGGGTTGGAAGAAACCCAGCGTGTGGTTTAAGGTTTGAACACATCGCATGTTGAGCCGAACAGCGACCCCTTTGGTGTAAGCTGGTATCACCGTTCCCTGTTCGTTGACTAAGGTGCAGAGGAGCGAACTTGAGCCCTGGTTTGTTGTTGAGGCTGTGTACCCATGGCTGGCTGCTGGGGTTCCCGTGAGCTCTGTGACTTGGCAGTCTGGCTCTGTGGGAGTTCCCGTGACCTCTGTGACCTGGCAGTCTGGCTCTGTGGGAGTTCCCGTGACCTCTGTGACCTGACAGTCTGTCACCGGCGACCTGTGTGGCTGGAGGGGAAGAGTTTCTCGCACTTGAGCCCAGACTTTTAGCTGTTTGAAGTCCAGTAAAGGTTCAAAGCGATCTAGCAGGTCTTTGCCGATGAGGAGTGGGTAAGTGTCCATTGGTGAAATGTACACAGGATGTACTAGACTCATAGGACCAATCGTCAGGTGAATGGAAGCTACCTTGTCAAACCGGTTGTCATTCTGGCTGTATGACTGTAAATTCAGTTCACAAGTTTGAGGTGTAAGAGTTCGATCTTGTCTCTTAGCTTCAAATTGGAGTCTTTTGAAAAGTTGAGATGAGATCACCGTAAGGTGTGATCCTGTGTCGATCAGGGCTTCCATGCACACTCCTTTTCCTAATGTGATGTTCAGGTGGAGTTTTCGGCCCACCCCCTTTTCGACAAGGTTGCCCAGGAATGTTGTCATCGGGGCAGGTGTGACGATCAATGGGTGGTTAGGACCGGTCTCGTGTAGCTCGCTGCGGAGGCAGGTAGCCAAAACAGCATTTTTCTGGTACCTTGGGATTGTGGTACCTGGTGTGAGGAAATGTGCTGTCTCGTTCAGGGTGTGCAGCTGTCAGCTGTGGAGCTTGGGTGATGCTGTCACCTTGTGATGTGACAGTTAGCTCTGTGGTCTTTGGATGACGAGCAGTGTTCGGGGTGCTTGGCTCAGTCAGATGGCAGTTAGACAGGGTGTTGGTTTCAGTTCTTATGCTTAGACATAGTAGGTCTGGTTCATCTTTCTTGTCTTCCTTGTCTTCCTTGCGAGTTTTCATGTAAAGAAGCTCTTTCAGCACCCTCAGGATCTCTGCTGTCTCAGACGTGGCTGCCCTGTGTTTTTCTGATGTGTGCTCAGGATTGAGCTTACCAGTGTCGTGTCGAGAGTGGTTCCACTGCCGGCTGTCGGGGCTTTGTGTCCTGGATGGTGGGGATCGGCTCTTTTTGGGTCGCCGGTCCCAGAATCTTTCATAGCGCTTGCTCTGGTGCTTTGGATGAGCACCACCACGATTGTGTAGCACTCTGCTGGCTTGGAATGGTCTTGACTCTCTGTAAAAAGGTCTGTGACTGTGGTGTTGTGGGGCGCCCTCTAGGGTCAACTCCAAGCAGTGCTCAGAGACAGAGTAGATTGTGGGGTTTTTCACAGTCTTTTCAGAAATAGTCTTTTGCTTGGTGTAAGCTTTGTGGGCTAAGTCCCATGACTCTTGTGTAGACATGCTACACGGGACACGCTGAGACTCCGAGATGAAAAACTCCAACTGGC
This sequence comes from Cyprinus carpio, assembly GCF_018340385.1. NCBI lineage: Eukaryota > Metazoa > Chordata > Actinopteri > Cypriniformes > Cyprinidae > Cyprinus > Cyprinus carpio. The sequence goes on from NC_056602.1 coordinate 10,870,767, forward strand.
ATGTAGGTTTCGGAGGAACAGAGTTTTAAAGTTGACATCCTGTTGCATACCTGGTTCGTTGCGTGCTCCGAAGTAGGCTTTCCGTAGTTGACTGTAGAAAGTCTGTGGGTTTTCAAGTCGGCCCTGTTTGAGGTCCATAGCGTTAAGGAGCCCGTGGTCTGAGTCTGGATCAGAGAATTCAAGAATCAAAGTTTTTCTCAGTTGCTGGTAGTCCACTTTGACAGTCTCTGGTTGACGATCCAGAATCCTATGCACATCACTGCGGGACGTGATTCTTAACAGGTACAATTTGTCCAAAGCTGTCACGTTGGCGACAGTTTGTAAGTGAAAGTCAATGTCTTGTAAATAAGCGTGAACGTCATGACCTCCTGCAGGATCTGGATTGAACGTAGGGATGTTTCTGGCTAGCTTGTCAAGTTCTCGGGGAGCCGTGCAGGGTTTAGTGGCATGCGTTCTCTGGAAGGGCTCTCCCCCCTCCGTTGCTGACAGGTATTCTTGGAAGCTGGCTGGTGATGTCTTGAGCCGTGGGCTTACGCCCCCCTTTTCAGCTCTGGGTTCTTGGCTGAAAGGGTTGGAGTGGCGGGCCGGGAGAAACTCTATGGTGTGTGTTTCTCTGTTGCAGCCACTCTGTAATCTGTAAGAATGTTTCAGTTCAGCATGAACAGTGTCAAGTTCATCTTGGAGCTCGTCTCTCTGCAGAGTAAGCTTGTCGATTTTAGCTCGGGCCTCTTGCAAGTGTTTTTCACAGGCCCTGGCTTTAGAGTCTCTTTCTTTCAGTTCAGTCTTTGCTCTCTCTAGGAGAGTGTCACATTGCTGGAGTTTTTCGTTGAGTTCCTTTTGGGCTTCTCTCCCCAACTGTCCTCTTTGGTCTGTGTCGAGGCGAAGATCTTGCAGGGCATTTTGAAGTCTTTCTACTTCTTTCTGTAGCTCTGGATCTGTGGCGTCCTCTTTCTCGGGCTGGTTCTGGGTCTCGAGGAGGAGCTGATCAAGGCGACTCTGGGTTCGGGCCTGGTCCTTCCAGGCGTCCTCCGCTTGAAGCATAAGTGTTGCTGCTTGCTGTTCCAGGTCGATGTTGCTCCATTCGCTGAGCCGAGCCTGGGTGACGAGAATGTGAACTAGGCTTCCGAGGATCCTGGCGAGCTCTTTGTAGTTGTAGCTTTGGGTTGGATCGTGTGCCATCAGTTTATCTGGCTCGGTGTCCAGTTGCTCTTGGTTTAGGTGCTGCAGGTTACTGGCGTCCTTGGGCAGGAAGGGGGTCGTCACTGCTTTCAACCATGTCGAGAGGTTGCCCCCGTGGACTGCTGGACTGGATGAACGGAACATCCTGGGCTCACTGTAGTGTGAGAGAAACACAGCATACACACAAAGAGACCAATGCAAGTTCGTTCTACGGTTAACGAGCTATACTCATACGGGCTATGCCGTTTTATGAGAATTTTGGGGCTAACTGATGCAAACAGTCAGACAGTTCGCGGAGCCAATTAACTTGGGTCAACGGAGGACCTGAAATGGAGATTTGACAGGCAGTAGCCTAGCGGGTCACGTGATGACACCGGCTGCTGGTTGTCACTCTACTGTTTAGCTTCCTTGGTGGCTCTCATAGGTTACTGTCTTTCTGTGAAATGAAAGAAACAAATCACAACAGAACAAAGGACAGAAAAGATCAAAGTGAAACAAAACACTTGAAATGAGATAAAACAGTAGTAACACGATATGTGTTAGGGAGAATAAGGAGGCCTAAGCCTACTGCTAGGTTTTAAGATAGGGCCAACAGGTGAGTGGGGCTATCGGGGTAGGAAACCTAGGAAGATGGTGTGGCTTGGAGAAGAGATGGGTCAAACACTTAAAATATATCCGGGGGAATATCTAATATTCTGTGGCTTATAATAAGTGGATGGGTTTTATCACATTTCGGTAACGCTGGTCGGGCAACCTTGCTCAATGGAAACCTGAGATGACTGTCCAATCACCAAGGGAGTTCTACAATCAAATACACAAAGGATGAACAAGGGAAACTTAAAGTGAATTAAGGCTTGTTTGTTTAAAATCAATTGAGTAAATATATATGTAGAAATGAGAGGTAACAGCTTTACCTAATAATGATAAAAACAAAAGGGAATTATTATAATAATGGTAATTATCAAAATAACCTAAGTCAAAAGAGAGAAGAAAAATAATAAAAATCAAAATAGAAATAGACAGGATGAAACACGGGAGAAGGCCGCAGTAGCTGGTTTTCACCACAAGGGGGTGAAACTCCCTCTCTGTGCTTCACCTGGTAAATAGAAAACTTAATTCAAATTTAAAAATTCAAAACTGGTTTTAAACTGAAATTTAAAATAAGCAAGAAGAGAGCTGAAAGCTATGAACCGACTTAACAGGAGACGGCCACTAGATGGCTCACTTCCTTCTAAGTGGGTCAATCAGTGGTTAACCTGAGACACTTAATTTACACTATTAAACAATTAAATTTTAATTCAAATCATGTTTGAACCAAACTCAAAGTAAGTGTGAACAGTCAAAGGCAGGAAAATTTGTCTAACATAAAATAATATTTGCACGGGCAAAGCTGTAAATGCAAATAATTATTGAGAATTTAGACGGGCTAATTCAACAACCACAGGAAAAAAAAAAAATTTGCATTATCTGAAACGGCCACGAGATGGCGAAATTGCACTCATGCAGACTGAAGTCAGAAGGCAGGACGTAATTTGAGACTACTAAACCCTTAAAGGACGCCCTCTGGTGTTTAGTTAGCGGAATTACACCCTACTTCAGTGTGATTTAGAATCTGAGCGTTTGTCAGCGCTGATTCTCCAACAGACAAAGGTTTGTACCTTTAAGGTGCTATACTGCACAAGAGCGTGAGGCAGGATTTCTTCGCTGCAAAACACGCAAATGTGAACAACAGGAATTGTCCGTCTGTTGCACTCCCATACACATTTATCAAAATAGCACTTATGATTTAAATGTTTTAGGTTTAAAATTGGGTAGCTAAGCCAATTTTTTCGACCAGGAGTTTTATCGTTTATTTTTGAATATCACTGTGGTTAACCACGAATTCAATAACGATATGTAATTACAAGGCCTTTTAACTACTGAATCAAAGGAACGTCGCTCTGATTAGATTTACGTCTCGTCCTAAAAAAAAAAAAAAATTCTTCTTCTTTAATAGGCGGGTTACTAATATTACATTGTTCTCACTGCAGAGAGATCTTGATCTTCTCTTAACAGGACATTTAACATTATACTGCAGTGTACTTTCAGCAAAATAACAGTGACTATACTGTTAGGTATTTCTAGAAACTGTTAATGTGCTGACTGATCAGCTTTTTGCCTCAGTCAGTTAGGAATGAGTTCGCGTCTTGCGACTTATCTCACAATCTCATAATTTCATAGCGCGCGTGCAGAAATTATTAATAACCATATAAACAGATTGAAACTGAATTGCTCATAAAACGAAGTTTGAAATGCCCGCGTTTCTCCACCAAAATAATGTAGCTGCACTGGGTAGTACGTTAACGTTAGCTCAAATGATATATAGGGAATTTTAATAATTAATCAGGAATATGATTAATATATATATCTCGCGTAACAGTTACATTAAAATTATTGAAGATGAAAAATAGGTCAATTGTATTTATCAATAACTCATTACAAGGCACTGTAATTTACTCATTAATATGTCAATATTCCATTCTTCATATCAATTAACGTGATATCTTTTACTGGGAATTAATGCTAATCAAACAGTGGTTTGTCCAGCAAACGGTCGTAAGATTAACTTATCAACTTCAATAAAGTTATCACTTCTTATAATTCCAGGAAAAATAGTTTCTGGCCATGAAACCATTCTCCATCCTTATAAAATTAAGGTTACTTAAAGTAACAAATAAGCTTTGTAGCTAAGATCAAACATTTCATTGACTTCGTAATGTGAGCATTTTAGACAGAAGCAATCATGAATATATTGGCGTTTAATAATTGAACTAATAATACATCAAACTATGATTCACACAGAGTAAATATGCGTATATAACAATACAAACAGTAAAAACAAATACAATACAAAACGAATAACAAAATGAGAGATAGAGAGAGAGAGAGAGAGAGAGAGAGAGTGAGTGAAAGGGTGAGCGAGAGAAGGTGAGAGAGAGATAGGCAGAATCATGCAGAATGATCGCGCAGTATGGCAAAATCACATACAGTAACCTTTTTGGAAAGACAACAAGGAATCAGATCACCTTGAAAACGGAATAGACAACCTTAAGCAGCGTTTAAATCTCTATAGGAAATAATACTTGCATGTGGGTATCTTTGTGCCTGCTAAGAGCTGGGCGTGTTCTCTCGTGTCTTCCGGGGCGAGCAGACTCGTGCGAAGTTTCAAAGGTTCAACGAACGTGGAGTTACCAAAGAAATAATTCAAAGTTCGTCTCCCTCGTGTAGGGAGAGGCGAATATAAGAATAAAACTTAGTAAAGAAAAGAAAAGAAAAACGGAGATGAAAGCTCCCTAAGGAGCCATCGCGACAGACGTTCTCTCGACGAAGTGCCGAAACAAAAAGTGCTACGAGAAAGTTCTGTGTCAGTCTCTTATGGAGCGACTGGGTTCACGCCTCTGTTTGCGCGAACAACCAATGGACGTCCACGATCTGAAGCGGGAAAAAGTTCCTTTGTCTCTGGGGAGACACCCACTCGAGTGAGTTATGGTGTTGTCAGAATTCAGCAATTATATTCCAGCAAGATGGTAATTCCAGAATAATACATTTTACTGTAATTTCCTATGTATGAGTGGTTCGGTCAAGGCAAGACGGTTAAACAGATACCAAAAATGACAGGTAAAGGTAGGAGAAACATAAAGTTACATTCATATGCAGAATTACACACATTTAAAGTTTGATTAACACAATAAAATTGTAGATACTCCAATTTGATATGGAAGACATCTAAGCACAAAAAGGAAATACAGTCAATACATTTAGAATATATTTACTTTCCTTTTTCCTTACCAGAATTCCTAGCGAGCTGGGCTTTTTTCTGTTTCTCCCAGTTTGTGGTAATAAAGTTTTACGATCTGGTCAGGAATTTAAACCCAGCCATGCTGGCACCAGGCCGGCCATTCAGCTTGCAGAGAGTTTGATTTACCTGCATGAGTTCAGGGGCTAAAAGCTTTGGGTTTTAGCCAAGGAATGTGCATTGTTTTAGATTCAACGAGCCATGATTCATTAATTCAGAACCAATGAATGAATGAACTGCTCATACGCTACAAGAACATCCTTTAGGGAGGGTTTATGCTGGTTAGTGATAGTTTACCAATCAACCATAGAGAAAGTTACAGTAAATCAGATGGTCAACAAGGATGATCATTCTGGTAATCCTGATTGAATAAGATTGTCTAGTTAGCTTGTAAAGCAGCCTAGTGGGAACACAAGCATCCAAAATACCAGCTAAAGTTACCTCAAAAAGTATTTGGTCATTTGACGCTCTGGTCCTCATATGTAGAACACCTGAAAATGTAACTTTTTTTTTTCTTTCCAGTAAAATTGATGTAATATTTTTTCTCCAGTAATATTATTAATAGTATTTTGAGATAATTTGTTGTAGTAATTAATATTTATGCAATAATTATGATCCACTGAAAATAATGTTTTTTTTTTTTTTTAAAGGTGCCATAGAATGCATTGATACAATAATTTAAATTGTTTTCTGATGTCCTCAGTGTGTGCATGTGAAGTTTTATCTCAAAATACCCCACAGATAATTTTTTATAGCTTATTGAAATTGCCACTTTTAGGGTATGAGCCAAAACGCGCTCATTCTGGTAACACGTGAAGGCAGCATTAGTGAAAACAGGCAGAGACAATGGTAGCTTTAGCAACATTAGCCTTACAGAGAGCCAAGAAGCTCTTATGGAAAACAAAATATGAGACGTGATGCTTACTTTGTCTGGAGTCTGGATATTTGCGCACGAAGCATTGGTATCGATCCATCTTTCAAAAGCAACTTTGCACAAATCCAGTGCTGAACTGACCCTCGTTTGTGAGGCAGTCCAGAATAAAATGTTGGCACAAACGTACTGTATAAGACTTTTCAGTTTTTTTTTTTTTCAGGACATCTTCTTCGAAAATGAAATGTAACCACTGTGTCCTCAGCGGTCTATGGAGACTTCTATGTTCGTAGGTGCATCCCAAAACACAACACTTTTAATGGCTCTTTGGCACTGACATTGTATCTCCAGACCGGCCTCTTCAGCGATGCAGTCAAGAGCTTCGCCCAGCAGTTTTCAGCTGCACAGAAGCAGACTGAGGCGATCCAACACATCCTGCCCTGGTGGGAAGCTGGTGCCTCCACCCGTCTGCCGGCTGCAGCACCTCAGCCTGCTCATTGCCGAGGGCGTCCCCCTGCGGCCGTCCCCGCTCCCGCACCACAGCAGCCTCCACGCCCATCTCGGCCCCCACCAAACATGGAGGTAACGCAAGAGCAAGAGGTTGCTCTTCGGGAGATGGAGAATGCACCACTCTCTGCCCCGGAGGAGGGCTGGGCAGAGAATCTTTTGTTTTATCCCGCCACCCAACCCAAACACTCAATAAAAGAGCAACTTCCTATATCTCTGGGTCTCAAGAGGGCACGGAGAGTTGTGAACAGTCTACAGCCGGATCACACTCATCCTTCTTTGTCGCCAGGGGGAGCAACGGGCGGTTCAAGAGCATCATCAAAGGCCCTACTTATGCAACCTCTGCCCAACCTTGGAACGAGGTAAGCGTTGCACCACACACTCAGACCCCGCTTTGGTCGGTCCACAAGCTGCCCTAGCTGGATCCCTGCATTCCACCTCGCTGCCCCACTGCAGGTACGTTGGTGGTTGCACTGGTCCCGCTTGTACGGTATTTGGAAACGTGGCTAGAGCTGTCCAGCCTGTCTTGCTGGCTCCTTCGAACCATCAGACTCGGCTATGCGATTCAGTTCGCCCGGCGTCCCCCCAAGTTCAGGGGCATCCACATCACATCAGTGAAGGCAGTCGATGCTCATGTCTTGCGTGTGGAGATCGCAGTCCTGGAAGGATGAGATAGAGCCGGTCCCTCCAGCCTATATGAGGGTGGGGTTTTACAGCCCCTACTTCATTGTACCTAAGAAAGGCGGTGGGTTACGACCGATCTTAGACCTGCGTGTCTTGAACTGGGCCCTTCACAGGCTCCCGTTCAAGATGTTAACATAGAAACACATCTTTGGGTGCATCCGTCCCCAAGATTAGTTTGCAGTGATCGACCTGAAGGACTCATTCTTTCATGTGTCGATCCTTCTGCACCACAGACCTTTTCTGCGGTTTGCGTTCGAGGGACGGGCATATCAGTACAAGGTCCTGCCCTTCGGTCTGTCCCTGTCCCCCAGTGTCTTCACGAAAGTTCCGGAGGGGGCTCCTGTTCTTTGAGAAAGCAAGGTGTTCGCATTCTCAGCTCATCATCTGGATGACTGGCTCATACTAGCACAGTATCAGGATCAGTTGTGCGAGCACAGGGATTTGGTGCTCAGGCACCTCAGCCTGTTGGGTCTTCGGGTCAACTGGGAAAAGAGCAAACACTCCCCAATGCAGAGGATCTCTTTTCTCGGTATGGAGTTGGATTTGTTTGAACAGACAGCACGCCTCACAGAGAAACATTCGCGGTCTGTGCTGAACTGCTTAAATTCATTAAAGGGCATTTCAGAGGCTCCTGGGGCATATGGCAGCTGCAGCGGCAGTTACACTGCTGGGGCTGCTTCATATGAGACCGCTTCAGCACTGGCTTCATGGCTGACTCCCGAGGTGGGCGTGGCAGCGCAGCACTCACCAGGTCCAAGTTACACTGGCGCCAGGCCCTCACTTGCTGAATCCTTGAGAACCGGTCGAGGGCTGGGTTCCATATGTAGAGACCTAAGTGGCTCCCATATGTGTATAGTCCACGGTATAGTCTCAGAGTCCATGTTTCCCTGGCAGACTTCTGCCATTTCCAAGAGGGTTACAATCACCTTTTATCTTCCATTTGCACCTAAATGGTTGATCATATGTGTAACTACTGCTGAAACCTCCTTCAGGAAGGATGGGGCTTCCGCAACGCTCCTATTCCAAGTGGAACAGATAAGTTTTCCCAGTGTTATCCAATCTCACTGAGTGGGTAGTGCCACGACAACAGTGACTGGCCTTCTTGTTGCAATCCCCGGCCTACACCAGAAAGGGGCCCGGGCGACTCACACAGGACACTGGAAGGGGCAGCATCCATGGTGCTTTGGTAGGGATTCCCAATTCGTCGGTCACCGACATGACATAGAGAGTGACCAACTGAAAGGTATTGTACTGTATTGTGACCCTTGTTCCCTAAAGGAGGGATCAAAGACATCACGTCCTGTCACCACGGTTGCTGTACCACCACTGAGCGGCCGGGTCACTGGCACAGCAACTCAGCGAAAACCTGTTTGTTTGCTGCACCGGCTGCCTACTTATACTCACACTGTGATCAGCGGCAGTTGGATGTAATAATCGCATGCCAATGTGCATTGGCTCATTTAGTTTACACTCAAAGTCGATTGGTCTTTCAGGCGAGATTCCCAATTCATCGGTCACCAATGTGACGTTTCTGTTCTCTCCTTCAGGGAATGAGGGTTACAATACATAACCGAGACGTTTCATATAATTACTGATTTTTTTTATGCATTTTTAATTGGTTTAAGTTTACAAATATTACTAGGAGCCATGGAGTGCTGATGACCATCTAAAGTCAGGTATCATTGCTTTGAGTAAGGCTGGAAGTCAACCTCAAAAATAATCTATTCTTCAATATCTGAATCATTGGAATTTCAGTATTTAATATGATTGATTGAGGACCCAAAACAACCAAAAGAACTAATTTCTAGGAACTTGAATTACATTCATCAAAATGACTCGTTTAGATTTGTTCCAGTAGGCCTAACAGGTGGCGACCAGTGAGTGTCTTTGAATCATTTACTGTTTTATTCAAAAACACTTTATTGTACACAGCTGTAACAGCACTACAGATTTTAAAAGCATGACCGAACATATAACTGAACATAAAAATTGCGACTTTGGAACAAGAGGAAAGTGATCACTTGAGGACAATTTAAGGCAATGATAGAAGTGAAGACAAAATCTACTCATTTTAAACAATGTTTTATTGCAGAGACCACTGAGGCTTTTCCAAGTTATAACCTATTGTATGCTTACTACTAGGCATATACAGGTACATCTCAAAAAATTTGAATATCATGGAAAAGTTCTTTATTTTTTGTAATTTAATTCAAAAATGCAAACTTTATTATATTCTAGATTAATTGCACACAAATTGAAATATTCCCAGAGTTTTTTGTTTTAATTCTGATGGTTAAGACTTACAGCTTAGGAAAATTAAAAATTCAGTATCTCAGAAAATTAGAATGTTCCATTTTGAGCTTGATTAGTTTGATTAATTTTGAGTATAAATACTGGGTACCTCCTGGGCTAGTTTAGAACATGCAACCACAATTATGAGAAAGCCTACTGACTTGGCAGTTGTCCAGAAGATGATCATCGACACCCTCCACAAGGAGGGTAAGTCACAGAAGGTCATTGCTGAAAGGGCTGGCTGTTCACAGAGTGCTGTATCGAAATATATTTATAGAAAGTTGACTGGAAGGAAAAAGTGTGGTGGGAAAAGGTGCACAAGCAACAGGGATGACCACAGCCTTGGGAAGATTGTCAGGAAAAGCCAATTCAAGAACTTGGGAGAGCTTCACAAGGAGTGGAATGAAGCCAGAGTCAGCGCATCAAGAGTCACCATGCTCAGATGTCTTCAGGAAATGGGCTACAGCTGTCACATTCCTAGAACCAAGCCACTCCTGAACTAGAGAAAAATGTAAAAAGAATCTCACCTGGGGTGAGGAAAAAAAGAACTGGACTGTTGCTCAGTGGTCCACAGTCCTCTTTTCAGATGAAAGTAAATTTTGCTTTTCATTTGGAAATCAAGGCTTGGAGTCTGGAGGAAAACTGGAGAGGCACAGAATCCAAAATCCAGTGTGAAGTTTCTGAAGTCAATGATGATTTGGGGTCTCGTGACATCTGCTGGTGTTGGTTCATTGTGTTTTATCAAGTCCAAAGTCAATGCACCCATCTAACAGGAGATTTTGGAGCACTTTATGCTTCCATCTGCTGACAAGCTTTATAGATATGCTGATTTAATTTTGCAGCAGGACTTTAGCACCTACCCACAGTGCCAAAACCACTTCCAAGTGGTTTGCTGACCATGATATTCCTGTGCTTGATTGGCCAGCCAACTCAACTGACCTGAACCTCACAGAGAATCTATGGGGTATTGTGAAGAGGAAGATAAGTAACATCTGAAAAACAATACAGAGGAGCTGAAGGCTGCTATCAAAGCAACCTGGGCTTCAATAACGCCTCAGCAGTGCCACAGGGTGTTAGGATTACAACAGCGCCACACTGAAGCAGTAATTCGTGCAAAAGGAGCCCCAACCAAGTATCGAGTGCATAATTTAACCTACTTTGGAGATCTTGAACATTTCTGTTTTGTAAATCTTTTTTGGATTGATCTTTAAGAAAATATTCAAATTTTTTGAGATACTGAATTTGTAATTTTCCTAAGCTGTTATGAATAAAGCTGTTGAATTAAATTACAAAAAATAAAGAACTTTTCCATGATATTCAAATTTTTTTGAGATGTACCTGTATTTATTTGAATAAGAAATGTCAGTACAACACGTCATTGATTCTATTAATCATAAAAGTGTAAATTATGTAATATTTTCTGTATATTACCCACTGTAACTAAATTTGTCATCATCAACAAGCTGCTTGTTATAGTTCTAGTTTCTAGGTACATCATATATGTAATATGTTGAAGTATGTTAAAGAGCAGCAACTCAAAGAATGAGGATGCATACACGTGTTTTAGAACTGGGTGTTTTTCTTCTTTGTAATGCTGGAATGTTGTGCACGTCAGTCATGTATAAACATTGTCATTGTGCTAACCCTGTCTGGGGGTTTTATCTTTTATCTAGTACTTTTTAAGTTCCTTTTTTTTTTTTTTTTGGACACAGTTTGACAGCAAAAATAAATAAATAAATAAATAAATTCCCTAGCACATTCAATTCACAGTGAAACATCAAGTTGCAGACTGTTGTCATTGAAGTGACATAAGCAGATTTTGCATTTTAGCACCATCATACCTTAGAAAAAGCAGATTATAATCAGCAAAGGATGTAAATGCTGTGTTTGCATGTGACGTAATTTCCCATAAACATTAGAATCCCTCTTTCATTTCCTTTTTTCCTGCTGGACTTTGTACCTGTTCGCGGTTTGTTTAATTTGTTTTAGATAGGAAGAACCTGCTTGACTCACACAAGATGAGCGGATGGGTCTATGTTTTGGTAGCTACACTGTGATTTGCTTTGTAAATAAAATCTCTCTGTTGCTTTAGTTGAAAATGGTAATCTGAGTGACAAAACTATGTAATCTAATTCAACCAATCCCCTAGTGAAAATAAACAGTTTGTAATGTCAGGCATCTTTAAGCATGTTTGAAATAATGTGTGCTTCTTTTTATTTAAGGGGAAATCCACACCTGATCTGTGTGTGTTGTCGGGAAAACCTCTCCTTGTCCTTCAGGTTTCCTCACACACCTGTGATTGTGAAAGGGGCGGAGATTTCTCTGAACTCCCCTTTACATTCTCACTGCTTCTCAGTTCTGATTTCACTTTTGCTGTGTTTATGCCTGCACTGGACTTGTTTCTTTTTATTGTAGTTAGTATTTTTTTTTTTTTTTTTATAGTTTTTTTCTTTAATAACATCTCAGTTTATATGTTTGGCAAATAATCTGAATTAGGAAATTCAACATGGCTGAGAGTGTCCTAAATACTCCGGACCTGAAGGATCTTGAGGAAGAAGAATTATGGGATCTTATCAATGATAACCGTCATGCCATCTCTCTTGGCGTCCGTCCCTGTGTTCTCATCCCTTACCTGCGACAGGCACGGGTCCTCACAGACTTGGATGAGGATGAGATTCTCACCTGTCTCAATTTTACCAACCGTGGCATGAAGACAAGTAAGACACTCTGACTGATGTGTATCAGGGAGAGATGCCTGAAATATACCAGAGCATGAGAAAAGACAGCAAAGTACAGCTATTTTTCATGCTAAAAAATATTTAATTTTTAGCTTAAAAAAGTTTGAAAATTCTAAAATATATTTAGTGGAAGTGGAAATTATGATATATTTGTTCCTTCAGGATTGAAGATCTGTTTTGGATTAGAGCAGCCAAAGTGAAAATGACCAGTTATTGGAATATTTGGGTGATTTATTTCAGAAAAGTGAACAAGCTCATTGGACACATGCTGAAATATAGATTAGCTACAGATAGACAGGACAGCTGGATCAGCGGTTATGCTGATAAAATTCCAAGAAAGCCTTTCTTTTTTGAAAAGGCAAGAGCGAGAGAAAGAGAATGAGAAAGAGAAGCATGTAAATTAAAGGAATAGTTTACCATGAATGGAAATTCATTATTGTCATTATTTATTTACCCGTATGTTGTTCCAAAACTGCTGTATGCTATTATTTTTTTTCTGTGTGATACAAAAGTAAACAATTCTTGCCATACAATGTCAGTTCGTAAAGACCATAGCCTGCCAAAGCTCTAAAAAGGATAAAACACTTCAAGCTAAAAAGTAATTCATAGACTATTTCAAATATTCTAAAGTTATATGCTTTGTGTGATTAATATACTGTCTAGACTGCTTGTATTCAGAATTCAAAAACGGTTCATTCTGTTCAGTTACTACATGTGAGAACCAAAGCAATATTAGAACATGTAATGTCAGCACACATTTTTTGAACCAGGATGAAAAAAATGCATACAGGTTTGGAATGAAATTCCATTCTTGTCTGAAGTAGTCCTTTGAGGAATACTTGAAAGTTGGTTGATTGTATTGGAAATAAAAATATTATGTTCAGTGGTTTTTATGATACAGTGGGGAAAAAAATTATTTGATCCCTGCTGATTTTGTAAGTTTGCCCATTTACAAAGAAATGAAGGCTCTGTAATTTTTATGTTGGGTTTATTTTAATGGATAGAGGCAGAATACCAACCAAAAAATCCAGAAAAAACACATATATATAGGTTAGAGATTGATTTGCATTTCAGTGAGTGAAATAAGTATTTGATCCCCTACCAACCAGCAAGAATTCTGGCTCCCACAGATTGGTTATATGCCCATGTGGAACACAGATTAGTCCTGCTACTTTAAGAAGTTACTCCTAATGTCAGCTCGTTATGTGTATAAGACACCTGTCCACACAGTCTGTATCTTCCATTCCAACCTCTCCCGTCACCATGGACAAGACCAAAGAGCTGTCAAAGTATGTCAGAGATGAGATAGAGAAAACTGTTGGTGCGATTATTCGGAAATTGAAGAAATACAAAACAACCATCAATCTGCCTCAGTCTGGAGCTCTGTGTGCCTCATAGGTTAAGGATGATCATGAGAAAGGTGAGGGATCAGCCCCAAACTACATGGGAGGAGCTTGTTAATGATCTTAAGGCAGTTGGGACCACAGTCACCAAGCAAACCATTGGTAAGACACTACGCCGCAATGGTCTGAAATACTAAAGCGCCCGCAAGATCCCCCTGCTCAAGAAGGCACATCTACAGGCCCGTTTAAAGTTTGCCAAAGAACATCTAAATGATTCATAGAAGGCTTGGGAAAAAGTACTGTGGTCCGATGTTACAAAAATTGGAGGGAGAGAAATGCTGACTATGACCCCAAGAACACCATCCCTACAGTCAAGCACAGAGGTGGAAACATTATGCTTTGGGGCTGTTTTTCTGCTAAGGGTACAGGATGACTTCACCGCATTGAGGGGCAAATGGATGGGGCCATGTACTGTAAAATCTTGGGTTGGAAATTTTTTGCTTTGGCCAGGTTATGAGTCTTGGATAAGTCTTCAATGATTAAAATGACCCAAAACGCTAAGGCAACAAAGGAGTGGCTCAAGAAGAAGCACATTAAGGTCATGGAGAGGCCTAGCCAGTCTCTAGACCTCAATCCTATAGAAAATCTGTGGAGGGAGCTGAAACTTCAAGTTGCCAAACAACAGCCAATAAATCTTAAGGATTTAGAGAGGATCTGTAAAGAGGAGTCCACCAAAATCCCTCCTGAGATGTGTGCAAACCTGGTGACCAACTACAAAAAATCTTACCTCTGTGCTTGCCAACAAGGGGTTCTGTACCAAGTACTAAGTCATGTTTTGCTTGGGGATCAAATACTTATTTCACTCACTGAAATGCAAATCAATTTCTAAACTTTATATAATGTTTTTTTTTTTTTTTTTTTTTTTGGTATTCTGTCTCTATATGTTAAAATAAACCTACCATTAAAATTACAGACCCTTCATTTTTTGTAAGTGGGCAAACTTACAAAATCAGCAGGGGATCAAATAAATATTTTCCCCACTGTATGCACAATGCAATGTCTGAAATGTATATCTTTTTTCTGCAGGTCACATGCTTGACTTGTTACATGTACAGGGTCATAATGGTGCAATGGCTCTGCTTGAAAGTCTGATGATTCATTACCCTACTCTCTACACACGGATCACCGGCCGCGAGCCCAGCATTGAGCCTTCAGGCTTCAGCGGTCAGTCAGTGCACTTTTATCCTATAGATCATGCATTTACAAGCATACCCAAAACCTGAGGGTGATACAGTTAAGAATCTGAGCTGATAGCTGCAAGGTTGAAGAGCCAAAGCCCAGCCTCCTGTCTAGACTCTTATACTGTCACTAGGCCAATTCAGTTTTGATGGCATTCAGTTCAGTTTTCTTCTAAAATCTGATAAAGTATTCATTAACATTTTGACATCTCCTAGATAAAATCAACACATTATATCATTTACTCTTTTTTGTTGTTGTTGTTCAATAAAGATCTCTCATACAAACATTAAATAATGTAACCACTATGACAAGTGAATATTTTTCAAACTGAAAATTCAAAGGGTATTTTTGTCACCTTATTTAAGGCTCAATTGTAAAACCTTGTTTCTGTGCTTGCCAGGCCTGATAAATTATAATGAGTTGACAGAGTACCTGGTTCATGCAGTGAGCAGTATGCAGACAGAGCTACAAGTGGCACGGCACGAGGCTTTGCGGCTGCAAGGCAGATGTTGTCAGCTGGAGGGGAAACTAGAACAGGCCCAACAAAATAATGAAGAGCTCAGCCAGATGCAGGGAGAGCATGCACGACTGCGCAGTCACCTGGATGGTGTGCACTTAACATAGCTTCACATCAGTGTGCCAAACCTCTGTTTAATATATCATTTGCATACATATGTAATGTAATTTATTAATATCTGAATACATTTTACAAATAAGAATGAGATATGAAATTAAAAAATTAACTAAAGTTAGCTATTAAATGTAAAATGCAATAATATTTGTAAATAAAGTTAACAAAAGTTCATTTTATTTAAGTGTTAACCTTTTAACATTGTTGCATTTTAATTATGTGCTTTTGAGAAATTCAGAAATTCAATGTTTTTGCACAATCAGTTTTTCTTTGTCTGTGTCAAGACTATATAATGTCCGGTTGTATTCTTTGCAGATTTAAACAGGGAACTGCTGAAACTGAAGGATGAGAAGTGTGATATCTATGTCAGATATACCACAGCTCTTGAGGAGAAGTCTGCAACTATTGTACGCAACAGAGACCTGCAACTGGAGGTAAGGAACCAGATAGTATGTGTTTGTATGTTTGTCTTCTACTTGGACTATAGGTACCATTCAATAAGTTACAATAAACTGATTGTCTCATCCATATTACATGTGTTTGTATGCCTGACAGAGAGCAGAATTCCATAAGAAGTTGTTTTGGAAGAAGTGGTTTGTGTGTGTAGCATTTTTCAAATTCTGTAACCCGTATTAGAAATTAAAACAACTTGAATGTTGGTTTTGTAGTTGTTGCAAAACATATTAGATCATGTTTTCATCATTACTAACGTATAAATATCTTGACATTAGTTTTGTTTTTTTGTATTTTCTGTTCTGGTTCACATAAAAAACTCTGAGAATCCCAGACAAATGTGTTGTCTTAATAAATAGATAAGAAACATGGTGTTAGTTTAGTTTAATCTATGGAATTAAACCAGTGTGAGATAAATATGTGCAAAGTATTATGTGGCATGCATTTATTTTTTTATTAATAGTGGAGATCTATTTAGCTATTCATTAAAAAAAAACCTGAATCCTTTTACTTTGCATTTTTTCTACATTAACAAAAAAATGTACTTTACTCTGCTTGGCAGGGAGCCAGGGTAAAAAAAGAATCTACAGTACAATCAACACAACAAAAAGAGTAACACTGAATTGTTTTCCAAAAAACACCAGGGCATACTGAGATCTCTTCACCTCACCTCTTCTCCAGATTTCCCAGCTGCAGCATGAGTTAAAGAAGGCAAGGAAAGAGACAGACTTTGAGAGGCAGCGTTCCTTGAAGAATCCCACTGACACACAGAAGCTCAAAGATGAGCTCAGCGCTGTACGAGCAAAGTTACTGGAGACTGAGACACTGTTCCCAGTAAATAAGAGACTCATTTTCATAGCAATATAGCAAGTCAACAAATTATGGGACTATCTTATCTGATTGATTTTTCACAGTGAATCTGTCTTTCTGTCTCTGTCTCTTTCAATCAGGTACAGCAAGATATCCTAGTCCATGATTTAAAGGAGGTTGAGAACAGACGTTCAGAACTTGCTGAGGAAGTCAGCAGGCTGAGTGAGGAGAATATACGACTCCAGCAAGAGAAAGAGGAGGTAAAACTGGTCTTTCCTTAATTAACCTTCATGTTATTTCTGTATTTCAAAATGTTGTACTTTGTGTAAAACTTGTATGTTATAATATTTTATTCGTTTTTCTCAATTGATTTGACAAATTTCTCCAAACTCAGGTCACTGATGAATTGTACTACATTACTTATATAAGAAATGTGTCAAATCAACTGAGATATACTGTAAGAGTAGAATTTTCTACTTTCTACTTCTATTTTTCTATCACCCTCCTTCTCACCATGCTCCCCTCTCACCTTTTTTAGCTACTAGAAGGGAAGGACTGTTTAGCCCTGGAGGTGGAGAAGTTGACTGTGGACTGTGAGATGTATCAGCACAGGAGTACCCTGTTCCATAGTCAGCTAGAAGAGATTCAGGCAGAGAGAGACAGGGTTAGTACAATCAATATCTATAATGAACAAATATCATACTCATTAGGTAATTATGTCCTAAATAAGTTTTTAGATTCAACAATGAGATCAGTTTATACAGTACAACAAACTTTCAGTTCCCTTTCGAGGAAAATACGATGCTGTGTCACAGTGTTACACCTAGGCACATGTAGAAACTCGATGAAGTCTATTGGCAGACAGCAGCCCTATGAAGTTACACGGAACGCTGTTAAGAAGCTCTGCTCCTGCTTGGCTGTCTTCTCAAGGATATAGGAGCCAAACATTTGCCCTCCGCAGTTCAGGCCATGCGTCTGCCGAGGCAGTGTGGTGGCTTTGATCATGGGTATTGCTAGTGCTGGCAGAGGAGTGGGTTTCCCTTTCTTAGATTTCTCCTGCCAGCTCCAGGGCTCCCATGCCAAATCCAAAAGTCATTCTGAATCTGCAGCCTCTTCTGATTTGGCTAAAAGCATTTTGCTGCCATGGAAAGGCTGTGTTTAGCTTGGTCATGTGAAAAACAGGAAGTCTGTTTTGGCAAACTCAGCAAGCGATTCCTAGCAGGTCAAAACAACCTCTTCCCTTTGAGCCTTCCATTCCTCCCAGACCTTCACACCAAGATGTCGAGGTACTCCATGTGACATCATAGGATTGCTGTCTGCCAATAGAGTTTGGCACATTTAGTGTTAGTGTTACAAAGAAAGGAACACAGTATGTATTAACATCTTTAGTTTGGAAGTGAAATAACATCTACACACTTCAGTAAATGCATATGTGACCCTGGACCACAAAACCAGTCTTAAGTCACCGGGGTATATTTGTAGCAATAGCCCAAAAATACATTGAATGGGTCAAAATTACAAATTGTATGCCAAAAATCATAAGGGTATTAAGTAAAGATCATGTTCCATGAAGATATTAAGTAAATTTCCTTCTGTAAATATATCAAAACTTTTTTGATTAGTAATACGCATTGCTAAGCACTTCATTTGGACAACTTTAAAGGCGATTTTCTCAATATTTAGATTTTTTTGCACCCTCAGATTCATGATTTTCAAATAGTTGTATCTTTGCCAAATATTGTCTTATCCTAACAAACCATACATCAATGGAAAGCTTGTTTATTCAAGCTTTCAGATGATGTATAAATCCTAATTTCGAAAAATGGACACTTAAGACTGGTTTTGTGGTACAGGGTCACATATATGGTTGAAATCTCTGGATCAAAATCTAATCGAAATCTAGAAATAAATAGAAAGTTTTAGTATTTAAAAAGAAAAAAAAATGGAAAAGAAAGTAAATATTAAAAAGAATATAACCAAACAAGAAAATTTTTGCCAACGTAACTGTGTACTTCTTTTTTCAAAAGGTAAGATGTTTTTGTTTTCATTGATGCACAAAAGATTTTTCAGGCACATTCTTGGTGGAGAACATGCAGCTTTTGCGCAAACATGTAGATCTCAATACTGTCAAATGAAAGCTTAATTACAGATAATGCTGATGTCTTCAGGCATATTTGTCCCGAGATGGGGCCCAGGCTCAGATTGCACGTAGTCTCGCAGAAAAGGATGTGCTGAGAGGCCAACTCATGGAGCTACAGGCGAGAGTTTTCGTCATGAATGCCTGTAGCAAGCAAAGAGAAAGAAGAGAAAAATCAAGGGTAACACTGACTCATTTTTATTATACATTCAAGAACCAACAGTAGTTTACCACAATCATTCTTTAGAGCAGTTTTAAATCTTGTGCTGTCAAGTCCATTTGTAACCTAAACACAACCACACATGACTTTATTTCCAATATCATTTCTTTGAAAAAGTAGGACAGGAAGCTCAGTTGTGATAGCAGCAGAGGTTCTTGCAGTGAGTTCCCTCCATCCAGTCCCCCAGCCAGAAGACAGCTATGCCGCTTGAATGCAATTCTTCCTGAGAGTTTCAACTCTTTTGATGCCTGTGAGGTACATTTATGCTGTAAATGTTCTGCTTATCGAATCCTAATGTGAATTACTCTTTAGCCTCATGGACCTCCTAACAGTTCATGCACTAGCTCTGATACATATTGGTAACAAAACTAAAATGAACTTTGTTGATGTTCTTTGTGTGATTTCTGGGAGAAACTGGCAGATCAACATGCTACTTGTTTTCTCTCTAACATAATAAGAAGATTTGTTTGAGTAATGAAAATGTAATTAAATAAAATGTGGATATAAACGGTGACAAAATGGATGTAACTATGCAACAGAGTGCAATTTCAAGATGTCCCAAAGATTGTCTGCTCTCTTTTGCTGCACACTCTCTTTACAAAAAGAATACATTCAGGCATAATTTAAGTAGGTGAATTGGAACGTAACAAAAGTCATGTTTACCAGAGTTGCATTTGAGAATTAAATGATCACTGGATGGATGCCTAAGTTTAAAAGGCAAGTGACATCAAATCTTGACAGTGAAAGATATTCAGAGTTTAGCTTGAGACTTTGTTTTAATTTCCACCCTAGTTTGGTACATATACTGAATCTCAGATAACCCCGGCACTAAACCGCACATGTGCACAAAACAAACCATAACTCATAACTTGAAATGTCAGTCTAAGTACATGCAGTTCCAGCACCTTCTGTGTGATACATGTAGGTATGACTGGAATGCAGTTTCACCATATCAGTGCAAACGAGTGCACAGCACATATGCATTGAAAAACAATAACTATAATTATAACTATAGTTATAAAGCTTTTAAAAAAAATCTAATTTAATTAAATAGGGAAGTCCACACTTGATCAAATTAATATTTTTTTCTCCAGCTGATAAACAGCCAATCAAAATCCATTTTTAGTAGATCCATGCTTAGTAGATACAGAACTTTATTGTCCATTGGTGTGGATGCTAATATGGTTATCATTATAGTTATTGTTCTTAGTGTGAATGGGCCTCTACGCATCTGGTTCAATAAATGAAATAAAACATTTCTTCAATTATCTGAAGTTTTCTCCTCTTTCATTGTTCTGTCTGATGGCACCATGTAGGAAATAGAATTTTGATACATTTTTATTTTTTGGTTGTGTATCAACCTTTTACAGTTCAATGATGAAGCAATCTGTAGCATCAGTTCCAATCAAGTGGAGCCCCCCTGTTCTGAATCTCTCCGCAGACGAGGCTTTGCCTCCAGAAGTGACGTAGAAGACATTTACAGGTGAGCTGCTCATCTGGTCTGTGGCAGTGAACTTTAATGTAACTGTAAAGCCTGCAGTGTGTCAGTGAAAATAGCAGTTTGGTACTGAGTTTTGCAGTTTGGCTATATTATTGAGTTACTGCTTTTAATTGACACTTTAAAATGGTAAGTTAGTTAGTAGTTGCCCATTGAGATTTATTACATAATTTTAATAATGTAACTTGATAATAGTATGTTCTAATTTACATGTGGAGGACCATGTTTACATCTGAATTGTAATCTACACAGACCAAAATCAATATCCAAAACCAATGCTATAAAATCCAAATTCTAATATCGTTTGGATTCAGTCAGATTTGGTTAATTAAATATGCTGTTTGCATGTCATGTCATGTGGAGCTTGTGTCAAGCCCAGCAGACTTTTTCAGACTGCAGGTGTTGTAGGGTGATTTACGATACCTGCCAATACCTGGCAATGTGGACTTCAAAATAAACAGGTAGTGCGTATGCGCTGTTGAAATAGCCATGAGATCACTTTTTCTTTTATAAAATCTTAAATTTTTTTTGTCTTCCACATTATTATTAGACATTTCATTATTGCTTCCTGGTTCCTTGTCTCTATGATCCTAATTGCATTCCTTGTTGCATTGTATGTGCCCATGACTCACTTTCATAAAACTAACTCATAAACTGACATGTCAATATTTCCGTATATACATTCGACAGTAGAGATAAAGATCTTGTGTAGTAGGCATATATAGAAATAACTTTAGGAATCAGAGAAAGCAAGTTTGTATGTGTGCTAACAAATGGAATTCTTCAGAGAACTTTATTTTCAAATAATAAAAAAAAACCTCTTTGTTCCATTTTCAGCAGTCAGGATTCCCTCAGCTTTGACCATGATTATGTTTTCATTTCTAAAGGTACTGTTACTCCTTCCTTCATTTCTTTGTGTTTAACTAAATAAGCTAAAATTTTATTTTGTCACAAATGTTTGTATGTTCAGTTACATTAAGTGCCCTAAGAAGTATTTGCACACTTTATCCACATTAAAAATATACATTTTTATTAATCAGAAAAAAATATTGTGACAAATTTTGTTTGTCAAACATTAGTTTAACATTTTCATATGTTATGCAATTAATAACAGCACCTGACTTATGTACCCCAGAGTATGTAAAGTCCAAGTACCCCATCATCAACAAACAAGAAATTCACTATTAAATATAGTAAAATGTTTTCTTTATGCTAAACTCTAACAACATATGTGTTCAGTCATCTACTGTCAAAAAATAAATAAATATAATAAAATGACATCTCAAAATAATAAAATAAAAATGGTAATTTCTACTATTTACAGTTTTCAGAGTTTTAACGTGATTTTCTTAAGTAATTACATGAAAAACTTTTAAATACTTTGAGGCTTTTTTTGTTAGCTTCATAAAATATGATGACATACTTCGAAATAATAGTTTCCGATTGTGTTTACAATGTATCATTGTTGCCTAATTCCCAAAACTCAAACTGGTCACATATCGTTCGGAAGATTTTATCCACAGATAATGCTCGATCTCATTTAGCATTCTCTTTATTAGTAAAGTTACTAAGTTAATCGATTCTGTGAGTTAAAAACAGACAACAAATTGTACATTTGTTGTGCTATTCTGTGTCATCCACACAAATGTATAAAAATTTGCATACATTATGCATTGCACATTATTTAGTTTTTGGTCCTTAAAGATTTTCAGTATGCCGTAAATGTTGAAAAGTGTCCATGTACTTTTTAGAGCCACTGTATATCCATGGCAATTAGAATGAATCACAATGGCATTTTCACCCCTTTTTGATTTCCACTCTGATAGGAGATAGTTTTGATGAGTCAAAATCACCACTTCCCTGTTCTACTAGCAGAAGGAGCCCAAATGACAGGTAAAATAAAAAGTAAAACACAATAATCACATTTATTTCACATTTATTTATTAATTTAATGGTCATATTGTTAAACATGTTATTTTTTATATATATCTAGTGTCTTAAGAGCATCAGCTCCACCCTTCCTAATGCGCTCCAGACCTCAGGCCCTGCGGATCATTGGTCGTGTACTCACTGTGTTTTTCCAGGGAGAAATGCTGTTGAATCAAATACAGGTCATTGGGGGCAATAAGACCGGTGTGTTTGTGCATCATGTGACAGAAGGATCATCTGCTCATAACACAGGCATCAGCCCTGGATCTCAGATACTTCAGGTGAGAATTTTTGGATTCTGAACTGAACTCTAGAGTTTTTGTATCAGAATTTCAGAATTCCCAAAAATTGCTTTCATTTAAAGGCAAACCCATTACTTAGTCTTTAAAGGGGTCATATGATGATGAAAAAAAAAACATTATTTTGTGTATTTGGTGCAATGAAATGTGTTCATGCAGTTTAAGGTTAAAAAAAACACATTATTTTCCACATACTGTACATTATTGTTTCTCCTCTATGCTCTGCCTTTCTGAAACGTGTAGATTTTTACGAGGCTCATCGGCCTGAAAAGCGAGGTGTGCTGTGATTGGCCAGCTATCCAGTGAGTTGTGATTTGCCGATTACTCAGGCCTGTGACGGAAATGTTACGCCCCTCACCATACTGTGATGCCATCTCCCGGCACGACCAGAAAAAATCAATAAAACCCATTACAAACAAGGCATTTGTAGTATCCAGTGGGGACATAATTACTTATAATGACTTATACTGTCTTTTTAAGCATTGCGGTGCATCGCGCCGTGTAAACACAAAACCATGTCTGCATTTGTGATCACAAACAACAAGCGCTACTCTACACTGCTCAAAACTTGTGTTTGAATCATCAGTGGCAAATCCTTTAAATATGAAAACGTACTTACAGTCTGTAAGTCAGAACAGCCGGCAGATCAGGAAACAGTCCTCCATAAAATGGGCTGCACACATCTGAATATTTGGGTTGAACTGTTCTGGAACAGTGTTGTAAATACAACTTAACCACTGATTTCTAGTCGTGTCCTCTTTTGGAAGGCCAAACAAAGTAGTTTTGCTTTCAGAACGAAACACAGCATTACACACGGCGGGCTTGAGTGACCGGAGGCCGGCTTGAGAACAGCACGGCCGGTGGATTCGACGAAGGAGCTTGCGACAACCACATGTGACGACCCCGGGCTGGACTCCGCTTTGTCCATGGTGAAGGCCGATCCGGCGATCCACGGCGCGAAGCAATGTATTTCCTCAGTGACCAGCACAGATCAGCTCTAGGCATCCCGAAGCGGATATTTGTCCTCTTTTGGAACAACAATACTACAGCGAGAATAAAAGTTATGCCTTCTTTCATTGCATAAACATTTGGGCGGCGTTATGCAAATCTTCCGACATCGTGACATAGACATGTGGGGACATGTTAGAATGAACCGTTTTGGGGGGGTGTGGTTGACTCGTAACTTTTATAAAGAATATCTCTTTGGATTTGAGACTTTAGTCTTTGCAATTTTACAGGTCTTGTTTATGCACCAAGAGCTTGTAACCACTCGAAAAAGACAGGAAAAATTGAAATCGCATCATATGACCCCTTTTAGAGCTAAAATGTCCTTTACCGTCCAGAACTTTTGCAAAAACCAGTCTAGCTTGAATAGTGAAGAAATTCCTCTGAAAAACAAAATGGTAGGAGACATGAAGAGATTTCTGAATGGCAGGTCCCTACTGATTCTTTCAAAGATAAAACAGAAAATGAAAAGCTGTCTTTTAATCCCTCTCTTTGAATAAGGAAAGATCATTTTTTATGACTAGAGGGACATTCAGGTTTTCTAGCAGCAGTTAAATTGAGTGGGAACTAATCAAAACCAAAATTTTGCATTTGTAGCTAAGGTATGAGCGGGAACAAAGAGCTGTAATAATGGTTATAGAAGACACTACTTTGGAAGAGGCCCTGTGGGCCTTGGGGCAAGTCCAGGGACCATGCAACATTACACTGAGACCCAGCCAAGATGGTAAGAACCACAAATGAACATTCAAACACACTACATGTTAAAACTCAAGTGATATATTTTTAAAGCAACCACTCTGATTTCCAGGTAATGCATAACAGGTGACATTTTTTACACTATTTTGATAGGCTGTTTATTCATAATCACTCAATGGTACCATATCAAAATAATAAAAAAATGACTTTGCATTGATCATAAGAGAGGTAGTCACCACATCTATAGAGAAGCTCTTTTAGAGCAGTTGTTATTGCTATTCAATGTAACAGCTGTCAGATATCAAAATTCTAGCTTTTGTGACATTTTGTGCAGACTAAGATTCCTGAAATACAGGTCAACATGCTGTTTTAATGGTACAATGCTAATTTTATGGTATAATGATTAAATTAGCAAATGTTTCCATTTATTTCATTTATTAATATGTTGCATGGTGCATCGTGATCCTATACATGCTAAACTCATCTCTAAAATTGTTAGTTTAGCAGTAAATACACACTGTTCTGAAAGAGGGAATGTTTCCCTATTTGTTCATTAATTGAACCAAAACACTTTGTAATGTTTAATCTTGATTAATGTTAATTGTAAATGGTTAACATTGCTTGTTGTTAAACAGGTCAGAGACTTTTTAAACCAGGTGAGAGACTTATTCAACCAAATTTTCTTGATCACTGAAAATCTGCTGATTTCCTCCTAGCTTATGAGAACCTGCTGCAGCAGCTAAAGAATGGTGAGGTGATGTCGGGTGATTCCTTCTACATCCGTGTAAACATGACAATGCCAGGGGATGCAGCTGGGACTCTCGCAGTCAAGTGTAATGACATTGTCCATGTGACAGACACTCACCATTCCAATGATGGCTCCTGGTGGGCCAGTCACGTGCACCCTTGTCACTTGGAAGACCTGAAGAGTGGGGCTCTGCCCAATTACTACAGGTACACAACACCATTATTTCTCAAAATACTTTTTATTATTAGAAAAACTGACATCTACAATGTCAATCTGCAATCTACAATGTACAATGTTTTTTACAGTGAATGTAAAATGTTCTTGTCATTTTTTTATGTTCTTGTTTGTAGTTCCTAAGGTTTAAAAGAAAAGCACTTGTTTTTCTATTATGATTTTATGTAAAAAAGAAATACATCTATATGTCTTAACTCATTTTTCAGAGCACAGCGGCTCTTAATCAGGACTCTAGAGGATATGACTTACCCTCGAAAAGCACAAAGAAAGGTGAGAGTCCATCAGTAAAGTCATCACAGAAATGATTTCTCTCTTTTCATTTAACTTTCTACATTATTTTGATTTATGAACTATATACTAATTATAAAGCTTACAGGCAGTTTTGCTTAGTGTTCAAACAATTACACATGAATGTAATGGAGTACTGCACAATGCCTAATACAGTGATTTAAAACTGAACTATAAAACGATTGTCTTAGCTGGCCTAAGGTTAGCCATAATTCATAGGTTAGTCATAGTGCATGTTTTAACAAAATCTTGTCTAGATTTGTATCATCTTAGTTTGGAATTACATAAATGCTCGCCAAAATATTGAATTGAGGGTGTGGTATGAGGTATTTTGGTGAGGGAATAATTATGCATAACTTAGAACTCTAAAACTAGTCATTAGTCCTCAGTACCTGTTTCTGTCCACAGGGGAAAACTTTAGCTCATGAGAAGCAGAGAGCAGCGAGGATCGTCATCACTGGTCAGCAAAGTAGAAACCCACTGTGGGTCAGTGTGGAGGATGACAACAACACAGCACAGGACAGTTAGTACAAGACAAACTCCATTTAGCTCATAACTCCATTTTACTCATAACTAGACATGGGAAATATAAGAAAATGAACAATTCCAGTTCCTGTTCTGATTCCAGTTCTATTAACTATTCTTTTAGTACTTTGAGAAGGAAATTGCTGGAAAATGAAATGCAGTCTGACTGTGGAAGAGTGAGATCATTTCAATATTTAAAAAAATCCAAAGTTCTTGGAAAAGGTTTTTACTTAAGTGTTTGTAATGACTTTTCATAGACATTTTATAAGTTGTATAAATGTAACACTAAACCAAAAATTTTGTAACATATTTCGTTTATTTTAGTAAAATAGTACTGACAAAATCTCAATGTGTAGTTGGATACACATCATGTCAAATGAACACATCTAGTCAGTAACTACACTGATTTAAGTCTCACAAAGCTTAAGTTAAACCTAACATAGGAAGTATTCAATATGTGTTTGCTTCACTAAAATATGTGACTCATTGTAATCATTCATTTGGTAATCATTTGTACTGTACTTTTGAAGTAGAATTGTTGTGGTGAAGAGTAGTGTGGGAAACACAGTCACAATACTTTAGTACTGAACCAGTTCTGAATAAGAACAGATTCTTGTTTCCCAACCCTAGTCATAACATTGTACTTTAAATGCAAGCTGTTGTGTGTGAGAGAGAAATGCTACTAACTTTTTTACTAACACATTTTTTATTTGAACTTTTGAGGTAATCAATGTCGGGCAAAATTCTGGTTTAGACTTTGAGTGTCAAGAAAATCTTTCTCTCTTGTAGGTGATGGCTGTGTGCCCAGCAGATGTGTGACCCTAATGCCCTACACCCTGGTCTCACCTCGTTTCCCACCCATCTGCCGACCAGTCCTCCTCCTTCCCACGTTGCTTGGCCGTGTCTTGCACAAACGGTTGGCAGAACAGGAAGGTTATCAGTTCTGTGAGCCAGGTAAAAATATATATTTTTTTAATTTGGAAAATGGAAAAAGGAGATACATTAGAGAAGACTCTCCCATTACAGTGAGAAATCACTAGTATCAGTATTTTAAACTTTAAAAGAATTTTTGGAATCTGACTAATTAATCCAGATTACATGCAATTGGTTATTACCCTGTACTGCAAACAATGCAGTCAAAATACTTAGCCATGTTGTCAATATCACAGTGTATTCTGTCAGTATTTCCTGTTGCAATGACTATGGTTTTGATGAAAAATATTGAAAGTGCACAAGGCTGTTCTTTTTCTGTATGGTGTATGGCCTACAGTATATCAGTTTCAAAGTTACACAATACTGCAGTGGATATTGATTGTAACATACTTGACAGGATTCACATACACTTTTACTGTCAATCTGTTTAATTAAAGTCATTGTGATACAGAAAAGAAAAAAATACTTTTTCCAAAGTGGGAAAAAAATAAAAAGCAAACACATGAAACAGCCCTTAGGCAGAACTGTACACACTGTATGGGGAATTACAGTGCAGTCTTTTTTTTAGTGAAAGACAAAAATTACTTGAGAGCCATTCATTTAGGACACATTCACATTTTTTTTTGTCTGACTTCATTTATCTGCTTTGGTCTCTGGCTGTTTCCTCCTTTCCTCACTTTTGTCATCTCTTCCGTCCTCTCATCTCTTATATTTTAGAGTTGCTGATGGCGAGTGAGCATGCCATTCAAATGCAGAAGGGGGAGATTCTTGAAGAGTGTGACTCAAAAACACACCTTTGCTATACGTTGCAGGGAGTGGAGAAGATCATGAAGCGGGTGTGTCATAAAACATTGCTATTTTATTACTAATTGCCTGATAAATAGCATTTAAATAGCAGTTGTATTAAGGAAGTTGAAATAAAAGATTAGAGATGAGTGGTTTTACAGTAATACGATAATAGGAATTACAATAATCATCACGAGAACTTGTAAAGTCTAAAATGCTTTGTAAAAATTAAAATGTTTTTATTTATTAAGTACTTTTAATGACCAAAGGAAAAATGCACCCAACCCTGTTAACATATGATTCCAGTAAGACAAAAAGACAATATTTACCTACAGTATACAGTGTGTATGTGTGAGTGTGAGTGTGTGTGTGTGTGTGTGTGTGTGTGAGAGAGAGAGAGAGAGAGAAAAAGCGAGAGAGAGAGAGAGAGAGAGAGAGAGAGAGACTTTGTGTGACTATCTGTTTAATATCCAATGTATAGGGCACTCACTGTGTGTTACCGCTGGGTTTGGACTGTGTGCGTCGTCTCCACCGTGCCGAAATCTTCCCCATCATCATCTACATCATGTCTACAGAGAGGAGTCTCCGCAGATTGAGGTACTATAATTTCCTCCATGAAGCTACTCACAATGAAACTAAAAACTGATTTGATTTAAAGAGTCAGATTTATAACACAAAAAAATGCTGTTCTGGGAGCATAACTACTGTTATATTTATCTGTTCTATTATTGTTTCCTAGACACAAACTACGACAGAATGTTTTGACCGAGTCCCAGGTGCTGGAGTGTTCTTGCAGTGAGGAGCCCCTTCTGGATAAACTGCCCTGCCTTTACCAGAGCATTCCACCAGAGAGCTGGCATGACAGCGCCACCCTAATTGACACTCTGAAAATGGTGGCGTCAGAGGAGCAGCAAAAGATTGTGTGGGTCGAGTCAGATACCTGGTGAAAGAATAATGGGAATGAGAGCGTAAATTCAAAATCCTCCTCACCACAATTAGAGTATTAAGGCCAATTCATACTTTGTTGAACGTACATTGTAGACACAGTTTAGTTATGCTGTTTATGATGTAGCCTGATGTGCACCTCTCCAGAAGTTCTATGATAGGTCTTCTTTATAACCAAAGACCTTCACCCGGGATGATTTAAAAAAAAAATATCTGCAGTAGTTTCACATCCACTGGGAATGAATAATATAGATCCTGACTGATTAAAGCTTCAAATGAAAGCAGTGAGGCTGATTACACAAATAGCAGGCTGGACAGAGATGATCATAAATCATAAATGAATTTAATGATCCAAAACTTCCATATTCACACAACATTGTTTGTCCATACAACAATATTGATTATAACATGATTAGAAGAGAATTCCACTAAACATTTATGACCCAATGCAGAGAGGTCCAAAGAGGAAATATAATGGGCCTTTTAGTTAAAAGGTTTATAGGATAGAGGTTTGCTACAAAGTTGTACACTACCGCTCAAAAGTTTGAGGTCAGTAGATATTGAAAGTATACCTTTATTCAGTTAACATGACTTACATTGTTACAAAAAAATATATTTCAGACAAATGCGGTTTTAAACTTTCTATTCATCCATTTTTAAATAAAGTATTACCATATCCCTTAGAGTATTATGCAGAACAACTGTTTTAAATATAAATAATAATAAAAACATTTTTTTACTTGAGGACCAAATCAATATATCAGAATAATTTCTAGATCATGTCACACTTATGACTACAAGACTGCAGTGCATGGCTCTTGAAAATTCTGCTTTGCCATCACAGGAATAAATTACATTTTAAAATATTTTTAAATTATAATATTATTTCATAATAATACTGTTTTACTGTATTTTTCATCCATTAGATGTTTTGAGACTTTTGAATCATAGTGTGTAGTATATATAAAAAGTAATGTTGCAACATTCACAGATAAGGCATTTTGTCCTAAGTGCTGGACCCTAAGGGTTCTGAGACTATCATTCAGTATATGTGCCAGGACTTAAAGGAGTTTCTTTTTTTTTTCTTTATCTAAATATTAAAGTATTGCTTAGAAATGGGTATACAAGGTGCTTTATTGGGACTTGTTTTTAAGATGCATGCTATCTTTATTTATAACTATAGTCTTAATGCTCTATAATACTGATCCACTATTTTAAATGCACAACAGATAAATATTAAATCAGATTTCACTGACCATCTGTGTATAAAACCATCAGTGGAATTTGTTTACAACGAATCAGCTACCTAAGTTACATTAAGTAGCAACAGAGCACAAAATCCAGTTGATATTATACTTAAAAGTGTTATTTACCCCAGGCTCACAAACAGAGGTTATTGTTTAAGTTAGGGAAATATGCAAATGATAAATACGTCATTACTGCACAGAAATCCAAAAAATGAGGATATAGAGCACTGCCAGAGCATTTTCCCCTCAGACCTTATATCTAATCTCAGCCGCCCCACATGCACTCCACCACACTAAACTATGTTATACATTATGAATTGTTTTTACTCAGGTTGAAATGCATTGTTTTTGCAAAAAAAAAAAAAAAAAAAAGTCAACAGTTTTCACTGTTTGAAAACTGACAGTTTAGAACTGAGAGCAAGTAACTATTGAATAGTGATTTATAGATAATACACATTACAATGTTAATGTTCTCTTTTATATTTGTATATTCTGTTTCATTACAAACTGTAAACTGTATACCATGTGTACAATTCTGTTGTAGAGTATATCTCTGTGATTATGTAAACGTTTTTATTTTTCTTCTCTGATGTGTACTGATCTACACAAAACACTTTGTCTCTTGATCAAAGGATGAATGTTGAACAGGAACCATACTTTCATAACATACTGTACAGCAAAATTCTATGCATTTGTGTCATTCCTGTTTTTAAACAAGACGTAAACAATTACCCCTGCTCAACTAGGAAAAACCCGTCCAGCGGCAACATGCCCTTCATTGATACTGTACCACAAATGTGTACTTTCCCATAACGTGAGAGCTGTTAGCAAGCATTCTAACAATGTAAACAACAATAACAATGATTAATCTTGACAAATACTTGTAAAGCCTACAGAAATGCTTTGTGAAAATTAAGGTCAGAGGTGAGACATTTTTAAATAAGAGAGTCAGACTGATATATAGATAGAATTCTATTATCATTATTCTAAAATTAATTTTAAAAAATGTGTGTGTGTATATATATATATATATAATATATAATATATATATATATAATATATAATATATATAATATATATATATATAAATTTTCATTCATTTTAGTCATTTAGCAGACGCTTTTATCCAAAGCAATCAAAATCAACAAAAGAGCAATGATATACAAGTGCTATAACAAGTCTCAGTTAGCCTAACGTAGTACAGATTTTTTTATTTTATCATTATTTTTTTTAATGATATATTAAAAAGAAAACAGATATAATACAAAAAGAATAGAGCAAGCTACATACAAGCTTTGCATTTTGTTAACTGTAAAATAAATAAAAAGAAAACAAATAGATAGGATAAAAAAGAATAGAGAAGCTTGTGTTAGTTTTTTTAAGAAAAGCAGTTACAACATGAATAGAGTGCAAGTCTAAAAGGGGCAAGCTTTTTTTTAAAGAATAAAATTAGAATAGAGAGTGCTAGAGTTCAAATAAAGATGGAAGAGATGTTTATGTGTGTGTGTGTGTGTGTGTGTGTGTGTGTGTTGATAAAAGTTAGTGTATATACATAGATAAACAGTTGATAAAACCATTAAATAAAAACTAAAATCGCTCTCAAAACATATATAGTACTGTATTGTGAAATGTGTTCTTGTTCTTGGTCTTGTTCTTATTATTACTGACTTTCATCATTATATTGATTTCTACTTCCACTCCTTTTCTACCACAAGAGGGAGCCAAAGAGCAGTGTAAAAATAAAAGGGAGTGGTTGAGCACGGGTGAAAAAGAAAATACAGTGTTTTGGAGAATAGGAAAGATATGTAGAGAATCTCATTTTATTACACTAAAAGATGGTTGCCAGTTCATGTATAAATAATTTTGCTGGAGTAGTCGTCTTGTTTTCAGCTGTTGTACTATTGCTTTGCCTTTTCTGTTTGCTGTAGAGATCATGCTAAGCCAAATCAATGCACATGCCTTTCTTCTATTGACTTCAGTATTGTACAGCGCTTCACCAAATCAATTTCCTCGCCGAGGCTGATTTTTTTGCTTGGTTCCACTGGGGTTCTGGAACCCCTCTGGTTGCCAGGAAACGGCCCGAGTGATTTGTTGTGTGTGTCAGAGTATATTTGAGATGGTGACAAACCCTTTCAGTACATGCAGCCAAACCACTGCTTTTGGGATTAGGGAGAAGGGCTGACAGATAAGATTTGTGTGGTGGAACACAAGTACTAATGCTCAAACACACGTGCATGCAGCAGGCTACTTCCACCATAGTCAGATTTGTTTCTCATCTGGTTTCGTGACTCTGGTTTGACTCGTTGCGGTTTGACCTTTTTATTCTGACAAAGATGCCATTTTATTGCAGTGAAGATGACGTTCAAACACTGTTACAACCCCACTTTAAGTCCTGCCATTTATGAGTGCAGTCAATCATTTATAAAGATATTTTATTCTGTTTTCAAAACATAGATGGTCCAAATACTTGTCTCAAGCATTCAAGCAACTGTGTATGTATTCATAATATTCATAAGATATAAAAAAAATTAGATCACGATTTTCATTCATTTATCCCTCTATCCAACCATAGGATTCTGTTCACTTTATTTAAACAATTTATTTTTATTTTAACACAGTTGTATCAGGTTTCTCCTTCAAACATGGTTGCATCATGTTACATTGATTTAAAATGGTTAGGCTACTTTTACACATCCCATCATGCTTTGCAAGGGGCTGTATATGGGGAGAGAAAATGTTAAAATAAAGTGTTATTTTTTCATTAATTTTTTTATATTTGCAAGATAAGAAAATAGGGAGACCTGTAAATGTCTAACAATCAATTATGTTTTATCTATTATGTCTATTTTATATTTTAGGCGACTTACCATTGTGGTGAAGTGTACATGCTTGGGTTGAGGACCTGCTAAACGTAAATGAAAGGTGGGTAAGTATGGTGTCTTATATTTGGAATTTGTGCTCTGCATTTCACCCATCCACACACACAGCAGTGAGAAGTGTATAAACATGAACAAGTCATTCATTCCCCCACCTACAATCCCTGCCTATACTGAGACTCGAACCCGAGACCTTTAAGTTATAAGTGTGGCTCGCTAACCATTAGGCCACAACTGCCCCAAACAATAAAAGTTGCTTAAATAAAAAAATAAAATAAAAAAGTAATTCTAATTAGGGTGCAAGGGATGTATACAATGTCATGTTTAGACTGCCAACATGTACTGTCATGTCTGTAAATAAAATTGAATGTGACTTGTATGTATGTTATGGTAACATTTTGCCTGAACTTGCATAGAAAGTGGTTCTACACAAAATAAACATTTTTTCTTTACTCAAATACTTCATGAAGGATGAATTAAAGCAAACAGAATTCGACATGTTCAAATAACATGATTCCATTCATGAAACCACTGTCCATGATTGAATTCAACCACTTATTTTTTTGTGATTGCTTTGGTTTTTTGTGTGTGTTTCTAATGGTTTAATTAATGGTTTAATCTCTCAAGTCCTGATAATTTATTAATTCATTCACTCAGTCTTATGTACAGTATTTATTGTTTATTTGTAACAAATACAGTAACATGGGTGTGATTCAAGGTTAATGTTTATACTGTCAGTTGATATTACCTTTGAACTCTTGGTGTAACTATTAGCTTTCTTGTATTGTATGGCCAGGCATTTTTCAGAACAGAAATTAGATATAAAGAGTTATAAATGTTTTAAATCTTCTGCATGGGAACCTTGACACGCTACTGGGTCATGAGTTCAGAACAGACAGCAGCGGGTCTAAATTTTTTAGAGAGCCCAACTGTGAATCACATATCTATCCAGCACATAGAGCAATGATCCTCACAACATTTGAAATTGAATTTGGAAATGTGTTTAGATTTAGAGACTGGAGGAGAAAATGGTGGGCGAGGGAGCTAGACAAATTCAGAGAAAGAAAAAAAATCACAACCCTTTTATCGCTGGTGTGCTTTCAGGATTATTTGAGAGTGTTAGAGTTGTGTAGCTGTGTACTGGGAAACTGAAGAGATACCTGGGGATAATATACACGGGGTTTAAGGAATCATTACTGCTCAGGTAGCAGAGAGTGTGTGGTCTGTAT
The DNA here is from genome assembly GCF_018340385.1 of Cyprinus carpio. Taxonomy (NCBI): domain Eukaryota; kingdom Metazoa; phylum Chordata; class Actinopteri; order Cypriniformes; family Cyprinidae; genus Cyprinus; species Cyprinus carpio. The sequence continues at coordinate 10,904,944 of NC_056602.1, forward strand.
TGTCTTTACAGACATATCTATCTATGTGTGTGTGTGTGTGTGTGTGTGTGTGTGTGTGCGCGTGTGCGTTGTGTGTGTGTGTGTGTGTGTGTGTGTGTGTGAGAGAGAGAGAGAGAGAGAGAGAGAGAGAGAGTGTGAATGCCTGCGCAAGTGTGTTGAGAGCTTTCATGTATCTACACAGCCTGAAGTTGTGGAAGCTTCTCCTTAGGTTACCACAGCAGAGCCCCTTCCTTAGGTTGCCGGGAGACGTTTAGTCCAGATGCACTGTCAAGGGGAATTAAGCTCAGACAATCTGATTTTAGTGTCTGTCCATTTTACTTCAGAGAGCTCTAGTACAAGTCACTCATGCACCACCCAGCTTGTAATAGAATACCTTTAATCGTTTCTGTTTCTAAGGTTCAGTGAGAGAGCAGATCACAGGCTAGGTGGTTCCACTGTAGTAGTGAAATTGTCTATAATAGTCAGATCCAACATCATCAATGGAACTTCAGATTTGGGGGTGAATGACATGACACTCTATTTGTTTGTTTATTCTTTCATTTATTCAAAATTTATGTTAAAAAGCACCACAAATGATTTGAATACACTGCTTACAAGATGAGCATATTTTATTGTCTGAATTAACCAAAGTTTGTGCAGTATGAATATGAATTCTATTTGTACAATTCTGATTTATATTTATATAACATAAATGCACAATTGATTAAAATTTTAAGAATGTTAGATTCAAACCTTTCAAAAGATACTATACATACAGTATGTCTATATTTATGGTCCAACACCTATTTTAAAAAACACACATGATGCCGCACTTATCAGGTTTAGAACCTTAAAAGGTTAAAATTAATTGATATATATATATATATATATATATATATTATTATTATTATTATTATTATTATTATTATTTTGGCCATGCATAAAGTCAAAATGTCAGGGTGATACAAACTTCTTGATAATTGAAGAAATAAATTTGTATTATAAAATGAAATTCTTGAGAAGAAAACCTTTTAAAGGGACAGTTCCCTTTAAAATTCCATTTAAAATAAAAATTGTGTCATTGTTCCAAAAATGTATTGCCTCTGTGGAACATAAAATATATTTTGAGATTTTTTTTCAACTGTCATAAAAACAACTTTGTTGCCAACTTTCTTCAGCATTTATATGTAATAATACATTTAAGAAACCAACCTTAATACAAATAGTACATTTCTAGAAACCTAGAAAAGTGTTTTTTTAACTAGATTTTTTCAGTTTCTTTATCGTGGACACTCTTTCTTGTGTCACTGATTTGTGTACTGAATGGTCTGCTCAAAAACAAAAGTGAATCCACACTGTTAATCAATATATTAAAGTTAAATGTTTAACAAAACAATGCTAGAGACCATGTATGCAAAGTACAATGCTTGTAAATGAAATAAAAGTTAACTTTTTTTAATTCTGTGTGCATCACAGGTATAAATACCTGAGGATTTATAATAAAATGCTATTTATTTTGCTCCTCACATACTCTCACTGAAAATTAGCAAATAATTTACAGTTTCTGCTTTGATTCTAAGCAGTGAAGGTTTTTGGCAGCCTTCTTGCACACTGAGGCTGTGTGTATTTGTCACGCCTGAGCAGACATGTAACTAAAAACGTGTTACTTTGCGCTCAGCATGTGTGACAGCCAGCAGTGTGATACCTGGCTTATACCACCCTAGTGCCCTCAGGTGGCAGATCAAACTAGCGGGGGCCCTCCATCTCACAAACGCTCCCTCTACTTCCACAGGTTGCCAGATCTCACCCTAACTCTCCTTTACAGTACAAGATGTCAGACTTTGTTCATCTGTAATTTCCCTGTATGCTCAGGTTGCTTGCTTTATAATTCCTGACCATACATGTTCTTTTTAAACTATTTCACAGGAGGCTCAATGCAATGACATTTGCATTTAACACATTTCCTTTTCCCTCTTGTATACCTTAAGGCCTCAGTCAAGCCACTGGGGTTGCCAGATTTCACTCACACCTTCTCTAACTGTGCAGGTGGTCATATCTCTCTAAACCCCTTGCTGGGCGGTGCGTTGGCTGTGGCCTTGAATCCAGCTGGACTGGCTTATTATCTCCAGATGACACCAGCGGGAAGAGCAGATGCCTTGTGGCCATGTTTGGCTCAGCTGTGAGCTAGAACATTCATCACGCTCCCAAATCTCAGTCCTGATACTGAACTAACCATGTACTGTACAGGTCTGTATGCAGACTACAAACCTGACCATAGACCCCTACATGACAAAACATGCTGAACTATGAGAAGCTTTTTGTGGCAGTGGTTAAAAGGAATATCTATACTGCAGCATCATAATTAGTGAATGTGAATGAATCGGGAAGGTTTTTTCATGATGGAGCAAGTTCTAAGATTGTTGGTATTGTTGTAGTATGTAGGTCAGAGCCATAAACACAAGAGAGCACTGTCACTGTCTTCATAAAGCTACTCATTTATTTATGCATGTGTATTTGTGTGTGTGTGTGTGTGTGTGTGTGTGTGGCATAGGCAGCAGGTCTGCTAGATTAGAGAATGAAAACAAATCAAAGCAATGCTGCCAGAATTTGATTAAACCAGCTTTAGAATGCCTGTGTCAGCGAGTGTGAGTTTGTGTAGGAGGGGCTGTCTCTGGTTTGTGTTTTTTTTTTTTTTTTTTTTTTTTTTTTTGTCTGTATGCATGTTAGTATGTTTGTCTATGTGTGTGTTAGTATGTGTGTAGCTTTCTGCAGACAGATGCATTAGTATAGGTGTGTGTATGTGAACACACTAGTGCAAGCAATCTTTATCTCTCTCGGTTATTATATATACCCTCTGCAGTGTATCTCTGTATGGACTTCCTTCCCGTCTGCTTGCCTTTAACAAGAAAAGAAGCTGAAGTCAGGAAATGATATTTTTAATCTGCCCCCTGCAAAGAGCTTTTCTTATTAAAGCTGCAGTTGGAGAGGACAGATCATAACGACTCACACTCTCTCTTTCTCGCACCTGTTCTGTCACTCTTGCACACCTAGATTCTTTTATTTCGTTTGCATAGTCCTAAAAAAAAAAATGGCATATAAATGTCTAAAGCTCTTCTAGTTGGCTTCTGAGACATTTTATTCAGGGCTGCATGATTATATAAACCCATCTGAGAATTCCAAACAGGATATGTGACCCGGAGGATAAAACAAACACGCCATTCACTGATGGCAGCCATAGTTACGTTTGAATTGTTGAGTCGTGAATGCATGCTACAGTAAGAAAAAATATTTTCTATTATTAGGCATGGAATTATAAAAATCCTCAGCTTTATAATTTAGATCACAGTTTACATCACACCATGATCTGGTGAAATTGATCAGTGAATGAACACTGAGACAAATGAGAGTCAGTGTCTTCATTTGTGCCTCCCCTCAAGCTGACTGCTGGGGTGAGCATGCAAATAGCTATTGACCTTTTTAAAATGCAACTCTTTCTCACTACCTTCTGCTCTTAAAAGCCCATGTCATTCTGATTGCCTAATGAAAACCCTAAGTGTTTTATTGATTAATAATGATCAATAATGGGAAAGGGGGAGGGATTTATAGGCCCATCTCAGCGAGAAGAGATAGAGAAAGGGAGAGATAGAGAGAAACCGAGAAAAAAAGAAAACTAAAGATCTGAAGACGGAAAGAGAGATAAAAATAGAGATGCACGAAGGAAGGAAAGAGAGACAGAGTAGGAGAGTGGATAAATACAAAAAGAGAGAGTGGATGGGTTGACTTTTATAGCCTCATGGTTTGTCCTTCAAACACAGCCTATATAACAGAGGCCTGTTGTTCACTTTGATATTCAAATAAAAAGGGAGAGGAAACTGAATCTTTTTAACTGTCAAAGGTAGAATCTGGACATTTCAGTAGTGAACTGAACTCATTGTATTCTTCACCTGCTCTTCAGTATACAGCAATAAAAACACAATAAAGCATAATAATTACACATCAGATTGCTTTTGCCAGTCTTGTCTTTACTGTAGTCCCTCTGGCATGAGCTTTGAATGGTTTAAACTATAAAACAGCTTGAACTATAAATAATTTCAGGAAGGATGTCTTCTATAAGAAGCTAAGAAGCATTAGGTTCTACAGCAACCAATGATCACCATGGAACCCTAACAGCCTTTCATCTGGTCTTTCAGAGTCCCTAAATGCAATGATAAAAATCTTCCATTTTGTTGACTTTACGCAAAGCTTGTGGTATAAACATTTTAACTACTTGAAGGAACCATTATAAATGCATCTGTGTAGCATGAATTTTACTTCAGGTCATGGTTGAAAAGATAGATAGATAGATAGATAGATAGATAGACTGTATGCCTCTGTGAAATGTTAAAATATATATTTGGCTTTTTAAAATTCTATAGAATATAATAGGAATAATTTATTATTTCAAACTAAAGGCTTAAATGAGACCTGTAGAGAAGCATCACTCGTAAAAGATTAAACATAATTGTGTCCATGTCCAAAATACATACAGAAGGATTTTTATTTCTGTTTGATGCTAGCTTTGTGTTGTTTACCTGATCTGAACAATAATATGAACACTTACCCTTTGTCAGCCAAGATTCCCCATCACTGATGTTTAAAGAGACCTCCTGCCTCTGTATATATCCAACAAGGAACCTGAACTGTAAAAGCACCCAGACAGGGAGGCAATCTGAGAGGAGCATTAAGAGTCTCTTGTGGGTAAAAAAATCTTCGAATCGCTTCTAAAATGAAACATTAAAGCCCCTTTCACCCTGGATGTGCTATATCCTAAAATTACATCAATTACACTGCCAGCCCCTGCCTGACCATTATGTACTTTGAGAGGATACCTGGGAGACTAATTGAGGTGTGTTGTGTGTGTGTGTGTGTGTGTGTGTGTGTGTGTGTGTGTGTGTGTGTGTGTGTGTGTGTGTGTGTGTGTGTGTGTGTTTAAGTCTCATGTATAAGTCTGACACGGGATAGAGATCAATAGTATTTGTATTTTATCATACATTTCACATGTCCCAAATATTTAAGCCTTACAGTGGAATCATATACCAAACATCACACACCACAGATCTTTGTATTTCAACTGTCTGTGTGTGTGTGTGTGTGTGTGTGTGTGTGTGTGTGTGTGTGTGTGTGTGTGTGTGTGTTAATGTGTGCTGTTTGGGCACATGCTGGCATAAGTCTGTGTGTTTGTATGTGGTGGGGGTGGGCAGCTCCTGCTGAGAGATTGTACTGACTGCTGAGTTATTGCTCTTTAATTATCAATTACTGCTGCAGTGGTGAGCCAAGAGCAGAAGAGGTGCTAATGAAAACAGAGGAAGCATTAAAATATGCACTGTGTAAAGGGACAGAAAGAGGGTTGGGTGTTGCTGAAAAAGTACTCATCCTCAGGCCATCCAAAAATTTAGATGAGTGAGTTTGTTTGGAGAAATAACATTACATTAGTATTGCATTCACTGATGAAAGCAATATTGTTGATAGAGGACTCATTTTAACAGAAAATAATGATTTGAAGTAATCTTGATGTATTTGTTTGTTGCAAGCATGCATATTTTGCTTCACAAGACATTAAGACACTTTTTTCACTTTTTTATTTTTTCACTCTTAATTGATGGACTTGAGTTATGTGGATTACTTGTTGCTTGTGGATTATGATGTTTTTAAAAGTAGTTTAAACTTTCATTCTGATGGCACCCGTTCACTACAAAGGATCTATTGCGAAGACTAGTGATGTAAAGTTAATGTTCTACAATCTGATCCAAACTCAATAAAACCTTGTATGTTTGGTGTGGATGTTGGTAGTATAATCTGGACATACTAAATATGGCCTGTTGCCATTATCATGTGACCTACAATGTAAACTGTATTACTGTTAGTTTTTCATAATATAAATTAAGTTTTTTTTCCCATTATATATATAAGTGCTGTAATGAAATTTTGTGCCATCTTTGTCAAAAGAAAAAAATTAAAGTGGGGGGTTTCCATCTTGCCCTGGAGGGCATTTTACCCCACCTTACCCTAATAGCTCCAAATATGCTGAAAAAATACCCAGAATGGCTTACTGCTTCAGCTGACATTTTTAAATGCACATCTAATGGGCACTTTACTATTCCATAAGGCCACAGAAAAAGTGTTGTCACATTAATTGAAAACACTATATATATAGAAATGAAGGGTCTGTAATATTTATGGTAGGTTTATTTTAACGGATAGAGGCATAATATCAAACAAAAATCCAGAAAAAAAAAAAAAACACACACATTATATACAGGTTAGAGATTGATTTGAAGTATTTGGTCCTCAACCAACCAACAAAGAATTCTGGCTCCCACAGATTGTTTATGTGCCCATGTGGAACACAGATTAGTCCTGTCACTTTAAGAAGTTACTCCTAATGTCAGCTCGTTATGTGTATAAGACACCTGTCCAAACAATCTGTATCTTCCATTCCAACCTCTCCCACCACCATGGGCAAGACCAAAGAGCTGTCAAAGGATGTCACAGACAAGATTGTAGATCTGCACAAGGCTTGAATGGGCTACAAGACCATCAGCAAGAAGCTTGGTGAGAAGGAGACAACTGTTGATGCAATTATTCAGAAATGGAAGAAATACAAAATAACCATCAATCTGTCTCAGTCTGGAGCTCTGTGCAAGATCTTGCCTCATGGGTTAAGGGTGACCATGAGAAAGGTGAGGGATCAGCTCTGAACTACACGGGAGGATCTTGTTAATGATCTTAAGGCAGTTGGGACCACAGTCACCAAGCAAACCATTGGTAACACACTACACCACAATGGACTGAAATACTGCAGTGCCCACAAGGCCCCCATACTCAAGAAGGCACATGTACAGGCCCGTTTAAAGTTTGCCAAAGAACATCTAAATGATTCAGTGAAGGCTTGGGAGCATGTGATGTGGTCAGATGAGACCAAAATGGAGCTCTTTTGCATTAACTCGACTCGCCATGTTCGGAGGGAGAGAAATGCTGACTATGACCCCAAGAACACCATCCCTACAGACAAGCACAGAGGTGGAAACATTATGCTTTGGGGCTGTTTTTCTGCTAAGGGTACAGGACGACTTCACTGCATTGAGGGGCAAATGGATGGGGCCATGTACTATAAAATCTTGGACGGGAACCTCCTTCCCTCAGCCAGAACACTGAAGATGGGTCATGGATGGGTCTTCCAGCATGACAATAACACAAAACATACCGCCAAGGCAACAAAGGAGTGGCTCAAGAAGAAGTACATTAAGGTCATGGAGGGGCCTAGCCAGTCTTCAGACCTCAATCCTATAGAAAATCTGTGGAGGGAGCTGCAATTTCAAGTTGCCAAACTACAGCCAAGAAACTTTAAGGATTTAGAGAGGATCTGTAAAGAGGAGTGGACCAAAATCCCTCCTGAGATGTGTGCAAACCTGGTGACCAACTACAAAAAAAAAGTCTTACCTCTGCGCTTACCAACATGGGGTTCTGCACCAATTGTCAGGGCTCTGCCCTGGCAGCTTTGTCTGTGTTGTCTTTGTTTAATGTTTCTTTGTTTGTCTTGTGTCTTCACACATTGCTTTGTCTTTGTTTATGCCTGCCATGTGTTCCTGTGGTCCCACCTCCTTGTTTCCGTTGGTCACGCCCTCTTTAGGCCTTGTCTTGTCCTCGTTTCTGTAATTGTGCTCACCTGGTCCTCGTGTACCTTCCTCCCTTTATATTGTGCTGTTTTTCCTCTTGTGGTTGCTGGTTTGTCTTGTGCCATTGAGACAGTTACTAACTTGCTGCTCTATATTCCAGTCTTGCCCTGTTAGGTTGTATCCTTGTTGTAGTTTTTGCTCCTGATTTTCTATTTTCTGATTTTGGTTTAGTTCTTTAGTAATCTTGTTTATATTTAATTGTAATATCATATTTACTTATTCATCAGTCTTGTTTCTACTCTTGAACTGTTTATATTTTATTATTTTTCAGTCTAAACTTGGATATTTCCATTTATATTTTGTTTTGGCTTTTCTTTTTTTTTAATCGTTTCTTCTGTGTGTTGCGTTGAGTAGTGTTGTTGTGTGGTCTTGAGTGGTGCCTTGTGTATTTGTTTGTGCTGTATGTTCCCTCCAGTCCTGCTCTACCAGCCTGAGACTCTCTGCCTGTTGGTTCCCCAAGGTGGCCTGCCAACCAAGCCTGCTGCTGAGCACTGTATCTCTGATCCTGCCTGCTTTGAGCTCCTTCACTCTGCTTGCATGCTCTGCTGTTTTCTGTTCTAGTTTTCTCCCCATCCTTCCGCCCAGATTTGACCAACGACTTAAGACTGTACCCCAGACTGTCTATCTCTCAGGGCATTGATCTCTCCCTGCTGGCTGGAGCTGTCCAAAGATTGTCCACCCCTGTGCTGTGAACGTGTTTTCAATAAATCTTGTTTCACTCACTCTGCATTTGGGTCCCTTCCTGTTCACCGTGACACCAAGTACTAGGTCATGTTTTGCTTGGGATCAAATACTTATTTCACTCACTGAAATGCAAATCAAATTCTAACCTTTATACAGTATAATGTGTTTTTTTTTTTTTCTGGATTTTTTTGGTTGCTATTCTGTCTATGTACCTTAAAATAAACCTACCATAAAAATTACAGACCATTTCTTTGTAAGTGGGCAAACTTATAAAATCTGCAGGGGATAAAATAAATATTTTCCCCACTGTGTGTGTATATATATATTAGGCTAATGAAAATAAAAATAAAACCTGGATTTAGCCTACTTTTACATTCGGATTGGAATAGATGCTTGCCTAATTAGAATACCAAACTGTCGCCATCCTGAGACTTAACACCGTTAAGACTACCTATGACAACGTAGTAATATCTAAACGGTAATCATAAAATCTAGATAGCAAGAAAGTTACCATTCTCCATGTAAACCCAGAAACACATTGCTTGGAAGAAGTAACCAGTAAGAGCTGAGAGCTGAGAAAACTTCAAAACAGAGAAATAAAGACATATGGTCACAGGGTCATTTTTTGTGTAGATAATAGCTAACTAATTCATAGTTTCATAGATGTTCAGTTAATTAACTTTTATCGCTGCTTGATTTTTTTTTACTCCCTGAAACCTAATCTTCAAGTAAGATAATACAATAATTTTAGCTCAAATCATCATGGTCGTTAATTATCACACACTAAAATGACACAAGACCACCTGCTTCGCACCTGTGCCCTGCTCACAGTTTTGCCATAATGATCGGCTGATTTTAGTAGCTATTAAACATTTGCCAGTGATTTCACGTTCTTCCCTAATGCTGTGCAGCGTGACTTGTTTGAAGCTATGTGAGCAATACAGCTGTAATCATCTACCGAAATGCCACGTTTCTTGAGCAGAATTGGTGAGATGGGAGATGGAAGAGAAACGTGACCGTCTGCCGATAAGATCAGCCAGAGGTCTGTCACATGCTCTGCCAACCTGACGTGATGGCATCGTGCCAAAAAGCACATTTCTCGTGTATCTGCTCCTTCACATAATTACAATGTCACCCATTCTTTCTTCCTTTAAACACGAAAACTAAATAATTTTACATATTAAACACTTCTGTGGATGGATAAACATCATTATTTTAAGGCTAAGTCCTCAGTGCCAAGTTGCATGCGCTTTAGGTTAAGAAAACCTTTAGTAATACATTATAGCCTTTAAATGTTTTCAAAAAAAAAATCTTAAAGGTTTTTTAAGGGGATGGTTGGATCTTTGGGTAATAAAATACACGTCTAAACATCATCAAAGCCTCTAATTTACAAGACAAATATTCTTATTTTGCAATCCATCAAATTATAAAGATTTGGTTTTCACCTTTTCTATTCAGCAAATTATGAAAAATATTTATTGCAGTTGCCTTTCTAATGGAAAAATTTATGTGACAATTCGTTTAGATTAGGCTACTATGTTGTAAACTAAATATATTTATATAGTGAAGGTGAGCTACCTCAAGCAAACAAACGTGCAGCGAGTGATTCATTCAAGCCCGGTTATCAGAGGCACGTGCGCTGAAAGCGTCAAAGCTTTCAGACACATTAAATATATGCGATGTTTTATATTTCTGGAATGCAGTTAGCGCACTCGTGTCAATGAAACTTGAAGAGAAAGACAACCATGAACAGAGACGAGGAAATTCATAAATTACTAAGTCACTGCAGGTTAATTCTTTTTTACAATTGTTGGAAGGTGTTAAAACTTCTTTCTCTTTTCTAATAAACGGTTAAACTAAACTGATAAATTCGCATATGCCGGTTTTATTGAAATGCTTGCATGAGGTTTACTGGTGGACGATGACTCACCATGCAAGTCTCACGTGGGCAGACAGGTAAACAACTGCACGAGGACAGCAGTTCTGACGCACGGGAACATGTGCATTACACAGTGCAAGAGAAAAGAAAGAGAAAATAAATATGAATCAAAATACTTTACTTTCAAATGATAGAAACGGTGATAGAAAATGTCATATGAACAAGAGGTTTGTGAGGCTTACTCATATTATTCCCCCTTGAAGGTAAATTTTCTCAAATAGTTTTAATCGAATTTCAGCCTGAGAACTGTATCTATTAAGGCTGTACACTTTTAAAATAAAGATTCAGTAGTGGTTCCATTGATGCTGTGTGGTGTCATTTAGTTGGCTGTAGGCTATTAGGCTAGCCTGTTCTTTGTAGATTAACATTTAACGTAGGCTATAGACAAATAGTCAAATCCTAAAGCAGAGGTTTGGTAGTTTGTTAGTTATTTTATAATAGTATACAGTAAGGGTAAACACACACATACGTACACACACACACACACACACACACACATACTTGCAATAAATGTGTGTGTGTAATATGGTCAATGTGACCAATCCATATCTATGTTGTCTCCTCGTGCACTTGTGTTTGTGTGATTTGTAGTGATGTGTCTGCAGTTGTGGTTAGTGTGTCCATAGGGAACAGTGTGGTAATTCCATTTTGCTATTTGAGCATGTTTGTCTCTCTGTCTTTGTTGCCATTGACAGATTGGATGTGATGAATGCAATTTTTCTGCATGCCAGCATGCAAGACATCCCAAAACCACTGCCAAACACAAATGTGCATGGTCCGCACGCGCACACACACACACACACACACACACACACACACACACACAAATGTATGACCATTAAAATCTCACCTGTGAGTACATGCAGGCATGTTTGCCCAGACACATGTAGTAGTCACACACAGACAGACAGACAGACACACACACACACACACACACACACACACACACACACACACACACACACACACACATACTTCAGGCAGATGACATAGACTTATTAAGCTGCTGTGTGAGAGAGGCAGGGGGAAGGGAACAGACTGGTGGCTTCCCCCAGCATCACCCCCTCCTCTCTCTTGCTCGCTGTATTATGATGAATTATCTTTGTGTTCGCTCTTCACTCACTGAAGGTCTGTCCTTCTCTTCTTTGCTGAGCTACAAAACTGGCAAATGCTCCTTTTAGTGGGAGGAGGAGCAAAGGAGACATTTAAATCCCTGAAATCTCTCTCACACATACACACACTGGCATTGGTGCTGACAGCTACAAAACAATCCTACTATTGAGAGCTGCCTTTGTTCTGTCAGACTGGATTCTCTTGTCTCCTATTCAAAGTGGTTGCTCTTTTCACAGCTGTTTTTGTTTTCTTTCTCAGGTTATTCCTTTTGACCTATGTCCAGCACTCTGATGCATATGAGCGTATTGTCCTTTTCCACATTTTTGCGTCTCAATTCACTTTCTCTCTCTTATGAAGGTGTGTTCAATGCATGCAGACATTAGTATTGCACACCAGGGAGCTCACAAGCGGAAATTAGCCATTTTATACATGTGCTGAGTGACAGCTGTGACTCCCAGAGCAGTTTTCTGCTCTTCCTAGTTCTCTTTCTCTCCTGCTTGCTCTCTCTTTCTCTCTGTCTCTCTCTCACACACACACACACACAACTCCCCTGGGAGAATAAATCTGCAATCAACCAGGCCTAAAAATAGTTGGTGATAAGAACCACCACCTTCTCTCTCCCTTGTCATAGATTCTTCCTGTTTCATTTAACAATCCATCAACATTATAGCAGTATTATCATATTACCCAAAAACAACCTGCATGACACATTCAGAAATTTCAACATCATTCATAAAATTTATGCTATGACAGTGTAGATAATATGATCACAATCAGAGTTCACTGTATTATAGTTTAAAATCTTTTTGTCTGTGGAGTAGTATATGTGTGCCAGCAGTTTTCATCAAGCCTCCATAAATAAATATGGAAATATAATTCTTTGCTCAAGCATAGTTCATGCAACTGAAATGGAATGGTACAAATACATCAATATGATTCAGCATAAATAAATGTTTGGATGATCAATAATTATATCAATAAATGCCATTCAAATAGGTTACAATGTGTTTATTGGCCTGCTGGGATCCATGTGTTGTGTAATGATGTGGGTGTGAAGGAGACTTGGCTCTAAATGGCCGAGCATTTTTCCTGCTGTGTTACAAAGACAATCAGCTTATAGACTACAGTCTTCTGTTACTTTAAGGCCAGCTCAATGTCAGTCTACTGATTTCTAAAATTTTGTTTTGTTGGTGTAACCTAATTTATTAAGGTTGACTCAGTAATGTAATCTTTTTTATTTGAATAAAATAATTTTTCAAAATATTTTCCTTTTTTTGCACTGTGATGTTTATACCTGACTTTTTTCATTCTTTCTGATATATAAATAAATAAATTCATTAATTCTTTTCTTTAACAAAATTCACACTCTAGCATCTCACATTTTTTAATGTCTTAAATATATTTTCTTCCATAATAATACTAAGATGTGAGTGATTTTTTTTATCTAATGTATCTTTTAATGACGTTGCATGTCTTTTTAAATTCACTTGATTGTCTATACCTCTCAAAATGACTGAATAAATCAGAATAAATGTGCTACGGTGAGAAAGGTCACAGTGACTGTATTGATTATCTGTGTCATTAAACCTCAACGCTGATTCACTCCTAATGAATCTATTTGCTGAGGTTTTGTGAAGAGACATTAGGTATCAACACATCTTTCTAATGAGATCTTAACAGACAGTGAGATGTGTGTATGTGTGTCTGTGTGTATGTGACCCCTGCTGTGGTATATCCACAATACGTGTGTAGACCTATGACCTTTTCATGTCCTAATAGTTGCTCTGGGCCATTTTGTGTTGGTGTATGGGGTTCCCCTTCAGGAACTCGAGCTGTGTCAAAATGCTATGGGAATGCCTTCAGCGTGTCCAAGCTCTTAATGTGTGTAATTAATCCAATGAATGGGTGACGTAGCAACCAGGAAGCTTAAAAGCACGTGCAGTAGATACAGTGGCAGCTTTCTGTCATTCAGCAAGCGCTCTGTGTGTGTGTCAGTCTCTATCCATTTGTGAGACTTATTTAGTGTTGTCTGTCCCTCATTATAAGTCATGCCAAAGCCGAGTGATAAGACAAAACGCTTGGGTGAGAGCAGGCAGCGTTTCAGGCTGTGTGTTTCTCCCTGCCCGTGCTACATTACGGGTGGGGATACCTACAGTCTGCGCTTGGCATGCTTGGGAGCAAAGCACACAGAGTCAGCTCTCGGGGGAGTCTATGTTTCTAGCATTAAAACACTTTCTCCCAGACCTAAGAGATCACCATGTGTTGGTTTGCACCGACAACACAGCGGTGGTCTCTTACATCAACCACTAGAGAGGTCTGTGTTTGCGCCCCCTTTACAGGCTGGCGCACCAGATCCTTGTGTGGTCCCAGGGCGAACTCCTCTTGCTAAGAGCAGTTCACATCCCTGGGCTTCTCAATATTGTAGCAGACATCCTGTCGAGGCAGGGGGCGAGGCCCAGGGAATGGAGGCTTCACCCTGAGGTGGTGATGCAAATATGGACAGTTTTTGGCCAGGCTCAGGTGGACCTGTTTGCAACTCAGGAGACATCGCACTGTCCCCTCTGGTTCTCTCTGACTCATCCAGCTCCTCTCGGACTGGACGCTATGGTACAGAATTGGCAGAGTCTGTATGCCTTTCCCCCAATTGCTCTGCTCCCAGGAGTTCTGGAGAGAGTACGCTGGGACAGGGTCCATCTACTGCTAGTGGCCCTGTTCTGGCCCGGCCGAGTATGGTTCTCGGACCTGGTGTCACTTCTCGATGGCTCTCCATGGAAGAGTCACATCAGGATGGACCTCCTCTCACAAGCGGGGTGCACCTTAGTTCACCTCCGCCCAGAGCTGTGGAAACTGTGGTTGTGGTCCCTGAGGAGGCACAACTTGTAGCTTCCGGTCTCTCAACCGAGGTTGTTGAGACTATGCTCCAGTCCAGAGTTCCCTCTACGAGGAAACTGTATGCCTTGAAGTGGAAACTTTTCGCTTCTTTGTGTGGAGACCGCCAGCTCGACCCAGTTAACTGCCAAGTTGGTAGAGTGCTGGAGTTCCCGCAGGCCTGATTATCCGCAGGGTTGACCCACACCACCTTGAAGGCGGCCTACTACGCCCCTCTCGGTGGTCAGTCAGTGGGCAGACACCCCCTAGTTACATGTTTCCACTGCAGTGTGCTGAGGCCTCCGGTACGATCTCGTGTCACCCAATGCGACCTGGCTGTGGTGTTAGAGGCTCTCTGTAAACCTCCTTTCGAGCCTATAGAGGAGATATCTGATCGTCATATCACTATTAAGATTATTAAGACTTTCTTCTGGTGATTTCTTCTCTTAATAGAGTTGGGGATCTGCAGGCCCTCTCAGTGGCCCCTTCTTATTTAGTCTTTGCACCCAGTCTGGCCAAAGTGTTTCTCTACCCTCTAGTGGGTTATGTACCTAAAATGACCTCCTCTACACCATGGCCTGTCGTACTCCAGGCCTTCTGTCCTCCTCCCCCTCGGGAGCCTGACCAGCAGAAGCTTAACTGTATGTGTCCAGTGCAACCAATCATCATAGAGACGTAAATTACGTGATATTAGTTTGAACATCTCGTGCTGCACTGATAAGGCATGAAGTACTTATGATGAGCAGCGATATTTTATATTTGATCGCCAACAGATTTACCAAGCTGTCATTGAAACAGTATATATACAAATTAAAAAAAGGGAAAACATTTCTAAGCTGGATATAGAATACAGCAGTCAGCTTAATTAAATGGCACAACAGGCATCTCTCTTTTAACAGACTTTTAAGAAGGGATGGATGTTTGCTTCAGGTGATAGGACAGGTAAGTGAAATTATATTATATTGTTGTATGTGTGTCATTTTCTTGAAGTTTTCTGACTAAAAGCAACCAAAAAGCCATTTTAAAGTGGTTAAGCAAATATTAATAATAATCAGCAGGGATTCCAGACCAATACAATTAGTGTGCCTCCTCTATTTTAAAACCCACGAGCCGCCACTGGTCTGCAACTCTTCGGGTTGGCCCATGCCCCTAACGTTCATCGGGTTCTATGGCCTCGATATGCGAGCCACTCCGGGCTCTTCTGTTCTCTCACCCTAGCTGTACTCTTCCACGCTAGGCAAGGATTTGAAGGTGTGGCAGCATGGGCATACTCGTTCCCATGGCGTTTTGACGCAGCTTAAGTTCCTGAAGGGGAACATCTCTAGGTTACACATGTAACCATGGTTTCCCAAGGGAACGAGACGCTGCGTCTCAGTGCCATACTTCCAGCTTCCCTGTGAGCGCTTACTTAATTTCCTAGAAGCTGCTGCTGTATCCACCACACATGTTTTCAAGCTTCCTGGTCGCTACATCACCCCGCCCATGATGTCTCACCCATGCATTGGACTGATTACACACGTGATTCAGAGTGTGGTCAGTAGGGGTGGGAATCGCAGGGTACCTCACAATACGATACGAATCACGATACATGGCTCAAGATACGATAATATCACGAATACAGCGATTCTGCAATAATCAATATATTGCTAGACAATCCTATAATGATACATCATGATATCTGTCTAACTATGAAAACTAAATGCCTTTGAAAAGGTTGAGTGCAAGTTTTCTCTCTTTATTCAAGTCCAAACTGATCGAAAACAGTACAAAAAGTTCTGTAAATCAAATTTAACATGTTAAGTAAATTAACCATTTTATTCTTTTGCGCGTTCAAGTGGACATGCAGCAAGCACACACTGCACACTTCTGCGGCGCATTATGGTTCTGACAAGGTTTTGTTTTGTCATCCATGCCATAGGTGCAGATTTATGTTTCTGCTGGTCGGTGCCCACTGTCGACACTGCATAATGCACATATGTAATATCTAAAGAGAGAGAGCATCCGGTTTTGTTGACATACAACTGGACATGCCAGCGCCGCTCTCTCTCATATAGTGATGGAAATCCACCTGCGATCCGAATGGAGTAGTTAGACTACTCACAGACTCAATATGAACTCTGCAATGATAATGTGATCAATGCCTATATTTCACTTCCAGAATGGCCCCTTTCACTTACATTGTATGACCCTCAGTGTAACAAATTTTTGCTTATTTTTTTATCAAAACGAGGGATAAGATAAAAAAAAATGTTTATTGTACCAACATGCACTAATTTGTATTAACCTTTAGAAATGTCTACAGGTAATATGAAAAATACACAAACTAAATGCAGAGCTTTTATTTAAAGTGATCAGAAATAAATTTATGTCTGCCAAGAATTTGAAGAGTATGGTAACCCCCATTGATAAACCCTTTTGTTGTGATTGACATTAGATGAACATGGTTCTCCAACCCAGTTTTATGAGAAAACATAATTATTTTACCAGCTAGCTATTTTATATGACTTTGATTGGAAATGTGTATTTTACAAAAAAAGTAAGCAGCAGGGTTCACCCCTTAACCTAATTGTCAGTATGATATTATTAGATATGAAATGTTAGAATGAGCAGTATGAAATGTTAGAATGAGCTTCAAACAAAACAAATTAAAACAAATTTTCCTCTAATTCGCCAAAACATAAATGAGTTTTGAATTATGTGACTGTGTTGACTCCTCTCAAATATTTGTTTACAACACCATTTAAGTCTCTTCACACATCTTATTTAAACAAACACCCCCCCCCCTCTCTCTCTCTCTCTCTCTCTCTCTTTGTAGGTGTGTTAATGGCATATTTAATGGTATGGAGCCAAGGGAAATGTGGAGTAATCAGCAGCCATGTTAGTGTGCAGAGATCAGGCTGAATCTCTAATGGGGCTGAACCTTTACAGTCACGGCTGCTCTGGAACGCTGAATCGTTCACTCCCTCTCTCCCTCTCTCTCTTTCTCCACCTACCCACCCCCAACACACCCACCCATCATACGCCCACAATTTACTCATCCATCACCATCAGCTCTCTCTCCTCTTTTCCTCCATCTTCTGCTTCTCTGTGTACCATCTCTCGTTTTTCTCATTCTTTCCTGCCCCCTCTGCCTTTCTCTTTTGTCTTCTGACCCCCTCCTTCTCTTCACTCACTCACTCTATCTCTCTCTATTTTTCTTCTCCAATGAAATATCTGTTTTTTATGACTGCATAAAATACAATCTGGTTTCTGTTAAATATATTAAGCAGGGATGTGCATGTGTTGCATAAGTGCATGCGTGAGTGTGGTGTCATTCACACAATCATAATAAGCAATTCAGGTTACAAATAAATACACCCATTAATCTCTTTCAACCCCTCACAGGTATTACACAGGCCTGATCACATATTTGCAGTGAGCTGTGTAGTTCTACAGAGACAGGTTACCTTATCATATCACATTTACCTATCATGCTAAAAGGACAAAACTGATGTACAGACAATTCATGACAGGTTCAACCACTTTATCTGGTTTCTACAGGTTCAGGTTGATATCTGGACATTGTTTGTTTAACTGTGTTCTTAACAGGGCTGAGGCCACAGTTGCACTAGCTTATATTGTTCCATAATCATAGTTGTCAAAATAGAAGCATTTGAAAATTAGAAAAACTTAATTGTATTTCTATAAAATAAGAAATCATTGATCAAATTATTTAGCCTCTATTAAATCAAAATTTTCCACATACTTGGACATTTTTGTTATTTTCATTACATGAAACTGCTTTTATCATGGATTTGTGAGAGTAAAGTCGCATCAAAAATCACAGAACATTCAATCTAAAACACACTCTTTAAATGTAATCTCTGCTAGTTGATGGCTGCTTTATAATGACCAAATGAAATTTGATCTTGCTTTGCAACAAACCAGAACAGAAATTAATTTAACACCATTTAAACTCCAACTATTAAAAAGCTGAAGGAGTGGATTTTATAAATGCCAATGCTATTTAAATTGTAATTTTACAACAAACAAATAAATAAATGGATTGATGTCATCATTTATTTTCTTTCTTTAAAGGAACACAAAAGAAGACATTTTGAAAAATGTACTAATTGTTGTTCACCATGCCATTACAGTTTTAAAGCTTCATAAATGAAGTAACATTGGCAGACATATAAAATAATAATTGTATGGTGCTTTGTGTAATTTTAATGAACATATTTTATATATTGCATGGAAAATTTATCTGCATGAACAGATTGACATGGCGGTCCTCTGGACCCATTAGATCAGAATCCAAATGTGGCACTGAAGGTACACATGAAGTTGCATATCTTGAAACATTTTATTTCTAATGACAATCAATGATGACATAATTTTCATTTTGTGTGAAACATTATTCAGAACAGGTCAAGACGAAGGTTTCACCCAGTTACCAGTTAGCAGAAACACCAGACAGGGTAGACGATATAATGATTCTCATCTTCTGCCTCTCTCCTCCTATCATCTCACTTTCACCTCCTCCCCCTGCATCCCTCTATCCATCTCGTCTCCTGTCCCCTCACTCTGTCTCCCCCCATCTTCTGCTATATGTGTCTCTCTACACCTCTGTTGTTTAACGCTGCCCTCTCTCTCTCTCTCTTTCTTCCTCTCTCTCTTTCTCTCTCTCTCTCTCTTTCTCTTTCTCTCGGCCAAATGTCCCTAGACACCCATTAGCTCTCGTTAACCCTGTCACATTGGCAGCAGGAATTAAATGTTTCCAGATATGCGTCCTCACGTGTTCCTGGGCCCTGAATGCAAGAGATCATTCTTTTTCTCCATCAGACCTTCAGTGCCACTTTTGCCTTTGTTTTCTGATCTAAAGGGTCCAGGGCACCTCTATGTCAGTCTGTTCTTGTAGGTACAAGCACATTTATAAATGTGTACTTCCTGAATGACTCTAGAGTTTCTGTTTAATTTTAAAATATGCTCTTGTGTTTCGCTGAGGAGAGCAAATACTGTAACACAATAATAACAGTCAGGAAGATTTCCACCATTACACAAGCATTCTTTGAATTTGAATTAAATCTAAACAACAAATACAGTTTTTTAAAGTTTAGCTCATTTTAGTAGACTAAAGACATATTTTACCATCTACCCAGGTGGCAGTAAATTCAATAAAGGCATATTTTGCTTGAATGCTTCATGTTTTTGAATGACTGTATTTTGAATGTTAATCTTTAGATCACAGCAAATGCTTTATTAACATTCCAAACACAAGCTGCTAAGTGATCTAATTACAGCAGCCATAATCGCTCTGTGGATAATCTGCTTTAAAGTCTTTATTTGTACTGTGAAGAATAATTCTCTGTTCTGCCACTAAAAACAATAATGTGTAGAGATTAAAAACCAACCATAGTCTTGTTTAGTCTTTATTTTTGTCTTTATTATTATAAAATACAAGTATATTTTGTGTGTTTAAATGTTTTGGCATTTTGCAGTATAAAAGCTCCAGTTGATTTAATACTTTTAATTGTTTTCTGGGCATGTTTGTTCATTGTTTGTTCTAAAAATATAGCACGTTTGATCACTCCCCTAGGCAAATTCCTTATAGCCTGCAGTTAATAGGACCTTGAATACACTGTAACGGTAATCTCGGAATCTCTTGATAAGAATGAAAGGGATTATTGTTTGTGCTTTACTGCTCTTCGATCTTCAGAGTCTCACGTTTGCGTGTGGTTTGCTGTAGAATGGTAAAATGGAGGGTTTGTTTCGGTCAAAACCTAAGCTGTGCTCTCCCGATCCATTAAAACAGAGCAATGACATTATACTGGAAAATGAATACATGAACTCTGATGCAACTGTTGAGAGAGAAATGAAATGCTTTTTTGTTCTTTGTAATTTCTTCTCTCCTATTGTTTCTCTTTGCCTCTGTTTTTGTCTTCTCTCAGCATATTCTCTCTCACACAGTTTCCTTTTTTTCTGCTCTGCTGTTGGCTTTTACATTTTCACACATGTAGTCAGAGAGCTTTATTTGATATTGTGTGAACACACAACATGTTCTTTATATTTGTGTTTGAAATGAAAAAAAAATGTGTTTGGTGCAGATATAATGCATTATAATCAGCTATACATGACCTTGTTACATGGAGCATCGTAAAGTTGTGCTGTGACACGTGTTTGGGTAATGACTGTAATATGGTCATAAATCGAAATCAGGCAGCTCTAACCAAACTGTCAAATAAAATACCACAGCCAGAGAGAGAGAGCGAGCAAAACGGAGGCTAAGAGAGTGTGTATGAGGCATGGATGTGCTCTGTATGTCAGGTGACAATAATTCTTTGTCACTGCAATGAGTCTACCAGAGGCAACTGAATCAGTGTCATTATCTCCTGTATACATGTAGACACTCAATTTCACATGAGTAATCATGTGTGTGTATGGGAAAATGAAATTGGATATAGGATCATAAAGTGCTGTGAGTGCATGAATCATCCTTATGAGGAAAATGTGTTTTTTTTATGTGCATATGTGTGTTTGTATGTGCATGTGCATATTATGGACATGAATGCGAGTGTGTTTAAAGTGGGTGCAAGTGTAAGTTAAATGATCCTATTGTCAGGAGTGTGGGACCGCTGCCCTATCAACCTGTTTAAGTGTGTGTGTACGTGTGTCATTAGCTGCATATCCGTGTTGCCATGGCCTTCAATTAGGACAGAGAGATAAAAATGGCATTAGCATGTGAAAGCCAAGCTCTCTCTTCTGCAGTCAGAGCTGGAAAACACATTCTCTTCTCAAGCCGGAAGTGAAAAAACTGCTGTAATTCAACCTTCTCCTCTCTATTCTGATATTACAGTAAACAAAGCTCCATTCTCTTATAGAAGCTGAATGAAAATACAAATCTGAGAGCAGTCAGAATGTTTGGGGTTGGGACTAAGTGAATTTTACAGATTTAGATTCTGGTAGTTTTCTAAACATGAGACAAAATGCATTCTCTTAATTACCATCCTTCAGCTGTATTTAACAAGCATGCATTATACATAAAAAAAGAAAGTTTTTAAAGATAATAATCAAGCTGCATGCAGAGAGCAGGTTTTTGGTGTATCCTGTGTCTGTTTCATGGTGCACATATGTATATTTATGTCTCTGTTTGTGGGGATGTGTGTGTGTGCATGAGTTTGTGGGTGGATGTGTGTGTGTAAGTATAGGCAAGTATGCATGAAAATGCAACAGTGTACATCTGTGTATGAATCCAGTGTCAGGATCTGCTTTTAATCATAGGCTGATGGAAAGAAAACAGACAGAATACTCACAAAACCACAGCCATGAGGTGGAATGATAAATACAGTAGCCACAATGTGTCTATAATAACTTTAAGATATAATAACATAATGCACTCTTCATCATCAAAAACAACAATGCTGTGGAAATATCAAGGCAGGCAGTTGGTTTTTGGGTTTTGTACCATGAGACACTCAGAATGTGTCTTGTTTTGCATCCGAATTCCTGCACTTGCACATCAGTATGTGCTGAATTGAAGGAATTTCTTCTCAATTGTTAATGTGATGTGTTTTGAAGTGTAATTATGTATGTTCTTTAGGTATGGTGGTATACATACCCTGTATACATACCATAAATACATACCCTGACATGTAAACACTGTCCTCTGACCAGTGTCTTCTTTTACCTGACATGCACAAAAGAGATTGAACATTACCATTACATTATCGCTAACGGTTACATTTTGAATGCCTTTTTGAATGCCTAAATCAATAGCAGATTTTTATATTTAAAACTTTTTACTTTTTGTATTATTTTAAAATGTATACAAAATCCAAAAACAAATACCACACTTAAAGGGATGGTCACCTAAAAATGAAAACTGTGAAACCCAGGCTCATTGGAAAAACATGACAGTGGTGACATTTCAGCAAAATGATGTTATGTTGCTTCTTGCTTGTTTCCTGCAACTTTTGAAGTGAAATGTCCAGAGAATGGCACTAAAAGTGTATTCGGTTTTCAGTAAAAACAAAACCCAAACACATGAATATGAATCTGGCAACATGTTATTGCATTGATTTTTTCTATGGGTCACAGCAGTTCTGAAATGAAATGCTTGGTAAGTTGTGCTTAAAAAATAAAATAAAAAATAAATAAATAAATAAAATTTAATGTTCTATTGCAATCTCTTAACAAAAGCAAGTGTGAGATAAAAACACGGTGCAGAAGCAATTATACCTTTTTTTTTTCCTTTTGTTTTTCCTTTTTTTTTTTTTTTTTTGCTTGATTCCATACATCTTTGAGTTCTTTTAACATTTTTTTTTATATATAAATATCAGTGCTCCACAAACGAAGCTGGTTAATAATGACAATGTAATAATGTATTAATTTGCAAATAATACAATATGGTAAAAGTATTTTAATTTAATAACATAGTATTATTCAAGGGACTGTGCAAAAATAAGCCTTTATTAATCTATAATCTGTGTGATCAGAGTTTGAAAAGGAATATCTTTTGCCATAAGCTATTGCCATTTTGCTGGTTCAATAGTGAATTGTATGTAGGCCTATAGGTAAAATTTTTGGATGATTGCAGAAATGTAGGTAGAGGCTTGTTTTTACATCGAGCGTAGGTTGCAATTCTGTCTTTATTCATTTTCCTAAATGACTTGCTTTAATCTGTGGAACACAAATCAAGATACTATAAATAAAATATGTCTTTTTTTATTTTTTTTGGCCATAATGAAAGACAGTGGGGTCCAAACAATTCTTCGAAATATCTTCTTTTATGTTTCATAGAAGTAATAAATACATACAGGATTTGAACAACATAAGGCTGAGTAAATGATGTGACAAAATTAGTATTTTGCGGTTTGAATTCAAGTTTGAATTTAGCCTTTATGTTATTCAGACCTAATTAATTGCAGACATTCATACTTAGAGTGAGGGGGTTAGAATCCCAACCAGAAGGTTTAATATCAGTCCTGTCCTGTAAGCACTGTAATATGAAAGCACCACAGTTTCATTGTGTGTATGTGCATGAGCGAATGAATCTCTGTGTGTCCTCTGCTGGGCAGAAATGTTTTTTTGTGTTCTCTCATAGCCTCTGACTCTCTGTTAGGGCGTTGGGTCAGCAGCAGTCTATGTAATACTGGCCCATAGCAGCTGGCAGTGAGAGCTGGAAAACCTCTCCCTCTCCATTTTAATTACCTGCACCCATGACCTCCTAGAGAGGGAAGAGAGGGAAGGAGAAAAAGAGCGAAAGCTAGAGGGGGAGGGAAGGTTGTGTGTGTGTGTGTGTGTGTGTGTGTGTGTGTATGTGTGTGTGTGTGTGTGTGTGTGTGTGTGTGTGTGTGTGTGTGTGTGTGTGTGTGTGTGTGTGTGTGTGTGTATGAGAGAAGGAAACAAAAACAAAAATATTTTGAGAGGAAATTGTAGTCTGGCTTTAGTTAATCGAGCACTGCACAGCTTCACTGACAGGATGGAACTGGCTTGCTCACGTGAGAAGACACACACTAGATAGAAAATACATAACAAAGGATTCCCAAACCCCTGTTTGTCTCAGGACAGTGTAGGATAATGCAGTTCATACATACAATTTATTGAATGCATGTAAATCTACTCTAAAATGAGCATTTTTCATTTCTGAATTTAAATACATTGGATATTTTTTGGAGGCATAAGGACAAAATGATATAATAATGAAGAAAAATCCTTAATTACATGAAATTATTGAGAAAAAATACTTTCAAAGTAGTTTGTCATAATCTTAATTAGAAAAAAACAATTCCCATGGAGGATGCAAATGCTAAACTAACCATAGTCTGGATTAATGTCATCCCTAATTAAAAATTCATATACTAAAATGTATTTGAAATACATTTATATCATGCCCAGTATACAACAAATACATTTACATTAGTGCTGTCAATGATTAATCGCGATTAATCCCATACAAAATAAACAATTTTGTTTGCATAATATATGTGTGTGTTCTGTGTATATTTATTATGTATATATATATATATATATATATATATATATATATATATATATATATATATATATATATATATATATATATATATAAATACACACACATGCAGTATATATTTTGTATTTATGTCTATATTTATATTCATATAATTTATGTTATATATAAATATATTTAATATATAAACATAACATATTTCTGAAATATATGCATATGTGTGTATTTATACATACATAATAAATAAACAGTACACATACATAATGTAAACAAAAACTTTGATTTAGTATGCGATTAATCTTTTGACAGCACTAATTTACATATTCATGTACTTACATTAATAAAAAAAATACCCTGCAACCATACTTTTAGCAAACTAAACTGGTATGCTTAAAGTCTGCTAAACTGAAACAACTAATTTTGTATTTAATGCACTTTAATTGTGTGGAAGTAGTGCTGAAGTCCAGCTAAAGATATACTGAAGTATATTTGATTATGCCAAAGTGGAACTATTGCAAGTTTACATTAGGTAAACACACTTTAAATAACTTACATTTAAAAACTGATATTATTCAAAGATCATACAATCCTTAATGTTAAGAAATGTGCATTGTGCAAATAATGTTTAATTATAATTTTTGTATCAGTAAGTCTTGAGTGATATGTCAGTAAATATGTTAATATATATGAACTATACTTAGTATAAATACTAAAAAATGAGTAAGGGATTATATGTTCTCTCTTTTGTGTGTGTGTGTGTGTGTGTGTGTGTGTGTGTGTGTGTGTGTGTGTGTTATATGAACTTTGTTTTGTTTTAATGATGAAAAGTGTGTGGAGGATGAACTTGCTTTTCTGCTGAGCTTCTCAGCACTTGGATGTAATTGTTTTGGTTAGTATTGTGACGCAATTGTGAGTAGGAGGCTGCTGCTTTCTGATAGCCTATAATAGGCCTGTGGGAATGAAGCCAGGGCAACGGTTGACTCACCAACCCAGCCTGAGTCACTCACACCTGAGGACTGATTTTTGACAAACAAATAAAATTAAATGTAGCAGAAACTGCATGCTTTGATTTTCTCAATTATTTAACATTAGTATATATTATTAATAAGTATATAGACTGTGCATGTTTACTGTATGTCTTAACATGTACCTGCTTCCTTTATACTTGAAAAGAATATCTCTTTGACATGTCATTCTCCATGTTATAAAAGGTCATAATAGAAAAAGAAGAAAAAACATGCAAAATACATTTCAGCTTGGAATGTCACAGTGTCAACATTCTGTTGGGTCAAACTCTGGAATGTTGCTATTCATGCGATCTGCACTTAACTGCAGGTAAATGCTACAGCTCAGAATGACCTTACATTTTTATTCCATTTGCAAAGTGTGTGTACTCATTACTGAATTGAAGATATGAAATGATCTTGTAGAACGATTCATATACATGGTTCAACAATACTGTTCTTGTTTCACAGCTCAGCTCTAGAAGCAGAATCTGCTATATCTATAGTGACCTCTTACCCCTGCGGTCTAATGTGTGTAACTGCTCTAAAGAAAGCAGGGTGTCTTTTTTAATCCAGCATGTTCACACTGTGAAGATAAAGATCTGTTTGCTTCAGCGTTCCTATGAGCGTTGCACAGTTCTCCTCCCTGCTTCTTTAAAGGTGTGAAGTTTTTACACCCACAGATATTTTCAGTATGAGTAGATATTGATGTATGACCTCAAAATAAATACACAACACTACCGCATCTGCAAAGAGTGAGAAACGACAATAATAATAGTAGACAAACATTGAAACAAACCATCAAAAAAACCAAAACAAAAAAAAAAACACTATGATGTGCTTGAGTATCAGTCATTATCAGTGAACTGTTCTAATGGCTAGAATATGATGAATTATTGAAAAATTAAACCAGAAACATGATTGCTGGTAAAATTTGAAATTGTTAGAATGCAGTGTTTTCCTTTTATTTTCTGACTTACATGTAAAGTCTGTTGTAGACACATTTATTTGTGTGATTCTGCATATGTCTTGCATAATGTTGCTTGAGATCCTTGTGAGCAATTCAGTCTTTTTTATAGCTTATTTTATTAAAATTGACTAACTGCAAAGAGTTCAAAGTGTACTTTTTCTGCAGAAAATAATCAAGCAACATCTTGTTAAACTGAAGTGTTAATCTTTAAAATAATCTTATGCCTGCAAACCTTCATTCCCACATTAAACTTGAAAAAGCCAGAAAAAGAGGTTCAATTTAGAATCAGAATCAGAATGAGCTTTATTGCCATATGTTTACACATACAAGGAATTTGTTTTCGTGACAGAAGTTTCCGCAGTGCAACAGTATGACAGTGACAGAACAAAAAAGACAGATAATAAAAGAACAGTCTGTCAGTCTGTTTCTCATTTCTAATTCTACAGAATTTCTAATTCTACAGAATTAGAACTACAGAGCTACAGAAATGTACAGCTATTCATTTCACTGTTTGTAATGTGGTTGTGAATAGTTATTGTTGGAACTGACAAGTGTAAGTTCTTTGTTTTCCCCTATCTGGTGTTTCTAGACCTACAACAATTCTACCTTCCTTTTGTGGGCTTGTCTAAACTTCACATACTGCGCCTCTTCTTTGCTCCTTCTCCCCCTTCCTCTCGGGCAAATCTAAAGTCCACCAGCAGTGGGAAATTCTTCAAAATCCATAATTTACGCTTGAGTTAACCCACCCTTCTTTTAACAACACACACACACAGACACACACACCCCTTGCATGAGTTCTCTGGAACAGTTCACTTGAAGGAACCAGTCATGAGAGGTTTGAGTGCAAATAGAAGCATATGGAAATACAAAACACACAAGCGTGCACTTGGACAGCACTAAACACTTCCTCTTGCTTCGCCTATACCACACATATCTATGGAAATGCAGATGTACTGTGAAAATCAAAACAAAGACACACCCTTAGACAAGAATGCCCTTCAAACACACATACATGTCTGACAGATTCCATGGCCTTTCATAAGCACTCAGATTAATGTCACATTTCCCATTGTGCTCTGTGTGTGTGTCTGCATGTGAGAGAGAGAGAGGGAAAGAGAGAGAGAACTTATGTGAGCGTCTTTGCTAACTGGTGCCAAATCAGGGTTGGGTTACACACTGTTAGTTCTGCAGGATCTGAGCTGAAGCCAGAGGAGGCCTTTTAGCCCCTCTTAGGCCTCTGCAGGCACTCTCTGTTCCTGCTTAAAGGAAATGTTCAGTCCAAACTGAAAATTCTGGCATTATAATACTCAATATTCCTGACCATTTTCAAACCCATTATTTCTCCATGGAATACAATGAAGAATTATGAAAATGTTTGTGCAACTCTTGTGCACACAGTCATTTGGTTTGATCTCATGACATCTGAGCACGAGACACACAGGAACCAGTCATGTTTGATATTACAAATGTCCAGCTTTCACTATAGGCATCATATATAGTTGAACTGCTGAATAATGAGTAAATAATGATTTAAATTGTGGTCCTTCTCTGAGTTTTCATTCATCTTTAGTTGTCATAGCTTCTGATTACACCTTTGTTTGTTTCCTAGGTTATAATTAGTCCTCATGTGTTACATCTGTGTATCATTTGGTTTTCTTTGTTTGTTCCTTTGTATATATAGCCCTCAATTTAGTTGTTCCTGCTCTGTTATTGTCATTACGTGGTTAGTTTGTTCTTCATCTTCTTTGATTATCTTTGTTATTTTGTTAAATATGCTTAAATTGTTGCATTTAGATCCAGTGTCTACTTGCCTTCAGTGTTTTTATTGCTTAAAACCTGTCAATTATTTGAAAGTACGATCCCTTACTATATAAGGTGAAAAACATCAATATATCTAACAGGACATGTCATGAAATGGTACAGTGTTTGAAAGTAAAATTATGTCATCTTATAATAAAAAAAAGTTTACATTCATTCAGTTCTCTGTCACTTAACATTTGATGTTTTTTCTTAGACTTTCTCTGTTATTTTCATTAGGGTTTTATTTTATTTCTTAAGTTGTTAAATTAATGTTCTTTGCGTTTAGCATTATATGTTACCATAATGGTGTTTTATGTTTGTGTATGCACCTTCTATATTAGTATTTACCTCAGCAAATGGAAATGGTACCTCTTGTGTTATTAGGGTGACTGTCAGTTTATGTCAGTGTGTGTGTGGTGTGTGTGTGTATATATATATATATATATATATATATATATATATATATATATATATATATATATGTATATATATATATATATATATATAGTCACAGCCAAAAGTTTTGGCAGTGACATATATTTAGTGTTTTGCAAAGTTTGCTGCTTCAGCTGTTGTAGTGTTCATTCACATTGTTTCGAGATTATTGTGATTCATCGGTTCATCAAGAACTTCAAGGAGAGAGGTTTGACTGCAGTGATGAAGTCTTCAGGACGTCCCAGAGTGTCCAGCAAGCGTTAGGACCATCTCCTCCTGAGGCGTCAGCTACAGAATCGTGTCACCAGCATGGCAGAGCTTGCTCAGGAATGGCAGCAGGTTGGTGTGAGAGCATCTGCACGTACAGTGAGGCCAAGAATTTTGGACAATGGCCTGCTGTCAAGAAGGGCAACAGAGAAGTCTTTTTTTTTTCTAAGAAAAACGTTAAGGACAGACTGAAATTCTGCAGGTAGTACAAGGATTGGACAGCAGAAGACTGGTGCAAAGTTATTCTCTCTGATGAAGCTCCCTTCAGACTGTTTGGAGCCTCATGGAAACTGATTGTTCGGAGAAGAAAAGGTGAATGCTACCATGAGTTCTGTGTTGTGCCAACAGTGAAGCATCCTGAGACCATCCATGTGTGGGGTTGCTTTTCAACCAAGGGAGTGGGCTCTCTTATAATTATGCCCCAAAACACTACCACGAATAAAGAATGTTATCAAAACGTCCTGCAAGAGTGACTTCTTACAACGATCCATGAGTAATTTGGTAATGGTCCATGCATTTTCTGGCATGGTGGAGCACCATGTCACAAAGCAAGAGTGATATTGAAGTGGCTCAAAGATCATTACATTGAAATTTTGGATCTGTGGCCAGGCAACTCCCAGGATCTCATTCCCATTGAGAACCTGTGGTCAGTCCTCAAAAGGCGATTGGACAAGCAGAAGCCCACAAATTGTGATCAACTCCAAGAACTAAAGGCTCAGGATTTGGCCCAGAAGCTAATATCCAGCATGCAAATTGCAGAGGTTATGAAGAACAAGGGTCAACACTAAAAATACTGACTCATTATATTTTTTTGCCAATAAAACCATTTAAAACTTATGATATGCTTATCATTGTTTTTCAGTATACCATAGAAACGTGGAAAAATAATCTACAAATAATGAAGCAGCAAACTTTGCAAAACACAAAATTTATGTCACTGCCAAAACTTTTGGCCATGACTGTATATACATACATACATATACATTCTG
Organism: Cyprinus carpio; assembly: GCF_018340385.1. Lineage (NCBI taxonomy): Eukaryota > Metazoa > Chordata > Actinopteri > Cypriniformes > Cyprinidae > Cyprinus > Cyprinus carpio. The sequence continues at coordinate 10,934,677 of NC_056602.1, forward strand.
GCAACCACAGCATGCCAATTTATTCATTTTTGAGTACTGAATAACTGAAGTTTCTGTTTGTTTCTTTTTCTCAGAGAACCACAGAGCATTTAAATTATGTGACATAACTAAACATGAGCGCCTCTGGAACCTTTTTGTATAGAGTCACATGGGGAGCAAATCCACACCATTAAGACAGTCGGAAATCAAAAAGGAATGCTTGAGATTCATTGACTGATTTAATGATGTTTTGAGTTCTGTGATCTGGATGGTAGCAAGTGTCCATGTCTTTGTTTGAGATGGGGGGTGGGTTATTTATAGAGTGGCAACCAAGTGTGTGGGAGTGTGTGAGACAGAGGCCAGGGTCATATAATTCAGGACCGCACACTAGGTCATTTCCTTCTCTCTCCTTCTGAATTACAGTAAACATCACAGGAAACATTCAGATGTATTGATCCTTTCTGGAAACAATAAAGTGCATTTTTCCATTCTGCTGAACACATTTTTGACAAAATCACTGAGGTTGGACCAGCTCCCTGTCTAACTTGGGAAACAAGGTTCACTGAAATTTAACACTCAGGAAGGGAATAATTTAGCCATTCAGCAAAATCTGGATATGTACTGGATTTTGTTGATTCAGCACTAGTTGTCCATATCAGATTAGTTCCATTCATGAATACTCATTTGAATCAGAAACTGACAATGCAGTTCATCAAAATTTGAATTTATGATGTATAAAAAATAAATAAATAAATCAATCAATCAATGTAAAAAGAGAAAAATGTTCAGTCATAACTCACATTTTTGTTACATGACCTGACCCATAAAAGTTACTTTGGTTGGTGTAAACTTATACAGTCTGGTTGATGTTGATTGATTGATATTTAATCTTATTTTTCATTTGAATAAATCCATTTAATATCAATTTTACAACATGAATCAAATTTTTAGGTTAACTAAAACAACACACTACATTTTATAGTGTGGTTAATTAATAAGATTTCAACAAATAAACAAAAAGCTATTTGATCAATATGGAGATAAACTACATTTGGTATTTAAAGAGTAGGCTAATGCGAAATATTGAAAAAGATTATTTTTTTTCTGATCTTTTGGTTTTGTTAATAATACGTTTCTCATAAATCATGGCATTTCTCTGTAACCATATTTTGTTTTGCAAGTACTCAAAAGCAACCACCATGCATTTTGCGTTGTCATTTTCCTGAAATATGATAATCCAGCATGTAATTGATATGAAAATTACTTGTCTCCAGTCAGGACTTTGCTGAGGGATCATTATTTGTGGCAAGCTGCTGATGAGTTTTGACTGTAAGTAAATCCGTTCCTCTTTCTTTCTCTCCTGCTCCAGTATATTAACATGCAAACAGGCAAATTATAGCCTCCCCACAAGTTAGGTACTCCAATCAATGGCCTTGTTCCATGGGCAAGAGAGGAAACCGAGGATTTGCATGACAGAGGTGATGGGCACTGGTGCATGAAAAGGATTAAAGTGTGCAAAGATGGAGATGTTTCAAATATATGAAGTCATTTGGCAGGTGCACAGGTTTACAGTAGTATGTGCTTATTTTAAGATCACAAAACTTGCTGTAAAGAGTGGTAACTTGCAATTGTTACGTTAAAGAACTATTAACGCTAAAAATTAGGTTCATGGAAAGGCAGATATGTGTTTGTAAAAACAGCAGGATTTACAAGTGCATTTAAACAAAAAAAATGGGAAAAAAAAGTGACGTGACATGTGGCCAAGTATGGTGACCCATACTCGGAATTAGTGCTCTGCATTTATCCCATCCTAAGTGCACATATACAGCAGTGAACACACACCCGGAGCAGTGGGCAGCCATTTTTGTTGTGGAGCCCGGGGAGCAGTTGGGGGTTTGGTGCCTTGCTCAAGGGCACCTCAGTCATGATATTGAAGGAGGGCGAGAGCGCCGTACATTCACTCCCCCCACCTACAATTCCTGCCGGCCCGAGACTTGAACCGCAACCTTTGGGTTACGAGTCAGACTCTCTGACCATTAAGCTACGACTTCCCCCTATTTAAACAAAAAGAAAAAAATAAAACACTTTGATGATGATCAGTTTTCCTTTTAATTGACTCTAAACCAGGGCTGTCTAGTGGGGTGAAAGGTGGTGATGATTATAGGGGCCCACGGCTGAGGGGAGGGGGGGCGATCTCAACCAACTGACTGAGGCATCGTCATGAAAGCTTATTATCTGCACGTGTTTTTAAGCCTTGCCAATTTAAACATCCAAAAGGGTTTAAAGCATTCAAATGCAAGACGCAGAAAAACTCAGCTGAGTACTCGCAGCCGCTTCTTATGAACAAAAACACCGAACAAAAATCTTGTTCGCGTCTAGACCTCCTGCTTCTGAACAAACAAATACACATCGCAGTTTAAACAGCGTGTTTTTTCTTTAATTACTAATGCAACCTTTTTACACCACAGACTGAGCAAAAGTACGCATTGCTTGGTAATTGGTCAACAAAGTATTGATAGTTGTGTAAATATTGTCATACTAACAGTTGTCTCAATTTTTGGTTGATTGCAATCCATTACATACCTTTCTATCAAAGTTATCTTTCATTATCACAATGAATTTGTTCTCACACAGTTTAACTGAGTTCTTGCCATATATTTTTTTTAAACATTTTCTAAACTATAGCAAATAAACTGTGATAATGTGAAAAATGTTGAAGGTGTTTGAATAAATTTTGGTTTGACTGTATATAAAATGTTTACAGTGAAGACTACGCAGCGCTATTTTACATTTGATTATTCGGTTTCTGTACCTGGACACCTACAAACTTGAAAAAACTAAATTCTGTAAATAGCACAAATAAATAAATAAAACGAACATACAAATGAAACGATTTCAAATAGGGCCCACTGGTACACCCTGCACTAGGGCCCCCCAAACCCCAGCTATGGCCCTGCTCTAAACAGATCTGGAGTGCAGTATTCCAAAATAAACACCACATACTGTTCTTGCATGTCTTTTGTTTGAGGTTTACCTGCAGGTTGTGGGTATGTGCACGACCCCACACCCTGATGCACACACTTCACTTCAGAGCGCATTTTGCTCACTTTCTTTCCCTGTGGCTGCAAAGTGCTCAATACAGTATTGACTTGTTCTCCACGGCAACCTGCAGAATTCCACCGACTCCCCTCCACGAGCCTGGCGGTCCGTCTCTCCACCCCTCCCTCATTCGCTTGCTCTGTCGCCATCGCTGCTCCCATCCCCCCATCTCCAGCTCCAGGGATGTGGTGACACTAAATGTGTGTGTGGTTGAGAGAGGGAGAGAGTGTGTGTATCATGACTTTAGATGTGCATCATGCATGTGTATGTGTCCGCACAACATGTGTGTGTGTGTGTGTGTGTGTGTGTGTGTGTATGTGTGTGTGTGTGTGTGTGTGTATGTGTGTGTGTGTGTGTGTGTGTGTGTGTTGTCCGGGTGGCTCATTGCGTGGTGCTGCAGGCAGCGTGTTTTAAAGAGCCAGTCACTCCAGCAGTCGTGGTAACAATGACTTCAGCACAGCCATTTCAGAGCGCTAATTCAGAAAACACACACAACCATCCACATCTGTCAATCTATTTTTCTGTCAATAAAATAGCTTAATAAATTCTGTAAGAATGCATGTGGTGTGAGGTGCACATAATTGCTTTCAAATTTGCACATCATTCGGAATTTGTTTTCCTGTATCTTACCACTGTGCAGCTATTAACTGGATTTGATCTCTCTCAATAGCATGACTCTGACAGAGGGACACAGAGGGTCTGCCTGAGGGATACAGTCCCGTGAAATGAGTATGTCATTATAAAATGCTTGTTATGGAGCCGAGTACTGATCACGCTGCTCCATGTTAATGTGGAAATGTGAGGGTTAGTGTCTGAAGCTAATCACCTCCTGCTGATGTCTGACTGCCACGCTTGAGGCCTCTCCAAACATTTCTCTCAGTCTCCATCTCACTCCTTACATGACATTATTTTTCAAAAATTCTTTCGTTTTAACATAAACTAAATTAATCAAATGTACACATGTAACAATCAAGAACCATGTAGACTGATGTGTATGTGTTCTGCTTTATAATTTTCAACCATTTAAATAAAGTTACAGTTATGATGTGCACTTAAATACCATTATATAAACATTATATAGTATTAGATACAGTATCAATGACAAGCTGATACTGTAGCTACATATACTAACTACACTCTCAGAATAAAAAGGGACAAAGTCTGCCACTGGAGCGGTACCCTATTATCCTTTAAGATACTACTATGTGTCATATTTGGGGTAAATCCTGAATCGTTTTGCCAAGTATTAGTAAAGTGTACCTTCTGAAAGGGTACTGCTCCAGTGTCAGCTTTTGTACCTTTTTTTCTGAGAATATATTAAGCCCACAGATTAACCTTTACCACCAGAGAATTAGTGCGTCAGAGCCACAAGAGAGAATGAGAATGAGAGAAAGAGTGGTAGAGCTAGACAGGAAGAGATTGTGTGTGTGTGCACACAGAATAATAGTGTTCCACAGTGAATCATTCTGACTGGTCATCATTGTTCAATAATCATGAACATTACCTGCTATTTATGTACTGCACTCTGAGAGAGTCTGAGCCAATCAAAGTGCCTAACTCAGAGGGCTTGTCTGAGTCACTGTGACGACTATGTTTTTCTATTCTCATGAGCAATGGCAAAAAGGCCTATAAGTTAGAACTGAGACAACTGTTGACACTGTCAGTGTGTGTTTGCAGGTGTGTATATGCAATATAATATGTATTAATGTTGAATTTTAAAGTTGTGGCACAAACACTTTTTTTATTATTCTATTTTATTTTATTTTATAGGGGTTACAATCCTACGCCATTTCACATTGGACAAGTAGTCTAGAGCAGTCAGAATAAAATCATATTTCCAAAGACAAACATATACAATAAACTGCATGTACCCCTCAAGGGCATACATTCATTCCTCTCCTGCTTCAGACTTTTTGTTCTGTGATATCACCTGAAATTTGTTAAATGTTTATTAAAGATCAAATTTCTTAAATCTTTTAATTTCATTTAAAATTTTATAATTGTTTATGTTTTCTTTTGTTAAGTTTTATTTTTTTAGGTGTTTGTTGGTTATGTATTATGTTTGATAGGAGGGGTTTTTTTTTGTTGTTTGTTTGTTTTTGGTATTATATTTTATGAGGAGGCGTGATTTGAGGTAAGCATCTTCAAACTGGATGGATTAGTTATGAAGGTAGTATGCGTGTTCAATGATTAGTCATGCATCAAACATTTTCCTGGTAGACAGGACTGTTGAGTATCAGATGTATTTTTCAAAAAAAATCTCTACTCTCTTTTTTACAGTATGGCTTGGCTTTGTTTGTGTGTTTAAATTCCAACCTGCTTAGCTGTTACACTATGCATTTTCCAAAATTCCATTAAAGTATGATTGCAAAGGTGGTGCATTCCTTACAGCCAATGCCAAACAACAATCATTGTGCCACTGCGTACACAATGGGTTATGTTAATCAGTCTGTCTTTATAGGTGGGCAATATCATTTTTTTTAAAGAATATTCAGCCATGTTGCTGCATATCCCACTTATATTTAGTACAAAATCTATAGAGTTCTAGAGTTAAAGAGTTATTCCCTGTGCTCACATCTGCACTGTTATGACAAACAATCATCCAAATATGGTAATTCTGTTCAAGTTATGCAAAAACTCAATATCCATCTCAAAGTTTAACTTCTTTGTCATAGAGAACAGGTGTAATATAATTAGTGTTGACGTGACTGCAAGTTACAACCAAGGAAATTATTTCAAACTCTGTGTGATGGAGGCTGTGTATTACAGGTACTTATTTAATTTTTAAGATATTTTTGTTGGTTGTGCTCTATGCTAGTGGGCAAATAAGGAGTGAAGTCATCTTCTTGTACGAAGGAAATAACGCAAGCACCTGAAGCTCAGCTTCAGCCGCCACCAGAATTGCACCCCTTGATTCCGAGAGCCTTTATGATGATACGATGGGAATTTTAAATTGGTTTTTAAACGATATGAAATACAAAGACGAGCACTTTATTAACATATTTCATTTGTTCAAACATCGACAATTTCTTCAAAAGGTAGCTAGATCAGTTTGTGATGTTTTAATGTAAGAATGGCCAATCGAAGACAGTCTTTATTAGTAACTGTAAGAAGAAGGTTATGCATGTCCAACGTTGAAATCAAAGCCAGAAACTTCATAAGTCATACATTTTATATGTGACAACGAATTCCTGAAAAAAATATCATTGTGTTCAAAACTTTAAACATAGGGAAGTACTGCTTCTTTTTCCAAGGACATTAAACAATGTTTCATGTTCTCATTTTAAGAAGATATTCGTGACAGACATCTAAACTGTGCGTAACGGGACAGGATGCTGAAAAACATCGCACTAAAAGTTTTATCCGCACCGAGATTTAGGGATAATTAGAGATATTTCTCTCAGAGTTTAAAAACCCTTTCCCTTCTCATTAGTTACACGGATAATTATGTTTTTCGGAATATTCAGAGTATGCAGTATGAAGTCAGAAAACAGAGAATGTGTTCTGCAGTTTAATCTGAAGCCACAGTTGTGTTATTTCTTTCTTTTGCGGTGATGTTTAAAAACACTTGGATTTTATGCAGTCCGTCCTACATGTTAGGCTACTTAAGGTAGAGTATGAAAAAGACCCGACTTTTTATTTAACATGAAAGTACTTAACAAATAAGGAGTTAACAGGAACATCTCACACGAGCTACGAGCACAACAGATCAGCAGGTTGAACATACGGAGATGTTGCTCGTTGATGAAACAAGTAGCCTAAATCAGGATTGTCTTACTAGCATTAACATTAACGTTAATAGCTGACATTAGCTTTTGCATCGGGTAGACCATGGCAATTTTACGCTAAAGAATTCCTTGTAAAATGACACAGATGGGTTCGTGCGATGAAACTGTTTGCAATGCGACAATTCGTCGTCCTAGCAAAGATTCATTACAAGAAAACTTTAATCTCTCCGAGAAGTCCATTTTTATGCAACTGCATAATGTCAGTGAATTAGTAATAATAATGCATTTCATATATTATATATTCAAGTATTTTCGCTGCTGTTCGGCAGTCATTGCCTTATAAGGAAAGACAGTCGTGCCTCTCTGCAATAGGCTGAGAATTGCCGCCTGCAGTTAACCCTTCTCGTGCTGAATTTTTCTTAAGATTTTCAACGTTTTGGGGTCGCAAAGACACATTATTATGTTTGTGTGATCGCGCAGATTATTGGGTGTATTTGTGTGAATGCATCAGTGTATATTTTAACTATAGGTTCACATTATTGATTGTACGTGTCTTATTGTCTGCGCTTGTATGTGTGCGTGCGATTTCTTTCCCACTCTGAAGATGGTACAATACGCGGCGCATAGCCTTTGTGGCACAGGCAGTGAATGATTGGGCATTGCCCAGGGTTTTCACACGTTCGTTTGCCACTGCAGTTTATTTTTCACAGGTCTTGCAGCAGCCGTTGGCCGTCAGAAGGCAGATGTCAGATGAGTTGAGAGCTTGAGGCTTTGAAGACCAACCACAGTGACCTACATATTGTACATTCGCGGTCAACTCTCATGTGCATTGAATGTGTACATGAGTTTAAACAACTACGTTGCTAACATAGCTACTCAAATTGGCCACTTGTAATCAGACACCGAAATAATTTATATCTTAATGCAGTTTATACAAAGAAAGATGTTACGACATCAAATAACGTGTTTAAAGCGAGTAGGTGCGCGCGATGAACTTGACAGAATATCACGTTATAATAATAAAATTAACCAAATCTAATAACCTATAGGAAATTAAAATCTGTCATTTTAATCCGCCAAGTACTGTTCACCAAATGATTATTAAGGATGTATCCCAGTGCCGCCCATTTGATTATTTAATGCATCAATACTACGGCAATACCACGACTGAGGTGCCCTTGAGCAAGGCACCGAACCCCCAACTGCTCCCCGGGCGCCGCAGCATAAATGCCTGCCCACTGCTCCGGGTGTGTGTTCTCGGTATGTGTGTGTTCGTTGCTGTCTGAGTGTATGTGCACTTTGGATGGGTTAAATGCAGAGCACGAATTCTGAGTATAGGTCACCATACTTGGCTGTATGTCACGTCACTTTTACTTTTTTTTCACTTTCATCAGTGGATTGCATTGCCTTAGTGGAGAAAAATACAAATTCAAATCACTTTTCAAAATGTAGAGTCTCAAAATATATGCTGTTCTTTAATAATATTAATTTATAAATGTCTTTGCATCATCATATGGGTTTTTGTGTAAATCTGGGTGTTTATTCTACATAAACAGGCAAACAAACAAACAAACAAACAGATTTGTTCATATATTAAGTCTTTACTTCAGTATGCCTATCTGTCCTGTATTCCTTTTTAAAATGTTTCAGAATATTATCTTCCTCAATGCTGTCTCTCCACTGATAAAAACTTAAAATGGATGGCAAATCCACACAATTTAAAAACCTTGCTGAAGCTGATAATGATTTAGCATGCTACCTAAACTGCTAAATGACACCTGAAGAACTAATCAAGCTTAAATTTAAAAATTGCCACAAGTGTGCCCCACTTTGCGTCATGAAAGAGGAATTCTCGCTCAGTACTTGAATGGCTGCAATAACTACTGTTCATTTGCTCAATAAACCCGCGGCACGGGGCTGACCAGCCTCTACACCGCCCCTCCTGCTGTGACGTCACGCTCATGGCTATTTGCATGAAGTACGTTGAACAGCTCATTTGAGAGTTAAAACCAGGGGGCAAGGAAGTCGACCGGAAGTTGAAGTCGGCCGCGTGCCGCCATCTTGTAGCTGAACTTCACTTGCGTTAGCATCCCATTGACTCCCATTCATTTTTGCGTCACTTTGACAGCGAATAACTTTACATCTGAGGCGTTTTAAAGACTCCATTTGTCCATTATTTATTTCTAAAGATACACGACAATGTATAAAGGGCTCCATTACCTTCTATGTTACATTATGGCCCCGTAGAAACAGTTTTTGTAAAAATAGGCTAACGATTGCGTCATAACCACTCGACTCTCTGTCGCACAGTAGAGAAATTACCGTACAGACAGGAGGAGAAGCTCGCAGGCAATCGGGGAGACGTCAAGAGATATGGCGTACTGGCGTTACATTTAAAATCTATACAAAATAATTAATCAGAATACTTACTCCTGCTCACTCACGCCAAAGAACTCCCCGCTCAAACTCGGCGTCTCTGCAAGATTAACGATGGCAGTTTGCACGCACAGCTACTAGAAGGTTTACATCTGTCAGACAGGTTGCTGACGTCATCAAGCTTAGTTTGAGTCTGCGCGTCAGAAACGGAAGTTCTAAAAATCGCTAAAAAACGGGCTTCACTTGTCTCAATTGAGTTCCAATGGGGTCGCTGTGTCCATTTCTTTTACTGTCTATGGTTAAAACTGAATCTCGCTTGAGAAGCGAAAGACCATACGGAGCGGGAGAGCGCGAGAAACCTGCGCGAGAAGAGCACTCATGTTATCGCGCGCACACTGAGAAGTATTACAGCGCGCGCTGAAAATGGAGCTGCCTGCCGCGGGTGAGCACGTCTTCGCGGTGGAAAGCATCGAAAAGAAACGCATTAGAAAGGTTTGCGGTTTTCTCTTTAATAACACTTTACATTTTTTCATGTTGTAAGCCTATAAAACGTGCAGGTAAGGTTTTGTATTTTAAAAGAGAGCGCACAAGAGTAGGTATTTGTTTCCGAAACCCAGGATAATAGATTATTTATTTTATTCACAGTAATTCCCAATCGTAACTGACTTTGTTTTTATGATGTTTGCAGGGAAGGTGTGAGTACCTGGTAAAGTGGAGAGGCTGGTCTCCCAAGTAAGTTTCACTTCAAGATGTCACTTGCTTTGCTGTTTTAATGTGTTGTGTTGTGTTGTGTTGTGTGTGTGTGTGTGTGTGTGTGTGTGTGTGTGTGTGAGAGAGAGAGAGAGAGAGAGAGAGAGAGAGAGTTAGCGCCTAATTGATGCAGGAATGTCATAACTTGTGTTTGCGATGGTAAATGTTTGAAATGTAAGCTTTATGCTATAAAAATGTGGTTCTGTTCTTGCAAAACAAGATATATATAATAATAATAGTATACCAAAAGGGAAATGATGCATCAACAATGTAGCATCAATAGCCTATTTTTAATTCTCTTACATTCTTGAAGATCCATTTAGCAGGACCTTGTTAGTGGCGTTAGTCCTTCAGATGACAGCCACGTTAGATAGTTCGGTTGAGGGAGCTATTCATGCTACTCTGCTCACCCCTCTCCCCTCGCTCTCCGCCTCCTTTCTTTTCTTTATAGATATAACACGTGGGAGCCAGAGGAAAATATTCTGGATCCGAGACTTCTCGTCGCTTTCCAAAACAGGTGAGATATTGCAGTCTTGGCTTGACGGTCTGAGTTTGTACAGCCGAAACGGGAGGAGGGGAGAAGACGCTTTCACTGCCGCTGTGCTCATGCTCATTCTTTTTCACTTTCTCTCACTGACAGAAAGGGGGTGCACACAAGAGCTGGAGAGAACTTGTGCGCAGGCGCGCCATAATATATAACTGAATTTAATTGCAATGCCACGGTCAGGGAGCCATTAAAATAGTTTAAATACAGACGTGGCCATAAAATTATCATTTGAGACACCTTGTATTCTTTATGGACCCATTTGATCTCAAACGCGCCACTCTTTCAATATTGTACTATTATTCATTTCGTCCGATTGACTGACCGTGTCCGCTTTGGACGTACTCTCTAGACGCCCTAAACCAGGGGTCGGCAACCCGCTCCTTTCACGGTGGCTCCCTGTAGCATGGGCATAGAATACGCGGGAGACTTATTCCCCTGACTTTTAATAAAACCTAAACTCTTCCCCAGCACTTTTTTCATGCAAGTGTGTTCAGGTAGACGTTTTCAAGAGACAAGATAGTCACATCGTTTTGGATACGTTTTATTCTTATCCAAAACGATGTGAACATTACTGATCGCTCAACACCCTCCTGCAGTGTCTGTTTCATTCATACTCGAAGCTGGAGGGCGCTCTCGCGCAGAAAGTCCAAAGCAGACTCATAAAACTAGTAATAACTTTTGACTTGCAGGAAATACCTAATATGGACAAAGCAAGTGTGCCGCACTAGTCCTCAAAAGTGAAGCTATCGCGTTTCGATCGTCCCCAGCTGGCTGGTACCAGTATAGGTCATAAACCCCTCCCTCTCCATGTAATCTAATGGGACGTGAGACAAACTAAATAATTAAATTTCACTTCAAATATTTTGTTTTCAAACATGGTTTATGTCATAATTTGATGAAGATTTTATCAAGCTGTTGTAAGTTAGGGTGTTCTATAATACAGATGATTGATTATGTCCAGCACTATATTTTATTTCTTAGCAAATTAAAAGACATAAAAGTTTTTTTTTGTCAATTAAACAAACATAACTTAAATAATAATAATAATAATAATTTTATTTTATTCTTCTTCTTATCATTATAACATACACACACACATTTCTGAAATGATTGCTACGCCCCTGCCCTGTAACATAACTGAATATAAAACTTTAGCTATATGCTGTTAACTTTTTTAATGATCAAATGGGTTTTGTGGCTCCACATGAATTTTATTCATGGAAAAGGGGCCAAAATGGCTCTTTTGTTGTTTAAGGCTGCAGAAAGCATTGCAGTAGCACAAATACGTATATATTATTTTCTATCATTCTTCTAGTCTAGGTGCATGCCTACACTAATTGACTACATTTTTCATTTCAAATAGGCAGTTTTTCCATGGCTAAACATGCATTCACGCTTTCCCGAAATTCCACACATATTTTTGTCGGGTATTCATCCCCTTTAACTGGCATCTGTGTGCACCATTAGCAGTCTCCCTCATGACGCGGAATTCTGTTTGGGGTAATTGCACACGCCCCTTGAGTATAGAACCATTCTAGGTCGTCTAATTAGGTTTTTGCAATATTATTTTATAGAAGGTCGATGGGAAAAGAGCCGTTGGCCCATTTTTTTCGACAGCCTGTATGCGTAGTTTGAGCTAACAAATAAATAACAGAACCCATTGGAAAAGCCTGTCAAATAATGCAATATTTTACAATAGAGAGGGATTTCTTAATACATTTTGTCATCTTTGTTTTTATTTCTTCCTTTCCAAATGGGATTGTCCCCCAAATTAGTAAACAAGTTGTGTGCTGTCTGAAGCAACACATAATGCTCTTTATTTTATGTGAGTCAATTTTATGAATGCCAGTGGTGGGTTATTTAAAGCCAGACCATATTTGAAAGGATACACAAAACAGGCAGTAACTTGACCATAATGCACTCTCAGAAATAAAGGTACAAAAGTTGTCTCTGGGGCAGTACCTTTTCAAAATGTGCTAATATTTATAATTTGGGTACACTTTAGATTCTAATATGCAGAGGTGTACCTTTTGAAAGAGGTGCACCTTTATCAACCAAACCCATTGACAACTTTTGTACCTTTCTTCTGAGAGTGTGGGGCAAATCATCTGAATAAATTAAAAGTTAAATATATTAGCTTGTGTCTTATTTTTAATTTGATTTCTTTTATCATGATGTTCTATAATCTAAAATTTTTCCATTCAGGGAAAGACAAGAGCAGCTAATGGGTTATCGTAAACGGGGGCCAAAACCAAAACATCTTCTCCTGCAGGTAATTCACCATCACTTACAAACATGTGCCCAATTTACTTCTGTGAAAGCCATGTCACCAATTGTTTCTGCTGCAAAGCTCATTGTTGATTTGTCTGATTTCTAAGTACCATCATTTGCTCGAAGATCCAGTGTTCTTACCGACCTTCAGGAGGTGTCACAGAGTGAGGATAACCAATCAAAAACAACTTCAGACCTGGTCCCAAGCCAGCAATACCAGCTTAACAGCAAGAAGCACCATCCCTACCAGCCCAACCCAAAAGACAAGCAGGGAGAGGCACGAATAAATGGGAAAATGAAGCACTACTTCCAGCTCAACAGCAAGAAACACCATCACTATCAACCAAACCCTAAAATGTATGACTCCCTGTATCAGAGGGTCAAGGAGACCAAAGTTCCCGAGTTGACTGACAAGGAATGGAACTTATCTCCAGCTCTACAGCAGAAATTGATCCAAAGTAAGGATTCTGAGTGCATCAGTAAGGTGAGAAATATTACAATGGAGTTGAAAAAGCTTCCTAAACTAAATGGTGGAGCTGACTTAAACATGAACACAAACAGTGATGCAAAGGAAGACAAGGCACCGCCCAATGGAGTACGCAGCAAACTAAAGATTGTGAAGAACAAGAATAAAAATGGGCGCATTGTCATTGTCATGAGCAAATATATGGAAAATGGCACCCAGGCAGCTAAAATTAAGAAAGGAACAGCAGATTCTGAGGGAAAAAGGCAAGCACAAGATTGTAAGTCCTGTGGAACAGATGAGAGCACAGAGAAGATAAAGCACACAAAGAAGCAAAGTGTTGTGAAAGTGATAAAAAAGGACAGTAAAGCTGAGTCTGCCTGTTTTAGGCTTTCCAATGGACTATCATCTTGTGTAGGGGACAATCCTAAAAAAACATGCTCCATAGTGTTTGAGCCAAACAACTCAAAGAAGCCTGGCAGCACTGGAGATTATGTATCTAATGAACAGCCCTTGCAACTGACAAACAAGTCTGTCAGACAAACCAGTCTGACTACAGTGCCTATTGAGACAAGTGATCAAAAAGGCACCCAATCTACTCAATATGGTCCCCTCTCTTTGCCTCGAAAGCGTTGCTACTCTGAGCCAGAAAGTGACAGTGGGGAGGTTAAAAGGCACCTAATTTCTCAGAGTACAAATACTCCGAATACTGACTCTTGTAACGGCACCACACACTTCAATGACCATCAGCACTCTTGCGGACATGATTTTGAAAATTTGGACTCCAACCAAGACGAACCCATAGACCTCAGCTGTGTAAGGTTGAGAGAAGAGAGAAAAAATCCTACACGTTCTCAGATTGGAAACTCTATACCGACTGGGAAAGCAGCGGTCTCTGCACCAGAGCAAGTAGAAAAAGAAATGAAAAAATCTGTTCAAAGCTTTACACCTTTTCTTGGGAATATAATAATCACAGATGTCACAGCAAACTGCCTTACAGTGACATTCAAGGAGTATGTTACAGTTTAGGAATATGTGATATAAAGTCTATAAAGACTACTGACTATCTACTGTGAATTTGTATAAATGTAAAGCATGTCTAATCATCAAGTCTTCAAACTTGCCTGAAATTTTTGAAACAATCTAGTGTTAAGTTTTGATAGTTTCAGCTTGTGTTTGATTGAATTGATCTGAATTAATTTTCAAATTTACACATTTAACTATTCCATGTTAGGGATAGAAAAAAACTAAACAGGTTTTCCTGTTATTAGCCTGTATCATATTAGCTTAAAGCTGTTTGCAGTGCTGTATTTCAGAAGGCTTAAATATAAAAAGCACTTACTACACATGTAATACTGAGAACCATTTTCTACTGATCTGTCTTTTATAGTCTTTTTTTTAATGTCACTTGAAATGTGTTATTTAGGTTTGTCTAAGCATATTAAAAGTTTTATTTTACACTCTTGAGTAATATCTTTGCTTGTACTGCAACCAGGTGTGTGTGTGTGATAAACAGAAGTGTTCCTATTAAACTCACATGTGAGACGAGCTAACAGATAGCCCATATGAGAGATAGCAAAACATTACTATCATGTAAATGCAAGACATCAGTAGACCTATCAGACTGAACTTTGCACAGCCTTTATATAGCACATGGACTTGGACTTTTGCCATGCAGATTTTTTTCTCAATTGTTTTTTAGCTAATGAGGGTTTGCCTGCTTTTCATTCCATCTACAATGCTACAATTTTTTTTCACAAAAAAAAAAAAAAAAATCTCAATTCCAAGACTGGGAATAAATAGTTATTTAATTTAACCTATTTGCATAAAACTGCGGCTACGTTTAACACAACTCCGACTAGTATCATCCGATTAAAACTGTCCCGTCTGTGGAAGTAGTGGAAACAGTGGTGTTGTTTCACTTTCCAATCGTTGTTATAAGTAAGGCCTAACTTAAAAGTCCTTTAGAAAAGAAGGATAGTAGGACTTTACAGCCTTTCATTATACGCGAAGCTTGTCTACGCATATATCTGGACGCTGATTATCGAGATCACATAAAGCATCCCATTTAAAACAGGGTTGTCAAGACTATTCATTTTCTTGCCTGTTGAATTATTTTTTATTTAAGAGATGTCACATTTCTCGCTACAAGAAACATCACCCAGGAACAGCTGAACTAAAAATATGTTTTCATGTTGATATTCCTGAAAACCCAGAAAAAGAAATTCAGTGAGCTCTCGGTCTACAAAGCAAGAAGGAAACTTTAACCTGGCGTTTTAATGGATTTCCTTTTTGTGTTCAGATAAAGCTCACGGATATTTAGAATGATTTTTCTGTAAATCGAACTTTGTGTCAACGCATTTTGGGCTTTGACGTCTCACAATCACTGAACTTAGTTGGCTAAATAGGCTACCGTAATATTGCGGAGACGCAAGTCTAATTTGTCACATCTGCCTCTGTGAAAAGTCTATTCAGCAGGAAACATTTCTAAGTAGTAGGACAGACTGCGCAAAAAAAAGGAGGGGGGGGGGGGGGGGCGATATAGATAGCCTAAACAGCGCTGACATTTCAGCAATTAACATTTATACGCATTATTATATGAGCGTATGCAGGCAGAATGCTTTATTTACAGCTCATAAGGATTCCGATTTCGAGTTTATAGACAGAGGAAAATTTTAATGTCATCTAAAAGGAATGTGCCTTCAGACTATAACCAACTTTGTTTATGCGCACAATACGGTGCATACCAGACCGAAAATAGGAGATTCATCCCGTAACCTATAGGCTATGCATCGTCAAAGGTTTATAGGTAAAAGACACTATAGGCTATAAGGATAGAAGATTAATTATATTTGGTTTAATATAGTAGCTTTCGCTTTATAAGTTACCATCATTGGGCATGTATGAAGCTTTGAACAGCCTGATGAATAAAACTCGACTATTTTTTTTTTGTCAGCGCTAACATGGCGGACAGCAAACGTCTCTCTTACTCACGGCAAGATCATGATTAGTATTAGTCTATCCCAAAACTAGGCAGAGGTTGGTTAGAGCTGAAATTTGTGTCATATGTGGGCTACGGAAAAGCACTTCAGCCTCACTGAAACGGAATCAACCATTTCCTTTGCAGCACCGGCTGAGATAAAGCTGCTCTCGCTGCGGTTATAAAATGGCTTCCTTTGGTCCATCCACTTTATTTGCGATCAGCTTATGAATTCAGCTTTACTGCAGTGCATTTTAGCTGTAGCTGGTTAATTTCGCCAAGTTTATTTAAAAGACGACTTGAACAGCTACCTTTAAAACAATAAAAAATAAAAATATATTTGAGTTAAGCATTAGGTTACTAAATATCACAGGTGGCTTTAGTAAAATAAAGCGTTTTGATAAAGAGAGAGGTAGCTTAGTGTAGAGACGTTCTAAAACTTGAGGACATTAAAATATTGTCTTGTTTAAAATAGAACACCTACGGTAATAATGTGATCACATTAAGTAATAATATGATGTTAATACAAGTTGCCTTCAGGAAAAAACCTTATGTTTATCACACTTGGGGTGCTTTTTTAGCTAGGCTACTTGAAAATCAAAGATAACAGTCGAAGTTTTGGTAACCTGTTCATATTGGCAAAAGCTTAGATTAATGTGGCTTTTTTATTATTATTATTAAATCAATAGGCTAACGTAATGCACATCTTTTCCGAAATTCGCCTAGGTTAATCTCCATTATATATATATATATATATATATATATATATATATATATATATATATATATATATGGTGACTAGTAAACTAATATATAGTAGAAAGTGCTCGATTTGTTATCTTATTAAATGTGTAAGTCCTGTACACAATGTGACCTAAATAATCAATAATCCAACAAAAGCACGGAAACCATGTAAATATTATTGGTAAAACAATTTACATCGAAATACATATTTTTAACATGATCGAAAATTGCAGACAGACAGACTGAAACATGGGGGAAAAATAGTAGTGTATTTGCCATTTCTCTTTGTAAATTGTACAGAATTTCTCGTGCTGGTTGCCCAGAAACGAGTTAACCAATAATATTCTTCCAGCTCGATCTAGAGCCCATATACGGATATAACCACTGCGGTATTCAAACCACCAATCATCTTCCACAGAACCAACCACAAGCCTGCTGTTTACCTGGGTTGTTATGTATATAAAGACTAAAATGAAAACGCAAACCTTTATTTTATTGTGGAGAAATCACAATACATTCGTCACAATATTTCTTCAAACCACTATTCAATTGTTCATTATTGTGTAGCATTATCTTTACTCACCGAATAACCCCCCAGTAAACTAATTTACAAGCCACCAAGTTAATAATCATTATCCCATCGTTCATGTTTATTTTCAAAGTTTTAAGATATTATTTGAAGACATTATTGTTTATAGGCCTATCTAAATAATGTCAATAATTTAAAAACCTTTTACAATTAAAGACAAAAAAATCAAAAATTCACACAGGAACGTATTAATTAATGTTATAATTTTTTGTTTTTGTTGTTATTTTTTCCCGCCATGCCCTGGTTGAAGCCCAAGTGATCGTGCAGAACTGAGCATGAGATTGGTAAACGTTTTCGGGAAACATTTTCCCTTTTATATGGCCATTAATGGTAAACACAAAAAATGTTTTTCCTTCATATGTATAGCTGCTAATGTTTGCTTGCAATTTCATTGTTTAGGCTAAATTAATTATATTTCTACCTGTAGGCCTAATTTTATATTTAAAATATGTTTTTCGGTAAACCAACATAATTATGTGAGATTTTTAAATCGAATTAGGCTATATGGAACACCCAATTATATTTTTTTATTTATTTTAATAAAATGTAGCCTATACTACATCCTTTACACTAAAATTAGAATATTAAATAATTTTTAAAAAGTCAATAAATAAAATAGTTTGAGCTAAAATAGCGATGTTAACGCAGACAAAGTCTGGCCTGTGTAATCGTTGTTAGTAATCGTGCATTTTAGTAACTCTTGGTAATAAAAAGTTAATAATTATGAAATGTTCCATTCGCATTATTGTGATGTTTTTGTTTCGTTGTTTTTGTCATCTTTTGCGTTTTGTAATAATTAATACGTTACATTGGCTATTATCATCATCGTTTTAAAAAAATTTCAATAAATAAATTGAGGTATTTATAAATAAAGTATAAAATATAAATCTACTACTGTTTAATCAGTTTGATTTGGCTGTTCAGTGTTAGGACTAAAACTGTCTATCAATTAATGCTATTTTATTTTATTTTATTTAGGCTATCAGATTTTTTTCTCGAAAGAGCCATACAGTTGAAGAAAAAAACCTAAATATGAATTAATAATAATATGAGCAGACGCGTGGGCTAAATGTAGGCTACTGGATAAAACATAAGTATCCTATGTTCATCCTATCAAAAAACTAGGCTAACAAAAATCTAACACCTCTTAGAGAAAATAATGTGGTAAAGTATGTTACCGTGGGCTATACTTTAAATCATAATTTAGCAACTCACAAATTCAACCCGTTCCGTTTATTTAACGGCTTTTAGAAATGTACATAAAGACACGAAAAAAATCATTTTGTGCAAATTCAGGGTGTTTTTCTGCAGTAGAACTCATGTTCAAACCAATATTCATTTCCATCTATGATTAGTTTGTCGTGGTTAAAGACTTCATGTTCGATTTTGGCGGGATTAATAAAATATTCTTGTGAATGGCAGAATATCGATCAGAATAAGATGGCATACATGTTCCTATAATAACAGATGTATAGTAGCCTATATCAATTTTTTTTTTCATTAATTATGCCTGTTTGAGAGAATACAGAGTTTTTAGAGTTCGTATAGCCTACACGTCCTTGTTCTGCTAGTGTTTAACTGATTACGTTTACCTGTAGGTCTTGACGTAACGTTTACGATGAAACTTTAATCTTCTTATGTATTCCTACAAGTATTGAGCAGATCTTATCATATTTCTGTCAAGAATGCAGGTATGTCACTAAGAGCAAGCCCCGGCCACTTAGCAACAGCGGAGCCAATGAACGGCCTCCAAATCTTTCCACCTACAAGCGGTGCCAAGGCAACATGCTAAAGAACGTGATGACGTCTGGCTGTGCACGAGAGTATTATGGGCTGTATGGAATTCTGAAGCTAGAGCAGGCTGACCGGACTCGCGTTCACGGCTAGCTACGCTGCAAGCTAACGGTAGACGAAGGTAAACATGGAGCTGTCGGCTGTCGGAGAGAGGGTGTTCGCGGCCGAATCGATCATCAAGAGACGAATACGACGGGTATGTGTTGTGGAAGAGATATGTCGACATTTTTTGCATATATGTGCAAATGTCGTCGGCTCGCGCTAACGAATTCTTTTTTTGTGTGTGTCTGATGGCACGCGCAGGGTCGAATGGAATATCTCGTGAAATGGAAGGGCTGGTCACCAAAGTGAGTAATACATGCGCATACTGCCTGTTGTGCCTTGCACTGGTGTTTTGGTGACAGTGATGGCCGTCAGCCCTGCTAGGTATCGCGAGCGGCGTACATCCACGGGCAGGATAACAAGCTGGTTATTACTGCAGGCTGGTTTTGGCAGATGGCATGCTGCAACATTAGCTGGCCCTGCTAGCTGGCCGGTAGAGCAGTGGTTTAAATGCAGCTGGAGATTGACAGTCATCACGTTAAACTTTTTTGTTCACACAGGTACAGTACTTGGGAACCAGAGGAAAATATTCTAGACTCACGCCTATTCGTTGCCTTTGAAGAGAGGTATAAAATAAATAAAGTAAAGCTTTTAGGCGGCCGAAAATACAGACGTTTTCACACTTGCGCTTGTATTTTCATGCAGGGAGCGTGAGAGAGAAACATTTGGACCCAAGAAAAGAGGACCTAAGCTCAAGACTTTTCTTCTTAAGGTTAATGTCATTTATTTATTAACAAATAAATAATAATAATCCTGAAAATATCTATATTGTGTATAATATTATTAGGTTTGCACTCTTTTTTGGTCTGTAAATGAATACATTTTATATAAGGGCATAATTTTGAGTTCTGTGCTAATTTTTTAAAATCATGTCTTTTTCACAGGCCCAAGCTAAAGAAAAGGTGAAGTCTTTTGAATTTAGGAATGAATCATCCAGAGACGTTTCATATCCCAGTCCAGAGCCTGTGGTAACACCTAGAGCGAGAGAAGGACTACGTGCTGTGGTTCCCACAATTTTCCCTCCCAGCACAGTCAACCGAGGGGAGAGTGTAAGGATTCCACCTCCAGAACCAAGGGAGCATCGTTCGCCACACTCACCCAGACCCAGCACTGATGCTTTTACCTTCTCCCCAAAAAAGAGAGGACGGAAGCCCAAATTACGCTTCACAGATGGCTATACAAGCTCCTTACATCCAAAGCATTCAAAAAGAGCAGCAGACGAAACCATGGCAAGCATTCCTTCCAAAATGGCAAAGTTAGGTTTGGGAGAAGAGGAAGAGAGATGCTCAGAAATAAGTGGGAGAATTAAGATATCTCATAAGCACATGGATGCTACCTATTCACACAAACAAAACAGAGTTGTTCCAAGCAGGAGTACCCAGCACATTTCTCCAGAGTGGAGTTTGCATTCCAGCAGAGTTAGTGCAGACTTACAAGGCCACAGGACTAATCCACAGACAAGCCACTTTCACCATAAACACCTGAAGCACCATTCAAAACGGAGAACATTTGAACATGGTGATTCCACCAGCAGACAGCCTTCACTTATTGCCAAAATTCCAGTGTCACGCATATTTGGAGAGCCAGAGGAGGGAGATGCTTGGAGACCCTCCTTATGCAATGTGGAGAAAGTCATAGTTACCGATGTGACATCAAACTTCCTGACTGTAACAATCAAAGAGAGTAGCACAGATAAAGGCTTCTTTAAAGACAAAAGATGATTATTTACTGCAGCCAGTATGCTCCTTTCATCTCTTCAGAAGTCCTTTATTGTCAAAAATATTCTGTGAATTGTATACAAAAAAAAAAAAATGTTATTCCCTTTTCTGTCATACTGAAATCTGTATTTATTGTGAAATTGCTGCTTTAAGAAATTTGCATGCACTAGACACCATAAACAAAGTCAGAACTGCGTTCAAATGCATAAATGAGTTCTCAGATCATTTGTTGTATTAATTACAAATTGTTTACTTAAAAATATATAAAAGTATCATTTGTCTCCCAGACGAATATTAAAACATTTATGTACAGTCTAAGACTTGATATTTTGCACACTAACCGTCAAATATTTTTTTTTTTGCATCACATCATTACCATTTCAATTATTGTAATTTATGTTGATTTTATTTTGTCATTTAATATTGCCAGTTGTACAATATAGATATACTTGTTTCACGGTACAGCGACATTAACAATTTACACATATAAAAGTGTAAAATGAAAATCTAATTTTCACCTCAAAAGTAAAGTTTAGAATAATAAACACGTTTCTTTTGTTTCTCTTTACATCAGCTAAAATTCGTATTTATAAATATGTAGTAGCCTAATGTTAAATTGTATATACTTAAGACTTCTAATGATTTTGTACGACGATTGTAATTGTGATTATTGATGAATTGTGCGAATAAAAGTTATTTAATAGGACATTAAATAGAAAAGCGCACATCCAATGTCTATACGCGAATCCTACAAAATCATACTTTTACAATATATGTATATTTGTGTGTGTATTAGTTCTGTAATAAAAAACACGTAAAACGTACATTTATGCTTATTTGCCCAGTTAGAGTAGAATTTAATGCAAAACGAGATGTCGTTGTTTTAAGGAAAAAACGGTTACATTTTAAAGTTCCCAAACATTTAACTTATACAGTGTTATACAGTGGTGGAACTTGATGATTCCATTTTACAGCCTTTTATTTGCTTGTTTATTTATTTGAACTTTACGGTTTATTTTGTGACACGTAACAAAATGTAAACTTTCAGGTTTGCACAACACATTCTTTGTGCTTTCGATCAATCAGTGTTAGGCCTTCAGATATTGCAGTGTAAAGGTCAAACTCTTGGCGTCATCAGTCTTTTAAACTTTTTTTTTAGTTTCGATTTTATATCATAATGTAGACTAACTAAAATACTACTTAAAACCGAAAGATGAAAATCACAGTCACAATCAAAAGTTAGAGCAGAGCGTTTCTATTTTATTCATGAGTTTCTTATTCAAAATGCATTTTTCGTAATTCGTTTTTATTAAAAAAAAAAATAAAAAACAAACAACAACTTTTCTTCTAACGATTCTAAGATTTTTCATATAAGTAAGACATCTAAAATGCGTCTATCGATAGGTGTGTGCCTTCGTGGATTTTGTGTCCTTGGCCTCCTCGGTATTTCTCGGTCTTTTCGTTCTCATTGCAATTCATTTCATGGTGTTTATCAGCTTTTTGTCGTCGCCGGAATTCCTGTCTTCGCCCTGAAGAAAAACAAATAAAAAATCACATAGAATTGATTTGCCCTCAGATACGTAGGGTTTTAGTAGCCTAAATATAAACCGTTTTCCATGATAAAACAGCATTTACATTTAAAATGCCTTTTAAAAGCCAGGGCAGAACTAAGACATGAAGTCAGTACAGTAAGAAAAAAACATCCCATATGATGTAGCCTACAGAGTGTTAACAATTATTAATGCCTTCAACCAAATTTCGAGACACACTGCAAATCTTATTAATTTATTCATCTAATTTTCTTTTATTATAAGGAAAAGTGTGAATGTATATAGGCTACAATTTACATAGGAATATGTGACATCATGATAGTAAGCTCAAACATTGCAATCTTCCGTGAGATACAAAAGCTGAGGGGTATCAGAACCTGTGGATCACAGCAGGCCTGTTACGCATGGTAGCCGTAGTTGCGGTCACAGCGAGGGAAGCAATGAGGGTTCATCCAATGCTCCATGCTGGTCTCTCGAGCCCTCTGCTCCAGCCTCTGCATATGCAGCATGTGTTCCTGGAAATACACGTGGACTCTGAATCCTACTGAGTTCACTTATTGATTTGTTAAGTATTTTGGAATTTTAAAACCAGCACAATGCAACATTGTGAACAGATCTTTACGATCACAAAGAATTACAGCCAGGCTCCCATGCATGATGTGTTTTTTTTTTAAGCTTTGTTAGCATGTAAATAAAAGGAGTGTTGTTGGCACCCAACCCTCATAGGTTCATCAGGGTGTCCAGGCTTCTGTCTCTTGGTGCGGAGTAGCTGCTTTGCAAAACTCTCCTTAATGATGGGGCTTGCATCTAGGAACATAAGTGTATCAAGATCACAATTTCATATAATTTCATGGTGATGACAACGTGATTTATTCTTGTGAATACAGTTAACTGATTGATTTGTCTAAATAACTATGGGTTGCCTATTTGAATATTGTAAAACATGTCACAACATTTGATTAATTAGGCTTATGTATATTTACAAATGAGATTACCAAAAACTTTGATGTGTGTCATTTAATATTAGCCTACCAATTTCTCCTTCTTTCTTTCTTTTTACTACATGCTATTTTTTTCCATTCTTCCCCAGGCGGCCATTCTTCCTGTGAACCTTTATTCTTTCAGATTTCATCGAGTCCTTTGGCGGGTCTAATTTGTATGAATTTTGGCCTTTCTCTTTCCCTCTTTCTTCATCTCTCTCCTTCTTTTTTCTCTCTTTCACACAGACATGCACGCACACGCACACACATACACTTCACTCACTTTCTCTCCTGCCTCCCCATTTCAACCCCTCCCTCTCTTTCCCAGAGCTGTTTCTCCATGGAAGAACACAAAGTGCCCATTCATGAGAGCGTCTCTCCGGGGAGCTCGCCCCTGCGCGCGCGTGACCTGGAGCTCTGACCCGCGAGGGGTATGAAAATGAGCCCGTTACGGTAAACTCCGACGTGGCAGATAAACAGCTGCACGGCGTTTTTCATAGCAGTTTTTACTCGTTTCGCTCACGTTAGTCTATAATTATATACGATTCTTTAACTTATAGGGATGGGCAGGGTGGGTGAAATTATCACATAATTTGTAAGACTAGTTTATTCAGCCGTAACATTTTCAGCAGCTATAGGAATAGAAATATATTGAATAGGATGGGATGGAATAGGAATATATAAAAACAAATTTAGCCTACAAATAAAATGAAAACATCAAAAAGCAATAAAAAAAAACTACGCAAATTTTGAGTTTGCTATAGACATTAGAAATCGTTTAGCAAGTGAGGGGGATAAAAACAATGACAAAGTATAAGGCATAAACATAATGAAAATAATCTCACAGAAATATACACTCATTTCTGTCTTTACTAGAACTGCAAGAAGGCCGTGAAGAAAATAGCCTAGGTATTTATTTAAAAAGTCATTATCCAAATATTAAAAAACGCTCTGATTTTATATGAAAATAAGACTTGCTAAAACAAGTAATAATATGCACACAAACGTCACAACCCACAGTGATAAGAAAAATAAAAACACTGTAATATGCAAATAAAACCCATGGCATAAGATTTCTGCAAGAAAAACATACCAGTGCAGAAGGTCAATAAGACCACGCAAAAAAGGCATACCAACAGCTTCATTTTCATTTCCGTCCGTCCTCAGTTCGAAATAACTGCACTTGAGTGTTTACCCAACTTATGAGGAGAAATACACGACAACGTCATTTAGAAGTTACCCCCACAGCTTACAGGCCACTGGATAGGCTACAGAAGAAGACGACTCCTGGTTGCACATCTGGATGAGACTGTAGTTACAGAGATTTTCCACAAGATGTCGCCTTTACTTTAAATTAAACGTCAATGTCTTGGCCTACAACCCTGCTATACAGGTGCATCTCAATAAATTAGAATGTCGTGGAAAAGTTCATTTATTTCAGTAATTCAACTCAAATTGTGAAACTCGTTTATTAAATAAATTCAATGCACACAGACTGAAGTAGTTTAAGTCTTTGGTTCTTTTAATTTTGATGATTTTGGCTCACATTTAACAAAAACCCACCAATTCAAATTAAAATATGGTGACATGCCAATCAGCTAATCAACTCAAAACACCTGCAAAGTTTTCCTGAGCCTTCAAAATGGTCTCTCAGTTTGGTTCACCAGGCTACACAATCATGGGCAAGACTGCTGATCTGACAGTCAATCATTGACCAGAAACATCCATTGCCAAAGAAGCTGGCTGTTCACAGAGTGCTGTATCCAAGCATGTTAACAGAAAGTTAAGTGTAAGGAAAAAGTGTGGAAGAAAAAGATGCACAACCAACCGAGAGAACCGCAGCCTTATGAGGATTGTCAAGCAAAATCGATTCAAGAATTTGAGTGAACTTTACAAGGAATGAACTGAGGCTGGGGTCAAGGCATCAAGAGCCACCACACACAGACACACACCACACACACAGACATGTCAAGGAATTTGGCTACAGTTGTCGTATTCCTCTTGTTAAGCCAATCCTGAACCACAGACAACGTCAGAGGCGTCTTACCTGGGCTAAGGAGAAGAAGAACTGGACTGTTGCCCAGTGGTCCATTTGGAAACCAAGGTCCTAGAGTCTGGAGGAAGGGTGGAGAAGCTCATAGTCCAAGTTGCTATCCAAGTTGAAGTCCAGTGTTAAGTTTCCACAGTTTGTGATGATTTTGGGTGCAATGTCATCTGCTGCTGTTGGTCCATTGTGTTTTTTTGAAAACCAAAGTCACTGCACCCGTTTAACAAGAAATTTTGGAGCAATTCATGCTTCCTTCTGCTGACCAGCTTTTTGAAGATGCTGATTTCATTTTCCAGCAGGATTTGGCACCTGCCCACACTGCCAAAAGCACCAAAAGTTGGTTAAATGACCATGGTGTTGGTGTGCTTGAGTGGCTAGCAAACTCACCAGACCTGAACCCCATAGAGAATCTATGAGGTATTGTCAAGAGGAAAATGAGAAACAAGAGACCAAAAAATGCAAATGAGCTGAGGGCCACTGTCAAAGAAACCTGGGCTTCCATACCACCTCAGCAGTGCCACAAACTGATCACCTCCATGCCACACTGAATTAAAGCAGTAATTAAAGTAAAAGGAGCCCCTACCAAGTATTGAGTACATGTACAGTAAATGAACATACTTTCCAGAAGGCCAATAATTCACTAAAAATGTTTTTTTTTTTTTTTTTTTTTTTTTGGTCTTATGAAGTATTCTTATTTGTTGAGTTTTTTTTGTTAAATATGAGCAAAAATCATCAAAATTAAAAGCGACTTAAACTACTTCAGTCTGTGTGCATTGAATTTATTTAATACATGAGTTTCACAATTTGAGTTGAATTATTTATTGAGATGCACCTGTATAATGGTTAAAACACTGATCTGAGTAACACAACCTGTTTTTTGTTTGTTTGTTTGTTTGTTTGTTAGTTTGTTTGTTTTGATAGCAATTCTTCCTTTTTTTCCCCTTTTTTTAAGTTTACAGCACTTGTCCCTCCATAATTAAAATCTCTTTTGGTAGCAGTGGAGCAATAACCCAACTTAGTTTGTAACATATTTTTAGTTGTAAGGGAAGATGATTAAGAAGAGCCTTTGTTATTTGCATTGGCTACGGACGTCCTCTGTAACAGTAGCCTTGTTATACAACAAATTTTTATGCTGCAATATTAGCTCATTTTTTGTATTTGTGGACGGGCACAGTGTCTGCTCAAGGCCTTCAGTATCAACACTTTCTTTATTTTCAAATTTTATTGCATGTTACATGCACCCGACTTGTTTACTGGTATAAAGGCTTTATTTATTTATTTTTTTTTCCCACCATAAGGGCCTTAGTTTGCATTTGGCTCATAACAAATATAGCATTTTCATAGTAGTAGGCATTTTTATTTACTCTGAAATTCCTTTCTTGATGTTGAAATGAGGAACATTGCTATTATATCTTTGCATTTGATTTTCTCTAGGTATATTAGTTTTGATTCTGAATTTTCCTCTCAGTAGTTTTTGTTTACTGTAAGATGGAGCAGCAGATGAAAATGCTCTTGATTAGGCAAAATGTTTTTCTTTGGTGAAAATGTTCAGCTGTGTTGGCTGTCATATTACTATGTTCCCTGTTTCAACTAGTTTTTGTTCTTGTAAATCTAGCTCTCAAAAAAAGTAGCCATAGATCTGAGAGCTCAAGTGGAAAGTTTCACATTGGCATATCAAACTCAGTGAGTCTCTCGGGTTTCCAGTGTTCAGTTATTCTGTTGTTTGTAGTATTAGTCCTAAATATCACTGTTAAATACCTCTCTGTCTCTATTTGGAAAACATTAGTATACATGCCTACAAGTGAATCACAAACTTTATTTACTGGATGCATATATTTGGTTCATTTCTTGAATTTAGCAGGTTGACTATCAGCGAGCGCAGAAAGAAACTTGGGTCATTTATTACAAGTGCAAACTGTAAGAACTCTCACGGACCTTTTCCTGGACTGTGCCCGGCTGGTGGAATGACATCCCAATCTCAGTTCGAACATCCAAGTCTTTATTCATTTTCAAAAAATATCTAAAAACTCATCTTTTTCGCCAGCACTTGACCAACTAATACAAGCACTTACCTTTTCTTGTCTATCCTATTCTTGGAAAAAAAAAAAACCTTGCTACGGGTTCTGTGCTAGACTAACTGAGACTTGTCATGGCACTTGTATACTGTTGTTGTTCTCTTGTTGGTTTGATTGCTTCTATTGTTCTCATTTGTAAGTCGCTTTGGATAAAAGCATCTGCTAAATGATTAAATGTAAATGTAAATGTAAGAAGGTGCTTAATCAGACAAGCAGTAGAAATGATAGTGTTCACTGTTTTTCTTATAGCTGAATGATAATTGTAAAAAAATAATTGTAAAGGGGAGCCGTTATAATAAACTCAACTGGAAAAAACAAAACAAAACATAATAGTTAAAACCTAATCGCTCTGGTTTTGTGGTTGCCAGAAATTTATTGAAAAACAAACAAACAAACCAATATAGCATTAATGTTTCAGTCATTATGAAATGGCATTTTTGGCACTTTAAACAAAACAGATTGTGTCAAAGCAACTGAACAATATTCATTAGGAAAACAGTGTGTCAATAATGTGAAATGACAGTTAAAGGCAGTTCATCATTGAATTCAGTGATGTCATCATCCAGCTCAGTTCAGTTTAAATAGTATCTGTGCAATCAATTGCAATCAAGTCAACGATATCGCTGTAAATGAAGTGTCCCCAACTAAGCAAGGAACCAAAACTCCATCGGTGACAGAATGGAGAAAAAACCTTGGGAGAAACCAGGCTCACTCGAGGGGCCAGTTCTCCTCTGGCCAGACGAAACCAGCAGTTCAATTCCAGGCTGAGGCAAAGTCACATTGTGCAGAGGACTCAGCAGGTTCCTGTGGTCTTGTCCCTGTGGTCGTCTGAGACGAGGTCTTTACAGGGGATCTGTATCTGGGGCTCATAGTTGTCCTAGTCTCTTCTCTCTTTCAGGGCTGTAGAGGTTTACTTAATTAATGCAGCCTAAAAATCCTTTAACATATTTGGATATTAGAAGCATATTAGTGTGTTATGTGTAAGCCAGGTTAAAGAGATGGGTCTTTAATCTAGATTTAAACTGCAAGAATGTGTCTGCCTCCCAAACAATGTTAGATAGGTTATTCCAGAGTTTAGGCGCTAAATAGGAATAGGATCTGCCGTACGCATGTTGATTTTGATATTCTAGGTATTATCAAATTGCCAGAGTATTGAGAACGCAGCGGACGTGGAGGACAATGATGTAACAAGAGCTCGTTCAAATACTGAGGTGCTAAACCATTCAGGGCTTTATAAGTAATAAGGAAGATTTTAAAATCTATACAGTGTTTAAGAGGGAGCCAGTGCAGTGTTGACAGAACCGGGCTAATATGGTCATACTTCCTAGTTCTAGTAAGAACTCTAGCTGCTGCATTTTGGACCAGCTGGAGTTTGTTTATTAAGTGTGCACAACAACCACCCAATAGAGCATTACAATAATCTAACCTTGAGGTCATAAACGCATGGATTAACATTTCTGCATTTGACATTGAGAGCATAGGTCGTAATTCAGATATATTTTTGAGATGGAAAAATGCAGTTTTACAAATGCTAGAATCGTGGCTTTCTAAGGAAAGTTTGCTATCAAATAGCACACCTAGGTTCCTAACTGATGACAAAGAATTGACAGAGCATCCATTGAGTCTTAGACAGTGTTCTAGGTTATTACACAAGTTTTATGGTCCTATAATTAACACCTCTGTTTTTTTCAGAATTAAGTAGTAAGAAATTACTCATCATCCAGTTTTTTATATCAACTACGCATTCTGCTAGTTTTTCAAATTGGTAAAGCTAACACCGTGTTTCCTGATGATATCTCCCAAGTGTAACATGTAAAGTGTGTAGAGTAACGGGCCCTAGAACTGAGCCTTGAGGTACTCCATACTGCACTTGTGATCGATATGATACCTCTTCATTCACTGCTACAAACTGATGGCGGTCATATAAGTACGATTTAAACCATGCTAATGCACTTCCATTAATGCCAACAAAGTGTTCTAGTCTATGCAAAAGAATGGTGTGGTCAATAGTGTCGAACGCAGCACTAAGCTCCAATAGCACTAATAGAGAGATACAACCACGATCAGATGATAAGAGCAGGTCAATTGTAACTCTAAGGAGAGCAGTCTCAGTACTATGATACAGTCTAAATCCTAACTAGAAATCCTCACAGATACCATTTTTCTCAAAGAAGGAATATAATTGTGAGGATACTACCTTTTCTAGTATCTTGGACAGAAAAGGTAGATTCAGTAACTGAATTAATGTTAATATTGGCTATCCAGACAACAATAATCTGCTTTGTACCTGCCAAGCACCTATACAGTAGATGGCTACATAATACAATGTGATCAGAAAGGGCCTTTTAATTGTTTTTATAAACATGAATTGACAGTGCACATTTACCCACACAAAACACCAGGCATAGAAATAGACTAATATACTGTAATATGCATTAGCATACAAAAACATAAAACGTTACATTAACACCTCTATAACAAAAACAATAAGAAATATAACTTATTAAATATTTGGGGTAAAAAGCACCTCTGCTGTTGGGGCTAAAGGCATAATAGCTAACCTGATGATAAATAGGTGGCTGACTTTTACAGTTGTCACCATATTTATAATGGAACCATCATCAAAATACCATATTTATTGTTACTACGGTAAAGCTATATTAAATTAGGCCTACTATGGGAGCGCCTTCAATGCTTTCAGAATCTTTTTTTTTTTCTGTATTTTTAAAATGAAAATTTTAACAACAGTATTGAACAAAAATAAATTATTTTATTTATCAAAATAAACAAAATAGCACAAACTTTGCTAAAGTGATATTCACAACATACTATTTTAACTAAAGTAGGCTATTTGTGTAAATAGGCTACACTGTGCTTTTTACCTCTTGTTTGGAGACATGGAGCCAACAAAACAAACCTCTTTACGATTTATTCCTACACAAAATATGTTGCCCCATCAAATATCAATAAAATGTATCTATTTCTGCAGTCATACATCATGGGGTAGTCAAAAGCACAAACGCCAGGGCTTGTTTTCAGTATTATTAACCATAGCATTCTTAATGTAACATTTATACTTTGTAACACTTTCCTCTATTTCATTATTATGCCTCATTTATCATTTTTCTTTCTTACGATAGGCTACATGATACTTAACTGTCATCACGTGAAGCATAAATATCGTGCAACTGTTACGGTTCTCATTCTGTCTCACGTATTGTGTTCCTATTGGTCACTGAACATGTTCCGTCATAAACCTACGTCATCATTTCCGTTTCCGTACATTGAACCAGATGAATCTTGTAAGGTTTTTAATCGCTTTTTGTGTTATTCCAGTGGTTTCAATGCACTTTTAAAATGCGTGGATAACAAAGATGAAGACGGGATCTTCCCCTTGAAAACAAAATGTAGCTAGAACGTATACGTGAATGCTTTTATCTGCTGTAAGTAGCATACAATTTGTCTTGCTGTACCAAGTGTTTGACAACAAGGAGGCGTTTACGATGGCTGTGCTGTAACACCAGTGTGATTCAGTTTTGGTGCATTGCCTGGCGATGCGATGATGATGTGCTGCTCGGGTGGGGTTAGACATAGAAGATCTTTGTGGGACGTTAAAACTTCCACACCTTGACTAATGACGACCGCTGGCAATCACTGATTATTTTCATCTGCTCTGACTTGTGCATGACGAAATTCCTGTAAAATTAGAATTGTGGCTATGGAGGAGAGTACTAAAGAGCTGAGGGAAGAGTGGACCTTGCTCCTCTGGACCACGGTTGCTGTTCTGGTCCCAGTGCTCATCACACTGTGGTGCAGCTTCCAGCGTCCCAAACGCAAAGTTCCCCTGAAAGATCTGTTACGAAAGAGCAAACACGGCTGGCACTGCACGGACCTGTTCAACAAGCCCACCTACTGCTGCGTGTGCTCTCAGCCCATCCTGCAGGGGGCGTTCTGTGACTGCTGCGGCATATGTGCGGATGAGGGGTGCATACAGAGGGCAGATCGCATCCTCTCATGTAAGGAGATCATGACCCAGAGTCAGACAGATGGGAGGTTTCACCATCAGTGGGTCAGGGGAAATGTGCCCCTCGCCAGCTACTGTGCCAAGTGCAAACAGCAATGCGGGACTCAACCTAAACTCTGTGACTATAGGTATTTAATATGACCATGAGCTTTCTTTCTTTCTTTCTTTCTTTCTTTCTTTCTTTCTTTCTTTCTTTCTTTCTTTCTTTCTTTCATATAACAGAATAAAATAATAATTATGATGTGAAATAGCCTAAATCAGGATCTAAAGCAGTCATATAGGCCTATTATGATATATTAAACTTGTAACACAATTTTGGACAAAAATGAACAACCGTGTTTGAAGAGAATATGAAAGGGAAATGGCTAAAAGAAAAATTGATGTTCAAATTTCATTTTTTAATTAACATAGGAAGAAAGAACAACTGCATTTTCTCATGATCAACTTTAAAGCTGTTAAAATTTTATGAACGGTTTGTGAAAATTAATAAGAATCAGTGTATGTATTGAGGAAAGAACAAGGCAAACAAAACAAGCTTTTAGCATGGGTTTGAACTTTTTAAGTTGAGAAAGTACAAGTAGTATCTCTAACTATAAACAACATCAACAAATTATTTTGAAAAAAACTGATGCCCACCTTCCTAGATCTTCCATTTCTACAGAAGTCAAAGTCGATATTTACGAGAAAATGTTAAAGAACAGACAAGTGTTTTTACATCTTAAAGCTAAAAACGATGGCAGAATGGCATCAACTTTAGACACTTTCAATAGCAGCAGAGAGCACACAGCCTAACAGAACTTGAAACCATCTGTTGAAATCCATTTTTGTTGAGGCTGCGGCACTTTAAAATGTGTAACTGACTGTCGAACAAACAGAGCAAACAAGAAGCCTGTCCTTTTCTCTTGTGTTCAATCTTTCTAAAGCATAGTTTGATTAAAGAGTCAGTAATCCCTGTAATCCAGCTATTATGACCAGCTCCTTCCACCTCAATCCTCAATGTCAAAGGTATTGCTAAACTAGTGCTAGATACGCTTTTGCTGAGTCTTAAACCAAAATATGTGCTGATTTAAAATCTTTTTTTAATTATTTGCACCAATTTTTATTATTTATTAACAGTATATTATGTGCAAAATAAGAAATCTTACTGTGAGTTTTACTACAGAGGGTGTGCCCTCACTCACAATTTTTGTTTTTATTTTGAAATATATATAGGTGTGTATGGTGTCAGACCACAGTGCATGATGACTGCCTTTCTAGTCTAAATGAGGATTTGTGTGATCTTGGAGAGTTCCGCTCTGTTATCATACCTCCGTATTACCTCTATCAAGTCAACAAACTCCGCCGAAGACACCCTGATGAGTACAGCAAGGTGAGGATCCATCCAAATACAAACTTCTGTAAAAAAAAAAAAGAAAAAAAAAAAAAAAAAGTTGTCTCTGTTGTAATTATTTTTTTTTTAAGCAGGGTGCAGAGATTATTGGTCCATAAACAGCTTTTGTTGAAACCAAGCTGCCAAAATGACTAGTTTTCTTCTTTTTATTTTGTCTTAAAGGAGACACGCCTGTTTTAAACCAGAGGTATAAAAACAGGGAATAAAATGCCTATTTATTTCTACTAATTTATTTTTTATTAATTCTTTTAAATAACAATCTCTAGTGCTAGTTTAAATGTAGTGTATATTTTTCCAACGTGTACAGCTAGCCAAAACTATGAAACCATTATGATATTTTTAGTAGAGAGCATTAAGTATGAAACACTAAGTGTGTCCCATTTTACATACTTTTGCACTATTTTTCACCATTTTGTATTGTAAGTTCCTGGCTGATGTACATGTTCATTGTGCTTGTTTTTACGTATATAATATACAGTAGTAGTAACCGGTTGAGAACTTTAAAGGAGATTATGTTTTTGTGTAGTTTTCCTTTTTCAAATGTAATTTTGCCAATTATAAATGTAATTTATTGTTGAAACAAACACATAATAATCAAACTAGAAAATTGATAAAAAGCAGCATAATAAATGACAGTCAGATGTGTAAAAGTGATTTAGACTGACACCTTTGACTTTTTCAGCATTCAGCATTGAGTCACTGCATTATTTCCATTCATAATGCAGTATTTGTGTTTAAAAAAAAAATGACAGGCTTTTATTCGAATGGAAAAGTATTTATACATTAAACAAATATATAAATTAAAAGATGCATAAACATTTGAAAAAACACAGCTGTGACAAAATTACAAACAAAAGAGTTTTGAAATGTTGCAAAATAGATCAATGCTTGCACAGTCGACTAAATGAAAATAATGAAAATAACCTGACCAATTGTTTAATAGGTAAAATTGTATTTATTTATTTATTGTTTTTATTTTTTTTTTTTTGCATGCAGCTTGCTGCAGTCTGTGGGAGTGGCTGGACTCCCGTTCTGGTCTTGGCAAACACAAGAAGTGGCAACAACATGGGGAACGTTTTGCTGGGAGAATTTCGTACCCTCCTGAACCCCGTGCAGGTGTCACTTGAGTCTGTTCTTACATTCACATAATCAGCCAGTCTCTCTCTGTTTCCACACACTCTTGGCTCTTTTTATTTTGTTTGAAAGATAGATCACATTCTTCCTACTATCTAATGATTAAAACAAGAAGTTTAGTTAATTCGTTTTTTGGTTTCTTCCAGGTGTTTGATCTTTCTGAGCTGCCTCCCTCTAAAGCCCTGCAGCTGTGTACTCTTCTGCCCCCAGGCAGCGTGCGTGTTCTGGTGTGTGGGGGAGATGGCACAGTAGGCTGGGTTCTGGATGCCATTGATACCATGAAGCTGAAGGTGAGAGCTGTAGCCAGATAGTTGAGTGGACTTGACAATGTAATACATTATATTAAAATCAGTTGTTGTGGATGTAAACCAAGCTTCCCCCCACCCCATGTGTTTTAGCACCATTTCATATAATGACTGTACATGTACAGTATGTTGCCTTGCTAGTAAGATCTGTAATGTCATTTTGTGATGCTTATATTCACATTTGTGGTGTTATTTCATTAAATAAGGACATTGACATGTTTCTTGGGTTATTAAAATATTGTCTGTATTTGTCTCTTTCTCTTTCTGTGAGGTCAGGATCAGTTTATCCCTCTCGTGAATATCCTGCCGTTGGGCACAGGCAATGATTTATCAAACTCTTTAGGATGCGGAGCAGGATATGCTGGAGAGATTTCAGTAGAACAGGTGCTCAGGAATGTTTTAGAGGCCGAGGTAGTCAAAATGGACAGGTAAGACCCTGGCTGTGCTGTAAAGTCTTGAATTACGAGGAATGGCTTTTGTCATTCAATTTATATTGTATTTCTGCTGTTAATGTGTTAGGTGGAAAGTTCAAGTTGTCTCCAAAGGAAACTATTTTCGTAAGCCAAAGGTCAGTGTATACAATATATGATCAAACAGCAGGAGGATGTACCCCAGAATTCAAATGAAATTATTTGTGTGGCCAGCAAATTTTAACACAGCCTGTTTATTAGCATAAAATCCCACGAAACACAGTATTTACTAAGTCAATCATGAAGTTGTTTTCTTGCCAGGTGTTGTCCATGAATAATTATTTCTCAGTGGGTCCTGATGCTCTCATGGCACTGAACTTTCATGCGCACAGAGAGAAAACGCCCTCCTTTTTCTCCAGCCGAATCATCAATAAGGTCTGAGGCATTTCCTGTCCATCTTTTCATTTTTCATTTCAGGGCATTAAATCGAAAAAGCATCTAAGATTGTTTCTATGTGATCAGCTGCATATTTCAATGTAAAAACATTTATATCTGTAAAACTATCTAATTATTTTACTTTATTTAACTTAAGGTTTCTTACAGTTTACTTGTTTCAAAATAATTTCCTCAGTGTAAAGACTGTATATAACTGAGAAAATGTCATGACTCTGGATTTGATTTATACATACACAATTATAAAAAAGGACCCTTTTTATATGAAATGTCTTTAACTACTATGTACTAGCTTTTAAATTAATTTTTTGATACAGTGCACTTATTGTGTACATAAATGTATATCTTTTATTTAATTTTTTTTTTAATTAATTCCTTTAGATGCATTTATACACTGTTAACCCTAACCCTGCCCCTTAACCCACCCTTAAACCTAGCCATACCACACTAAACCTGCCCCTAATCTTAACTATGTCTCATCTCAGTAGCCGAAGAGTTTTGCAATAAAACATGAATGCAGTAAGTTCACTGTACCTATAAAAACGTATCTATCTACTACAAGTAGGACTATTACACAACTTTTCCTGTATCGACACACTGCTAGGTTCCCCCTTTTTTAATTAAAAACAGAAGTGGTTTGTAAATTCATGGCAGATAGTACTGACAATTGTCTTTTCTTACAGGCAGTGTATTTTCTCTATGGCACCAAAGATTGTTTAGTGCAAGAATGTAAAGATCTGGATAAGAGAATTGAGGTAAACATTTTAATTTGCCTACTGAAACAAGTGATTCAAGGGCAAAGTGTTTTCTAATTTTGTTTCCTTTGTTGTTGTTGGTGTCACATGATTAGCGTGTTCTTTGGAAGCCTTAGCTTAGACATGAACGTCCTGCTTCATTGCTGTAGTGTACAGTTATGATATAATGATGAAATAATTAAGCCTGGAATACACTACATGTTGTTTTAAAATGATTAGTGTTTTTTAAATCACAGTAATTTTTGAAAAGTGGTCATAGTGGAATAATGGCCTTAGTATTATTGGATGGTGTGGTTTTATGGATGTAAAAATAATTGTGTGACTGTGATCAACACACTATGTGATTTTCAATTAAATCTGTGTACTCAAATCTGCGGACTGGCTCTGACTTCGACAACTAATGTCAATTTGTTTGGTAGTGTATTCTAGCCTTAAGAATCTATAGCTGCATCCCAATTCACATACTGTCCATCCTAAATAATATTCAAAATTAGAATAAGTGTGTCCCAAATTGTAGTTTTTTAAAATGAGTATCCCAGAGGCATACCTGTATGGTTAATTATTTCTGGTGGAAATTTAAAGTCCAGATCTGTGCACACTCTTAACGGTTCATCCTGCCCACAACCCATTGTGTGTTGGATAAGAATTAGACTAGAATTACAAACATGAATTAAAAGTTTTAAAAAATGACAGACATGGTGGATATGCGAGACCGATGGGCAAGTAGAGTTAGAAAAAATATTTATTTAATGCTATCTGCATTATATTCCATCTGCAACAACATTGAGATCTTTTATAAAGATACATTTAGTCATTCATTTTTAAATGCAGTATTATGCAAACACATGAGGAGAGTTGAAAGATCATTTCTCTCCAATACCATAGGAAATTAAATTAAACTAAATGTGTGTGATGTTATTTGTGAGAAGATAATTGACAGGTCAGGCAGTTTAAATGGTGATAGGATGGCAACAGAGTGCTCTGTTGAAGACATAATTATGACAAAGTAGTTTGTCCCAAAGCTTGCCTACTATTCTGCTACACACTCAAAAGTATGTACTTTTTTTCACAAAAAGAGTACATACTTATAGGGCATAGTATAAGGATCCAAATCCAAATGCCATGTGACAGAAGCTGACATCTGCAGACCCAGCAGTGTTTTACATTTTTTGTGCATAAACCTGAAATAGGAGAAAGTATTTTAATGCTATGAAGCTTAACACAAAATGCAGTTTTTGAGATTGTCACCTGCATCCACATGCTGCAACCGCTATACCACAGCTCTGACCAAAAGTGTATAAAATCCTGTTTGTTTCTAGATGTAACTATGAGTTTATAGTTTCTCTTTTGGTCCACAAATATGGAAGATGCTGCATTATTATAGTTTTAATGCTTGATAATGCTTAATTGTGCTTCTTTAGCTGGAGCTAGATGGAGAACATGTGACTTTGCCCAGTCTGGAGGGGATAATAGTGTGCAATATCGGCTACTGGGGCGG
Organism: Cyprinus carpio; assembly: GCF_018340385.1. NCBI lineage: Eukaryota > Metazoa > Chordata > Actinopteri > Cypriniformes > Cyprinidae > Cyprinus > Cyprinus carpio. The sequence goes on from NC_056602.1 coordinate 10,972,438, forward strand.
TGGCTGTAGACTGTGGGAGGGAATGGGAGATGAACCCTATCCCCCAACACGGTGAGAATTCAAATAGCACTTTACTATATGCTTTATATACTCTACTATACTCTAATATACAAACTTGACTTTGTCCAGATTAGGTTGGAATTAAATAAAACTTCATACCTATAGATCTGGATCAGAGTACAAACCCGATTCCAAAAAAGCTGGGACACTGTACAAATTGTGAATAAAAACAGACTGCAATGATGTGGAAGTTTCAAATTTCAATATTTTATTCAGAATACAACATAGATGACATATCAAATGTTTAAACTTAGAAAATGTATCATTTTAAGGGAAAAATAAGTTGATTTTAAATTTCATGGCATCAACACATCTCAAAAAAGTTGGGACAAGGCCATGTTTACCACTGTGTGGCATCCCCTCTTCTTTTATAACAGTCTGCAAACGTCTGGGGACTGATGAGATAAGTTGCTCAAGTTTAGGAATAGGAATGTTGTCCCATTCGTGTCTAATACAGGCTTCTAGTTGCTCAACTGTCTTAGGTCTTCTTTGTCGCATCTTCCTCTTTATGATGCACCAAATGTTTTCTATGGGTGAAAGATCTGGACTGCAGGCTGGCTATTTCAGTACCCGGATCCTTCTTCTACGCAGCCATGATGATGTAATTGATGCAGTATGTGGTCTGGCATTGTCATGTTGGAAAATGCAAGGTCTTCCCTGAAAGAGACGACGTCTGGATGGGAGCATATGTTGTTCTAGAACTTGGATATACCTTTCAGCATTGATGGTGCCTTTCCAGATGTGTAAGCTGCCCTATGCCACACGCACTCATGCAACCCCATACCATCAGACATGCAGGCTTCTGAACTGAGCGCTGATAACAACTTGGGTTGTCCTTGGCCTCTTTAGTCCGGATGACATGGCGTCCCAGTTTTCCAAAAAGAACTTCAAATTTTAATTCGTCTGACCACAGAACAGTTTTCCACTTTGCCACAGTCCATTTTAAATGAGCCTTGGCCCAGAGAAAACACCTGCGCTTATGGATCATTTTTAGATATGGCTTCTTTTTTGACCTATAGAGTTTTAGCCTGCAACAACGAATGGCATGGTGGATTGTGTTCACCGACAATGTTTTCTGAAAGTATTCCTGAGCCCATGTTGTGATTTCCATTACAGTAGCATTCCTGTATGTGATGCAGTGCCGTCTAAGGGCCGAAGATCACGGGCATCCAGTATGGTTTTCTGGCCTTGACCTTTACACACAGAGATTGTTCCAGATGCTCTGAATCTTTGGATAATATTATGCACTGTAGATGATGATAACTTCAAACTCTTTGCAATTTTTCTCTGAGAAACTCCTTTCTGATATTGCTCCACTATTTTTCGCCGCAGCATTAGGGGAGTTGGTGATCCTCTGCCCGTCTTGACTTCTAAAAGACACTGCCACTCTGAGAGGCTCTTTTTATACCCAATCATGTTGCCAATTGACCTAATAAGTTGCAGATTGGTCCTCCAGCTGTTCCTTATATGTACATTTAACTTTTCTGGCCTCTTATTGCTACCTGTCCCAACATTTTTTTTGGAATTTTTATCTCTCATGAAATCCAAAATGAGCCAATATTTGGCATGACATTTCAAAATGTCTCACTTTCAACATTTGATATGTAATCTATATTCTATTGTGAATAAAATATAAGTTTATGAGATTTGTAAATTATTCCATTCCTTTTTTACTCACAATTTGTACAGTGTCCCAACTGTTTTGGAATCGGGTTTGTAGAATGACCTTTGCAAATATTGCCTGTTTAATTAGTATTTTCTTTATGTCATTTTTCTTTCTTTAGTGTTGATGATGGTTTGTTAGAGGTGGTGGGAGTTTATGGCTCATTCCACTGTGCACAGATCCAGGTGAAACTGGCCAATCCTGTGAGGCTGGGACAGGCACATACAGTACGGGTAAGAAATACAAATGTTCTTTATTCATACAGCTTAAATGGTGCTTAAGTGTGAGTCATGGTTCATCTCCATGGCGCTCAAAACACTACAACATCTCCACTTTAAGGTGTGTCTATAGCAATTTTGTTTAACCTGGGTTTTTTTTTTCAGTACACAGTCAGTATAATCATATATATGTCAATTTATTTATTTATTCTTTAAAAAAAAGAATAAACTTTTAGACTTGCACTCTATTAATTTACTAACTGCTTAGTTTCTTTAAAAACAAAAACAAACACTAGCTTATTTTAGTATTTTATCAATTTGTTTTCTTTTTATTTATTATGCAATTAACAAAAAGCAAAAAAAGGGGCATCTAAGACTAGCTTGCCCTATTCTTTGTCTGTCTGTTTTCTTTTTATTATATGATTGCTTCTGTTGTTCTCATTTGTAAGTTGCTTTGGATAAAAGCGTCTGCTAAATGATTAAATGTAAATGTAATGTTAGATAATTAAAAAAAAAAACTTAATAAATAATAAACCCTTGCTATGTGTACTGCGTTAGGCTAACTGAGACTTGTCATAGCACTTGCATATCATTGCTGTTTTGTTGATTTTGATTGCTTCCATTGTCCTCATTGTCCTCTTTATCCTTTGCTTTTTTTGTGGTAGCTGGTGTTGAAGAGTTCTCGGATGCCAATGCAGGTGGATGGAGAGCCATGGGCGCAAGGTCCATGCACCATCACCATTACCCATAAGACCCAGGCCCTCATGCTGTACCACAGTGCAGAACACACAGATGATGATGACTCCAGTGCCTCAGAGGCTGAAGAACCCTCAGCCGATCACACTGACACAGCTAGCAACACACAGGAAACTGTGACAGTGTCTTAGTTAGGCTGTAATCATTCTGTCTGTGCTTTTCCCACCCCAGAAAGTAGCACAGCATGAAAGGAAGACACCCTGATTTCATAAATGTAAATGTGCATAATGTGCATGTGCTGCTCTAGTAATAACATCTGCAGTAGTTATTTCTGAGAGTTTAAAAGCCCCTTTCTCTCTCACGCACTGCTCCTGCAGTTCTCAATCTGACCACAAGGTGTCTATCTCTGTTTAAACAGGTTTGTAGATTCGTGTGAATAATTTTTTTTTTCTCCCAGGGAGTGTTACCCGGAAGCTCAAAGAAGTGGCTCAGGTTTTAGATATTTAGTCCACAATGGAAGTTATAGTTTGATGTAAGCAGAGCTCAGGCAATCATAAAAAAGAAAATTCAGTCCAGTGGAGAATGTAACAAAGCTGCTTGGACACAATTGTTTTGCACTGATCTTGAGTGCCACAGGTCTGTGAAAATACAACTCACTGCAGAAATCTTGTATTTGAGTTGTATATGTAAATGAAGCTGTGCAATAATTTTGTTTAGGTCCTTATGTTTTGTAAACTTCTTTTGTGAAACACCTTTGCACTGCTTGAATCTAGAGTGGATTGTGAATAGGCGTGCCATTGATATCTTATGTTGCAACTGTTCCACGTGTTATTGGTTTAGTTTATGAAATGGCAGTAAAATATTTTAGAGCACTGGATTAAGATAACGTTCTTTTTTTGTTGTTCACATATGCTGATTATCAGGCATTTTTGTTCTTTTATTCATTGTTCATTTTCTCCACATTTCCATAGAGATTTGTTACATTTTTATGCATCCTGCTTGAGTAAAATAGACTTTGCCTAGAATATAACCACCCTTATAGGGTTTCTGAGTATTTCCTTAAGTCCCACTCTTCCAAGTCTTTCTGCTTTCAGTGCAGTTGTAGCATAAGAACATTAATGTTCTTGAAAACTAAGACAGCTTTTGGAGTGGTAGTATGTAATGTCACAAGTTTCATATAATTATATCTACATCTGTGGCTTTCCTTATGGTAACTCTCCCAGAAGTAGTGTCACCTCTCTTTGCAGGAGTTAGACATATTATCCATTACATTTTTTTTTTATTATTATTAATTTGAGGTTTTTGCTGATGTAATGTATTTGAGCATTTATAATTTGGTTTAGTTAATTTCATGTTTAGAGTGACTTTACTGAAACAATCTTACAGATTGTTAAAGAGAACTGTAATCTAGATGACAGCCATTTTTCATACATAATTTTGTTGGAGGTTTTTTTGCTTTTTTTTTTGGATGATAGGTTTTTTAGAGTGGTTTTATAAAGTGTATGTGTTTTTTTATCTCAAAGACTAAATATTTTCCCATTTAATTATCTTTATCAAAATGTAGACTGCTGTATTAGTTTTATTAAAAAAGTTTAGTAATGTCTGCAAACTTGAGAATGCTCCTATACCTTGAAAAAGGATCAAATCAAAATTGTGATTTTTTTGATTAAGTGTCAATAAAAATTACTTTTTCGAATATGTTTTTGTGTATAAATACTGAAGCAGTGGTTGTGAGGAAAACACAGCTCTTTACAACTCTAATTGCACTCTTTTTTTCTTTTTACACACGTGTCAAAGAGGTTTTGAAATGAATATTATTCTCCTTGGGAATACTGATAGTTTATCATTTGAAACGTTTGTTTGTGTTAGATGAAATGGGATTCTCTGTACTGAATATTGAAGGTTGAAATATTTTGCAGACTTCTGTACGCTAGAAACATGACACAAGGTTAACACCCATGGCTTATGTCATGTGTTTCAAACGCAAATGAAGCCTAGTTTTTATTTGACAGTAGCTGCTCCTGGCATTGTGTTTAATGTGTAACTAGGCTTGTTTGTATACCCAGATAACATACCACCATATATTACAAGTTAGAGACGATTGAGCCAAAACATTTAATTACGTTAGAACATAAAGAATTCCTTTGGTCAAAAATGTTGTTTATTTAATTTTTTTTATTGTTCAGCACTGAAAACAATGTGAGCTGCACAAATGAACCATCACCATTACAGGAGCAGGATTAAGTCATCCCATAACAATTTCACAAATGTGATCAATACAACAGATGATGAGAGAGAGAAAGAACTATTAATCTAGATTATGTTAAATTAATCTGTATATGAGACTTGGTCATGTAATGCCTTTATTGGTATCATTCTTATATTTTACTTTATGTATATTTTTCTCCTCAACAATGTACAATATTGTCATTTACATTTTTTTAATAATAAGTTACTCTATATGATGTATCAACCAAAATTGTTATATTGCATAAAGCAAACAATAAATGCCTTACTAATAACTTTTCTTTCCACTATTAACATTTTTAACACACATTTACACTTGTTGGTTTGACAGAATTGCACACGCTTAAAAACTGACTGGACCCGGACCCAGCGAGGATACTTTGATCAGGAACCAATACAACTCTATCTGGAGCACACTGCAGGTGGACTTTGCCCATGTGATTAAACCAACAAACGTCAAGTGTGATCATGTGATGAAATTAAACTCTAAAAACAACTAACAAGTAAAATATGCAAAAATAACAAAATTCACAGAACAAAGTAAGATTTAGTAATGTGTCAACATTTGCAAACCACATATGTACACCAAAATTTTTCTTTTCTTTTCTGGATCAGTGACGTCAATTGTAGCAATTAAGTCAAATTCTTTTGAATAATGACCACTAAATAATTCGACTGACTGTTGTCTGTTTTCAACTTAAGTATTTTCAGCATAGCTGAGCTAGTGTCTGTTGCATCACTCTGCAGTCTTGTTCTTCTTAAGTAATTTCAGACTAAATCAATATTTAATTTACTTTTATTTGGTAAGCAGCCATATAATAGCAGAACTATAGTCATTACTGCAAATGCAGTACAAACCCCTTCACTTTGATGAGGTTTATTTCCCAGACAGCAATATAGTGTTGGCCAACATCTGGCCCGTGTGTAAACCATGTGGGCTGGATTGCTGTCTAGGTCTGTAGTGACTGTTGGACTGCATTAGCCTGCCCTTAGATATCATCCATCAATTTTTTTATTTTTATGGCCACATTAAGACATAACCGGACATTTATAGATATAGACTGCTTTATGCATTCTGTAGTCACAACACACCTGAATTAGAATTCCAAAGTTTATTTGCATCAAACCTGGCTTGATTAAACCCCATAAATTAATATTCTGTCATCTGTTACTCATGCTCCTGTCATTTCAAACCCATTTCAAAAGACTTCTGATCATCTTTGGAACAAAAAGATATTTTTAATATACCGTCATTATTCTTCCCCATCTATTGAAAATCCTTCAAAGAATTCATGAAGCTTGAACATTCTGGACTCACTGAATGGACAAAAAGATGGCAGAATATTAAAAATATCTTAATTTGTGTTCCAAAATGAATATCTGTTCGACTTACAGAGACTTTCAAACGCTGAGCTTGCACAAAGAGACAGAAGAGCCATTTGAGAAGATCCAGAAGGCGGGATACACAGCCTCAGTGAAAGGAAAGACAAATGTGTGGAAAGGGTAGGCCCGGTCCTGCACAGTATAGAATGTTGCACTTCCCTGATCACAGTCCAGCAAGACGCCCACGCGGCTTGGGTTGGGATTCTGCAACACCGTCTCGATGCTGTTGTGCCATGCAGAAAGCTTCACGTTAAACCACTCCACACACCAGGAGTCTGCATTACGCCCCAGACGGCTAGAGGGACCCTTGCGGTCAATTCTTCCGTATGCAAGTCCCAGTCCGCAGAAGTTGTTACTGCTCATTTTGATCTCCCAATAATGACGGCCCTGAGAGAAACCCTTTGTGCAGAGCACCTGGGAACAGACAGAAAATCGAAGGGGAATATCTGGATAATGAGCTGGATCATCCGAGACTGTGGCTTTGGTGTTGTTTTCAGACAGCAAGATCCGCTTGTGAGCTGTTCTGACATCAAAATTGAGGATAGTGCCATCTAGACAGAAGAAACACAAGCATACAGGTGATGAACGTGAACAAGTGGATAAAATCTAAACTGTGTCAAACTCACATTTAAGAAGGTCACTTCTTTTAACAAAGTTTAGCACATCTGGTAAAACAGCAGGCCGATCTGTAATGAGAGAAAGAGGAAATAAAAAGCTTTCAGAAACCACATATTGCCTCAAAGGGAATAAAAGGTTAGCTCATTTTATTAATGCATTAGTATAACAAATCCGAACAATCAGGGATGCATTTCCCAATAGCACTGTTAGCCAACTATGATTCATCTGTCGCTTCCCACAAAATTCAACAATTTGCCATTTCATGAAACCATTGTTTCAAACATTTGCAGTTACAGTTATATAATCTATATGGGCTTAAAGTGCATGCTCTGAGCTTTAATTTGAAGGTATTCTCCAAATTGGAGGAAAGGTTAAGGAATTACAGCTCTTTAATACGTATAGAGCTGTAATTCCATGTTTCATGGACAGGGTCACTGGTGTTTACTGAAGATGTGGAAGAAGACAGAAGCAGCCGGAAGAATTCTGAAGTGTACAGGGATATGCTCTCTGCCCAGATTCAGTCAAATGGAGCAAAGTTGATTGGGCAGCGCTTCATAGTACAAATGAACAATGAGCCAAAACATATAGCAAAAGCAACCAGGAGTTTTTGAAGGTAAAAAAGTGGAATATTGTGCAATGGCCAAGTAAATCTCCTGATTTCAACCGGATTGAGCATGCATTTCACTTGCTGAAGACAGAAAGACCCACAAACAACAAATGAAGTCAGCTGCAGCAAAGGCCTGGCAAAGCATCAGAAAGGAGGAAACCCATTCTCAGGTGATGTCCATGATCTCCAGACTTAAGTGAGGATTCTCAACAAAATATTAAAAATAAACATTTTATTTATTATTATATTTATTTGTCCAATTATATCTGAGCCCCTGAAAATGGGGGGACTGTGTATAAAAAATGGCTGTAATTCCTAAGCATTTTGTGTTATATTTATGTTGAACCCCTTAATTAAAACTTGAAGTCTGCATTTCAGTTTCTACTTGATTGTTTTATTTTTAATTCTGTTCTGGTGGCATACATAGCCAAAATTAAGAAAACTGTGTTAGTGTCCAGATAAATATGGACCTGACTATGTGTTGTGTGTGTGTATTTATATATAGTCAAATCACCCCTGCCTGACATTCAATAATTTAAAAACGCCTGGTCTGATATATTTCTTTTCTACTTCTAGAGTAGCATCTGCAGTCTAATCTGGAATTACAATAAATTGTGTAGTTTTGGAGCACAGACCCCTTACAATAAAGATTCAATTTTGGATGGCAAGATTGAAGAAGAACATTTTCCACATACTTATGTCAGGTATGTCTACAGTTTTAACTGTGATGTCAAGCAAGTTTTCCATGCTTTTGGAGAAACCAGGATTTGCTCCTTTAGAAGGATTCCTAGATCCTGGCAAAGAGGATATACATATAATGTTAGAATCATTTCTAAAAAACATTAATTTGATTCACATTCCTTTTCAGAACAATTTGAGAAAATCTCTGTGAAACATAAACTGACACAGGCCCCTCCTTTTTTAATCAAATCACTAGGTGTGAATATGTTCAACACACATAACAGTAATCAGGCAAATATTAATATACAGTTGTAAAATAATGAACACATGGAGCTTACTGTTTGGCTTTTGGTCTTTGCGCTCTTTGGGATCCTTCTGATCTTTAGCAGTCTTGCCTATCAAGAAATAGAAGAACAATAAGAGGAAGGGGTACATTTGGCTTCAAAATATTACTTAAAAATATATAAGTCATTGACTTACTGATATTTTTCTGTTTAGTTCCCGGAGCCTTGGCCTTGGGACCACAGCTTGGAATGGGAGATATCATATGTGCTGAAGGGTCAAACCACGCAATCGGTGCTTTTTGCATCCCTAAGAAATAATCAAACATAGAATTAATATAACAACAAATAAATCTGTGATTTAAAAACGGCAATATTATGTATTCTTTCATCAAAATTACATAAAATTAAAGTCAATGAAACATTATTTTTAATAACTTAAATAGCATTTTTGCTGGTAAGGGTAAGGTAAGGTTTTTGGCCTGTCCCGCACTATGATTTTTCTTTTTCAGCAGGATTTTTAATTTGCAAAATAAAGGCAAAATGATATAAAAAAAATAATAATAATAATTTTTAAAAAAAAAATCACATTTGCATATCGTTTTAAATACAGTTTCATCGTTAAGCAATGTTTTTGGCATAAGTGTACATTTTTCTATAAATTAAAAATAATTTTATTGGTGCCCCCCGATTTCATGTCAGCCTTGTTACCCTCATCAAAAAACCAGTGTAAAATAACGGCACATTCAAGTGACATCTCTCAGGATTCCAACACTTAAAACAGAAAAAGCATGTTTCTCTTACTCCTCTATAATGTTCTATTTTTCTAAATTCAAACACTTATTTTTCACATATAATATAATCAATATCTACAAGTAACATCCTTTTCAATGTGTACAACGTGCTTTTGTGAACTTGACTATTAGCTAGAAATTAGCAAATTAGTTTGAAATGGTCAAACTTGTAACTGTCAGCCCTGTTACTTTTCAGAGTACTTAACAGCTATTAGGTGTCACCTTTCCAGGTTTTTTTTTTTGTAACGCTTTGTGTCTGTAACAGCGTTGACAAAAATAACAAAAGTTGAGGTAGAAAAATAGTCTTAAATTAAAAAAAATCACTTAACTTAAGATGGCACAAAACAATTTCCTGAAATTTTAAGGTGTCTTCATTTCATGGATATTTAAAAAAAAAGTGAATTAAACATTTTATTTTTGAATTTTTCCAACTGGAAAAGGCAAAGGTTTCATGTTATTACCCCGAAACATTGGGAGAAAAATAATTGAAAAATGAATGAGGAAAGATAGTGATGAATGGATGGGTTTAGGTTATACTGAATCAAGAGGCAACAAAAGTCCATTTAATTGCATGGGAGTTATTACTTACACATCTCTCTTGGATTTGGCAGGAGGGCAGGAATCTCACTTGGGATTCCTGGGAATTGGTTTCCTAGACCTGAGGATTAGAGAAGTGGTTCAAACCTTCTGGCAGCAGTTTTATTAAGAATAATAAGGCCCTATGGCTGGGCGAATTTTACTTTTTTATTTTATCAATTAATTTGAATTTAATTGATAAAATTGTTTTGCCACAATTTAATTTTTTATAAATCAAGGAATCACAACTGTAAATAGATACATTACCAAATGTTAGAGTTAGACACATTGACAATATGCTAATGATATCAGTTAAGGGAAAACAATGATCCGACCGCATGAAGGTGCACATGATTAACTGCTCACGTGTGATGCACTCTATGAAGTGAGCAGAATATATTTCTAGGGGCTATTTACACAGATTGTGCTTTTGCGTTGAAAAAGATACGACAGGGGCAGAGGAATAGGAAAAAATGCACAGAGATGGGAGCAGAACTTCTTATAACTTGAGCACTGCGTTTTTAGAATGCTGTTTCATGCACAAGGTGCTACAAGAGATACGAGTGCAATGGTCAAATGCGTCCATCAAGCACATGTTTATATAGAAAAAACTGAGCAGTGGAATGCAAAAACCTGTAAAGAACTATGTCTGATATTTCATGTAGTCTACCGAGACAATGGTCTACAGGTCTTACACTTTTAGTGATTTTGAATTGCCTTGAATTTTGGCTTTTCTTTTTTTTTTAGCATATCTCGTATTATTTCATAACATACATGTTTAAGACAAGCTTGTATAAGTGCCTTTATATTTCATACATCTTTTCTGTAAAAAAAGATATCTATCAAGTGATTTGTTTTACTTTTATATCATGTTGACAACTTAGGCCCCGAACAGAGAGAACGCGTTTTTCAGGTTTGAAAATGCATGGGGCAACGGACTGTGCAGTGCGCTGCAGTTTTTTATGTTGCTAGCCAACCACTGAATCAGCTCTCCTGTCAGTCTAAACAATGATTAAAGCGTGAGCGCACTAGAATATTTGATTTGCTGTTAAGTAAACTGCCATATTAGCAGAAACTTTAAACATAGTGGTAGTTGTGGCTCCTGAAGTCAGCTGTAACCTGCGACAGTCTCCTACATCATTGCATTCTCCAGACGTTCTACTTTACTGTAAACTTCCATCACCACAACAATCTCTATTCATTCGATTGGACAATGGAAAAAAATACAAATGATGTTGGGCATTCAGAGCGCTCCTACAAAACACAAGGCACATCAGGTGGCTAAAACGCAAAGCCCCCGGGGCGCATAAACAGCACACAAAACACTCACTGCCAATTGAAAACAATTGAAAAAAAAAAGACACCTCTGACTGCAAAAAATGCATTCTGTCTGATCGGGGTCCTAATGTGTGGTACACTCGGAATAGAACTTTCTTTAAATAGACGGTTAATATAGAGAATGTTACTATCATGTTACATATTGTTAAGGTGACAAATGTTAGTTAAATGTAGTTACATTTTTAAGATGACTTAAATGTAAATAAAAATCGATAATTGGTCAAATGTTCTGAAGAAGACACAAAAAAAAAATAAAAAATAAAAAAAATTGAGATTTAATTTTTTGCCATATCACCCAGCCCTAGAATAACCTCAACAACATATAACTGGCAACAAAATCACTTGTATAAAAATGCTTTATATGATTAGTATGTACCAGACTTTCACACAAATTATTTCAAAATACAATCTCACCTGCGCCAAGAACAGATTTCTCAAACTCTGTAAAAACATATGTATATCAGAACTTTTAGCATGCACTATGACAATGTGTGGTGTTGCTGTACACAAAAATCAAAACATGCTGAACAATTTACACAAGCTCTGCATTTACACACCTGGTTTAAGTACAGAGATTCTGTTTTCTAATGGCTGCTCCATTAATTTGGTGATCCACTCCTTCAGTGCAACTGCAGAGGAATGATAAGCTATCACCTCTTTACTTTCCACATTCACACGAGGGTTATGGGGCTCAAAATTTACCACTGAGGGCAAATCCACAGAGGCCTGTGACAGAGATTGGTAAAGTCATAATCTACGTATCTTGAATTGACTTTTAGTTTTTGTAAGAGATCCTAGACCAGCACTGGGCTTCACACACAATATTTAATCACATATACATCTAAGGCACAAATAACAGTACTAAAAATTAAAAATGTATTTCAACATTTGGTCATATAATCACACTCTTCATCACCTTTAAGAATGCTAGTGACTGCGACTGGTCCAGCAGAATGTTGATCTCAGATTTGGTCCTACTCATCTTCTCGATGTTCTCATTAAATTTCTTTATCATGGAGACCAGTTTGTTCTGACCTTTCTCCTGTTCCTTATCGATAGTAAGCATGGCTTCTTTCTCATTCCGGTCAATCATTTCTTTAATCTGCCTGTATTCTGCCTCAAGAATACGTTTGCGGGTTGTAGCTAGTTCCTGGGAAAGCAAAACCAAAGGAAATGAAAGCTCCACATGCTGACCTACAGTATGTGAGAGTTAAAACTGTATATGCAGATCTTGTCATCTCTTCATCTGAATCTGCTAAAGTTTTCAAAAGAAAAATAAACATTTCCAAACCTTTAATTTGATTTGTTGCTCCTTCATCTGTGTGATAACCTGCTGATTCTTGTCAGTTTTGACGTCAAGGATGTTGAGCTTGTCAGTCAGGTCGGTCTAAAAAAGTTTTAAAAATAACAATTTTAGAGAATCCCTTCATTGCTGTATGTTTAAGACCACATAATCCTACTAAATGTTTACATATCAAATAATACAAACCCTTAAAAACAAACAAGCAGATATTATAATTATTGGACACTATGCTTAAGTTATTTTGCTTAGGGTCAGTTTAAATCAGTTTATGATATATACATATAAACATAACATTGTCAAAATCTATTATTGGAAAGGTAAGGAGGTGATGTGTGGCCAAGGATGGAGTCCCAGAATTTGTGCAGAACATTTCACCTATCCATGTGCACACACACAGCAGTGAGTAGTGAACACCCCCCCCCACCCATTTTCAAAATTTTATTATAAAATTGTTTAAAAAATCGCTGCTTCCCGAGACTCGAACCCACCTTTGTTTTGGTTGTAAGTCTGGATGTATATTTACTGATTTCTGTTTTATTTTTTATTTATTATTTGGTGGACTGAAACACTGACAGTGTTACTGAACTAAACTGAATCAACACTGACCTAAATTAAGCCGAATAATGAAAACTGTCTTCTGTAGAGCTGCTCTTCAGCCATTTTAGAATTTAATTTTGCAACACTGTTTTGATGAAGCTAATTTGAAACGATCTGTATTGTATAAAAGGGTTATAACCAGGGCTCTAGAGTGTGATAAATTTCTCAATGGTGCGACAAAAAAAAAAATCATGGGTTTAGTGTGTGATAGAGGTTCAATTATAGGTTGGATAGGTGTGTCTGAGACTTTGGAGGTGTGAATGAGTCTCTGCGAATATAGACTGGAGCCCTGCATTTCAGCCCGAGCCCGACGGGCCCGGACTTTTTTACGCCCCTCGAGATAATTTTCACGTCATAGTTCAGACGCAGGCCGGGCCTCCCGCCTGTTTTAGACTTCTCCTTACTTTTATATTTTAGACATCCATCAATTAGTGAAAAAAAAATTGCCGTGCTGGTGGAAACAACACGAGACCGTGCTACCGCGACTGTCAAGAGCGGCTCGACGGTGTTTAGTGTCCCGCCCTCAGCAGCGCAGCTGAACAGTTCTGCGTTCAAATACACGAAATAGGCTCAAGCTTGCCGCAAGACACCGGCAAAAGTAATTACCATAAATGTGACAGGGGGAAATAGTAATGAGATATTTGAATTATTTACTAATAAACAAGTGTTTTCTGAGTCTGTGTTGCAAGAATGAAGTTGCTGATCCTGACTCGCCATCTCATTAGACGCGCCTTTAGAGAGAAATGCATCTTTACAGATTATGATTATAATGAAAGAGTTTTTGTTTTCGATTTGTTTTATTTCGTTAAGTAATCATTTAAAGCTTTCTATAGATATATTTATTATGTCTGTGAGGCATGTTTTCACTGAGTTTCGGTTCATTTTTTGTACTCCTATTAAAGACGAGATGCAGAAAGCACATCGTGTTTGTTTTCTTTATTTTATAAAAGCATAACATTTTGTTGATATTGTGAGTGCACACAAATAAAAGACCCTTTGCAGTAACGAATGATGTATTACTCTTATCTTTATGTGCAAAAATGACGGCGTATCCACTGAAAAAAATGCAAATTATCACACTGGCATTTCCATGTCCTGAAGCTCTCCGCACAAACTATTGGATATAGCGCACATTTATCTGGGTCTAACGTTTAAACATTGTTATATGCTTGAACTTTTTTATATCTATAGATTTTATTTTAGGCGAGTCGTGATGATTTGAGAAGGCTAAATTGATCAAACATAGGCTCACTGTCTAATGCTGGCCGCTTGGTCGTTACTTAAAAACCAAAAAAATATATAACTTATATTTAAACAAAAAATGCTTCAAACGTTTTTCTAAATTAACTTAAAAAAAAAAAAAAAAAAAAAAAAAAAAAAAACCCGAAACGAAATATAATCACCTTGCTATTACAAACAAAACTGAACTATTTTAATAGCTGAGACAGTAGTATAAGCTGTTTAGGGACTGTTTAACTGTTTAGATCAGACACTAGAGCATCCCTTCATTCAGACACAGTGGAAGATCTGATCAGAATCAGTGTAGAAGGGCCAAGTCTGGACGATTTTGATGCTAGAGAGAGTGTGGCCAGCTGGTTTAGCCAAGGCCAAAGATCAAGAAGGCCAAACTACAGGAGTTGGCCATCCGAGGGGCATGTGACTGCAATGGAGGATAGTCCATGAGACATTGATTCATGAGATGTTCAGTTTGAAGCCCTTAAAACACTTAATTTAGATTTTCTTTTTATTTTATTTATTAAGTTTAAATTTCAGCTCAGTGGAGCACTTTAAGCACCAACACTTTTTCAGTAAGTTACCTTTCTTGTAGAATTGTGATTTTAATTTATAATTTTATGTTGAATTGATTTTTAGTTGATTTTTTATAAGTCAATATTGCCTATATGGACAGCGATTTAAAAAAAAAAGTGAACTTGTAAAACTGCGGTGTTAAATGCGATGCAGTCGAAAATGTGTGTGCACTTTTAGCTGGTGCACCTTAGCCATTTAGGCGCACCAGTGCAACCAGTGCAAAAGTTAGTCTAGAGCCCTGTATACAAATAACTGTGACTTGAAACGTGACATGACCTTACAGAATACTGATATCCGGGTACACCGGTGCCCAATTCTGATTATTACTTGGTAGGTTTAGGAGTAATGTCAGGTGTGGGGGAGGGGCTAGGATTACGTAATCAGGTAGCGATTTGGGTACTAATTTGGCAGGGGGGTCAGAATTAGGAACACCTGCGCTCTTGCTCGTGTGATATTACTTGAGTAGATTATGCTACAGTAAAAACACTTATCAAGATTATCTATAATATTTGTTCACATCTGTTTCTACATTCAGGTTTACAAATAGGCCCTACCTTTTGTTTGAAGCGTCGCTCATCTGCCGTGATAAACTCACAGCCTTTATGCATGTCCTGCAAACAGGTACTGCAAATGCAACTCTGGTGCTGACTGCAGTAGAGCTCCATCAGTTTACCATGACCTGAACAGAGACGCTCCATCAGATCTGGCAGCGGATCAGACAGTTGATGCGCCCGAAAAATGGCATTCTCCCGGTGAGGCCTGACATGATCCTCACAATAAGACGCCATACATGTCAGACAAGTTTTGACGGCTTTGGCTTCCATGCAGTTGTCACATTTGATCGCATCTGGATCTTTCTTTTTCACCTCAAAATGTTCCTTGACCGGTTCAAAGACACCCGCTTTTACTCTATAGGCGTCCAGCACCGCGCTGAGGACGGTGTTCTTCTTTAGTTCGGGTTTACTGGGGAACACCATTCGACAATGAGGGCAGGACAGAGATGATATCATGTCGTTCCATGTCGCTTCGAGACAGTTGGCGCAGAAACTGTGTCCACAGATTAAACTCACCGGGTTCTCGAATAGACATAAACAGATACTGCACGTCAACTCGTCTTCAAGACCTAGCAGAGACATATTTTCCGCCATTGTGACACGTCCAAGATCACAGCGATCACTGAGTCAACACACTTCTCAACTGCGCCCTTTACAATGAAAACGAAACTTAACTAACGTTAGGCGGAACCACGAAACGTCAACGGTCCACACGTCACTGATTCATGAATCAACTAATGAACTAAGAGTTGTCAATAGACAAAATATTACAAAAATTACCTGCGATTGTTTCTAATTTTGAATGTACTGATATCCTTAGGCTATATGTAGAAAATTATTCATTTAAATAAGTACATTCTTTCATGCTACATTCAAATGTTCTAATACAGTTTATATAAAAAGAAATGTAATAATAATATTTTTTTAAAAGCTGAAAATAAAAAACAAATTTGCTGCAGAGTTTTATTTTATTTATTTATTTTGCGTAAAAGTAAAAATGTCACAGTTTTTTTCAAATGTACACAAGAGGGCGCTGTTTGCTTATAAAATCGTTGTTTGACTATTTGGTTGGTAAAAACCATAGACTGTATAAGAACGAGCCTGAAAAACGAAGTGTAGAATTTGTAAGATTCTGAAGAACTTTTTGGAGAATCATTTTTGCATTATCATTATCTTATTTAACTATGGTTTCTACATCAAGGTGTTTATAATAGTTGCCACTCAATTTCACTAGTAAGTCCCTTCAGCAAATTGCATTCATGGAACAAGACCACATCTCTGAATCTGTGATCTCATTTTTTGTATTGTAAATGCAGCCATAGAGCAGTGGTTCCCAATCGTGGTTTTTAGATGTCTCCCTATTCAAACACACCTGATTCAACTCATCAGCTCATTAGTGAAGACTCCAAGACCTTAAATGTGTGCGTCAGATAAGAGAGACACCAAAAGCGTGCAGTGTTGGGGGTTCTCCAGGACCAGGATTGGGAACCACTGCTCTATGAGATCACAGATTCAGAGATGTGGTCTTGTTCCATGAATGCAATTTGCTGAAGGGACTTACTAGTGAAATTGAGTGGCAACTATTATAAACACCTTGATGTAGAAACCATAGTTAAATAAGATAATGATAATGCAAAAATGGATTCTCCAAAAAGTTCTTCAGAATCTTACAAATTCTACACTTCGTTTTTCAGGCTCGTTCTTATACAGTCTATGGTTTTTACCAACCAAATAGTCAAACCACTGTCATAGAGTATTACACTTAGAATGTGAAAGTTAGGAGAGTACAAATTCCATCTACACTTGACCCTATACTAGCACTCTCTATACTATTCAGTGGTGTATAAAGTACCTGAAAGCCATACTCAAGTAAAAGTACAGATATCTTACCAGAAAATGACTTTGGTAAAAGTTGAAGTCACCGTTTAGAAAATTATTTGAGTAAAAGTTTTAAAGTAGCCTATGTGATATTTATTGTACGTACGAAAAGTATTTTTTTTTAATCTTAAACGTACTTAAGTATTGAAAGTAAAAGTACAAGTAAATGCAAAATGGAAAAGAAGCAAATAAATATAAAAAAATGTTCATACACAGCTTGAGTAGCAAATTGTGTTCAGTTTTAACTCTTTCTTCCATTTTGTATTTTTGGATAAGAATAAGAAGCACTTCATCTGTAGGCTACTTAGTGTCTTTCATTCCAACATAAGAAAACATTTCTGGAATCTGCATCTGAAATAGCATTTAGATGTATTTACACAGTTTATGTATCTCTGAGGGGACATGGATGCAGTAAAAAAAAAAAAAAAAAAAAAAACCTGCAGTTACAGATGCACAAATAGGCCTAATGTTTTGTTTTTAACATAAAACTTTGAATACTGATATTTGAAATAACTTAAAACATGAAAAAAATCGAAATGTGACATTAAAACCGCCAGTAGGTGGGAGCAAGTGACTTAATGAGTGAGTCATTGTGAATCAACCGATTCATTCAAACGGCTGATTCATTCAGAAACAAAGCATTTGTCTGTGTTAGTGAGTGAATCACTGAATCATTTGTTCAACCGATTCGTTCAAAAATCTGATTCATTCAATAGTCAAACACCGTCCATTGCTCAGAGACGCAAAACAGTGCTGTGATCGTTGTTTGGAACTATTTTAGTTGGCAAAATTGAGCAAAAACAAGCAATAGGCATATTATATCTAAAATGGAAGTCTTTTATTGCTTTATTGAACTGGTATAAACTGATAATTAAATGTGTTCGTGCTGATATCTGCAGAAAATCGGTACTATTTGTGTGATATAGATTAAGTTAAATAGGCCTATATAAAAATAAAAAGCATACAGAAGCATTTTTGCCGTTTACAAATTAGAATGCCTGGAATTTTGAGTTTCAATAGATTAATAAATTAACGTGCGTGTACTCTGTGTGTGATTGCACATCATTACAAAAACACTTACCATATTATTGCAGAAGATATACCGTATATCGCACACCCCAGACTCGACTTGAGTGGGAAATGAATCATCCGCGGTTGCGCGTGTATTGTTTGCACAAGAGCATGAGTCTGCTTGCAAATGCCAGACCACCGATTCGTCAAACCTGCTTTCCTGCAGTCCGTGTTCTTCTGACTTCTGCATATTTTGTAATAAGTAACGAATATGCTTCGGGAAAATGTATGGGAGTAAAAGTATACATTTTAATTAGGAAATGTAGTGGAGTAAAAGTAAAAGTTGGCTTAAATATAAAAACTCAAGTAAAGTACAGATACTCCCAAAAAATACTTAAGTACTGTAAAGAAGTATTTTACTATTTTTATACTATCTACTTATTTTCTTTTATTTATTATAAAAAAAACACGACCCTCTAACACAAATTCCAAATTATCCACAGAGGTCTAAATAAAGGTTTTTGAGTGTGTGTGGTCACATGTTTACTGACTGTCAGCCTGACACACTTTCTTTCTGCATGTTTTTGTGCATATTTATGCATATCACATGATTTATTTATTTTTTTTATTTTATTTTTCTAGTTAATTACTTGTCCTTTAATCTATGATACATTATTTTGTTGTTTGATGAGAATTAAGATCACATACAGCAGGCCACTTGGAAAAGCATCATACTGAGTTTGCCTCCATGCATCACATTGAGATCTGACAATAACCCTCAGCAGTGTTAGTGTGACCCTAGATTTTGACATATTCTGGCATGGCGTATGACATGTTTGGCACCACGCTTATCTTATGTTGGCAGCTGATACGTCTCAGTAATACTTAATCCAGTGTTAAATGCTAACCTAATTACACATGGAATCAATGACCTTTCTTCCTGCAGGAAATACTCAGGAAACTGCTAAAGGTTATTAAGGGCCACTTGTCATTTTAGCAGTACATTTAGCATAAATAAATTGTAAAAAAAAAAAAAAAAAAAATAGTCCATATAATGATGTTAAGCAATGTATCACATTTCTTTGGACTTCCTGTTTCAGCTTTGTTTAGTCTTTCACCCAGCAGCAGCAGCACACTAGCCTTTAGAGTGAAGAAGTTTATAATGTCATTTCTGTCCGCAGAGGAACTGCATTATAGGAACTAGAGACAAAGAGAGGAAGAATAGAAAAGAAAAAAATTCTACTTCATGCTTGAACACAAAGTTGATGTTTGGGTTCAGGAGGACCCCTAAATGTCATTGAGTTGTGTAAGGGGTGGGTGGGTTTGATATTTGTGATGTGTTGAGTGTCCAGATGCTCACAGCAGGGATAACCTCCACCTCCTGCAGACTGTGTCCATTTGGTTTCACACAGAAACACTCACATTGACACACATGAGCCTTCATTAACACCTTACAGTGCCACTGGTAAACACATTCCATTTCTCCATTCCTGTAGCGTTACCCTGACTGTGACTGACAAAATCTATAGGGAACTGAAGAATCCTCAGTGGTTTTAACCCTGCATACATTATAAAAATTTGGTAAAAAAAAAAATAAAATAAATAATAATAATAATTTAAAAGCAGCAAAGCGCAATGCTATTAAACAATTTTATTATTAAAAAAAAGTATTAACAAAACTAAAAAGTACAATTGTCTTGTAGCTTAGCTTTATACTTACATTTTACTTACACTTCATGACTTTATACTCACTGTTAAGTAAACAGAAATACGTTTTTTTTTTAAAAAGTAGAAACTTTATGAATAAACAAACAAATAAATACATAAATAATTCACCATGACAGCTGCAATATTCTCTATATGGCCGCATGCATATAACTCTTATTCATCCTTTCCTGCTTTTAGGCAAAAAACACATTTAGGCAATTTCTTTGTATATGACTATAAATGGTTTGAAATGTAGTTTTTTTTTTTAACTAACACATGCAAATCATATTTTAATAATGTATCCACACACATATTTTTACATGACCAGGATTTAGTGGGACCAAGAGAAAGCTATTTTTGGTTTATTCAGACTCATACCTTCATTATTAACCATTTTCTCTCTGATTTGCCAGCAAAGTGATTGTTTTCATCATGCCCTGGGTTTACTGTTCATTCAGATCAATTAACCTGCACTTTGCTGTGAATCTTGGGCTCATTAGTTTTGTTTTTCATGTCAATTTATGGGCACGATACTATGTTAGATTTGTAATTTGCCTGTGTATATTTGAGTGTTATTAATTTATCTGATTCAGATTCAGAGACAGTGCTATTCTCAGAATTTCTTCAGGGTTTTCTTCATACAAACTTCCTACATTTACTGTGTTGTTTTCCTGTTTAGCTTTTCCCCCTCCTCACTCGCAGACACACAGACTTTCTTTAATTAGGTTGCAGAGTGCTCTGTGGCGTTATGGTTGAATGAAGGTGCTGTCACATAGACTCAGTTCTGTACTACTGCATACGCACATACACAAACATTTCCACTGAACTCAGCACGGTAATTGATTGTACTGGGACAGCCAGCAGGCTCTTTTTTATTACCTTGTGTGTGTATGTGTCTGTAGTGCACAAGTCACTATTCCCTCTACAATTATTTTCTGTGCTTGTATTTAGTATGAACAGAGATCTGCTACTGTACTACCACTTCCTGCATTTACAATAATTTTTTTTCTAATGTGTTTTTCTTTTCTGGACTGACAACCCTATCAGTAATACTGAAGTAACCCTTCATTTATATACAATATACAACATTTATATACACACTGTATATTATTTTGAATTATTATTATTAAATGGCAATTATTACAGTTATTTAATTATAAACGAAACAATGAGCTGACCAGAAAGTTTCCTCTTGATTTATTAAGACTGGGTAAGAGTAACAATTTGTTTGTCTGTTGCAGTTGTTGACAGTTGAATAATAATTCAATGGGACTTTAGCTAACTTTTTGTATGCCAGAGTTTACTTAACATACAATTATACGATAAATATGAAATATCTTTTTAAAATCTTTGAAGTTGTTATTCAAATTATGAATAACTAAACTAGCACTAACTACACTAATAATTTGCATGAAAAAGTCGATGAGGCAACTGTTTGAGTACCAACATTATAAAAAAAATATCTTCCTTTGTGTTTAACAGAAGAAAGAAACTCATACAGGTTTGTATCAACTTGAGGGTTAGTAAATAATGACAGAATTTTTATTTCTGTTTCTGGGTGAACAAAAATCCCTTAAATGTTACACTTTACAATCAGGAAGGAAGACTTTTTATGCTTTCAACAATGATTGTGTTTTCTCAACAATTACAGCATGTGTTGCACATGTGAGGTGTTCTTTAAAGAATGTATGATTGTATGTTCTGTATAGCTGTGATATGTTCTCTGGTCTTTGCATTTATTGACTCTCAAAAAGTGAAACTTCTTCTCTACCACTACTATCTGTTCCAAAAACCTAGAGAACTGCCAACCTAGGAAGCATTTTAAGGCATCACAGGCACATGCTGTGCCCTTACTGTGGTACGATTTTAACAGCACTATATAAACATTTAGTTTTTTACAAATTCACAGCCATAAGACACATATATATATATATATATATATATATATATATATATATATATATTTTTTTTTTTTTTTTTTTTTTTTTTTCTTTGCATTTATTGACTCTTGTCTTTTGATTTATAATAACTTAGTGTGACATTTATCCAATCATTTCATTCTAGAGGTTACTTCTCATCAAAGCTTGATAAATATGAAATATCTATGAGCAAACAGAACAATAATTTCTTTCCTTAACATTTTTTTTTTCAAACCATACTAACCTAGTTCCCTACTTTAGCACATGCTAACCTGATCTCCTAATGATTACTGTTGCCTAGAAAGAGATAAACATTGAAGTTTTCACAAATTCACATCCATTAGAAAGTTTAAGAGACGTGGGAAGTGTTCCACATTTATGCTTTCCGCTTTTTGACTGACCTGACCTTCTGCATATCCTGATTCCTTTTTTCTTTCCTGTGACTATGCAGTCAGCATGTAGCTGCTTTTGTGCTGAGGGGATTTTTCTACAAGCGACTGATTTCTGCAAGCTTTTCCATCTTTCTAATCATCTACCACCACACACCACAGGTGTCAAGCTGAGGATAAAATTCTTTTTGAACAAAGCAGCTTGTATTGAACTATAGAACTCATTAATTGTAATTCAACTTAATATTACTTTTTTAAATATTACTTTTAATATTACGTTTTGGTTTAAGAATGCTAAGAATGCAGAGGTATAGGAACAGCCGAGGCTTTATCTTTTCTTTTGTGTAGACCCCATGTGAAGGATATTCGTTCATGGGGGTAAATCCGCTGGAATTCAAATTGACTTGCATTTGCAAACTGCAAGGGGTCTGCATTTGCAGGCAGGAGGGAGTCTTCAAAATCAAAAGGCATAGACCAATCTGATGACCTCAGCAATTTGCCAGTGATGACAGTTTTCTGGCTGGAATACGCTGGAGTGAAGCTGTATTATCGGCACAGTCCTGAAAAGCATTATATATGGTTATTAAATGTTTCTTCATCAACAGTTTTGAAGCATGTAGATTGGGTTATAAACTTACATCTTTGGTTTGTTTGCCATTTTACCAAGGTTTGTGTGAACTTTATACAGTCTATGGTGTGAACATGCTTGGTCTTAAATAAACAATTATGTTCATAGTTTCTCTGTGTGCATGTTTACACATGCCTTTTTAGCATAAATATCATCTCGGTATATGAATGACCTCCTCTGATAATCATTACCTATACTGGGGGAAGACTTTGTTTATATTCTGTCCCCAGTCATGTTAATTACTATGCATGCAAATCCACTGGGCAAACACCTACAGTTCTGTAGGCCTATCTGCTGCTAAAATCTATTGACACTCTGCCTAAATACAATTTGTTTAGCAGGTTATTTTATCACATCTTCTGTCTCTATTCTTTTCTTTCATCTGTTTTTTAGCGAGTTCCCTTTTTATCTCTTTTTTTAGAGTCTGATTCATTTTAGAATACTGAGACAGTACTTTAAATACTGTAGCGTTGTATGAAGCATAGAGAAGTCTCTTACAGAGAAGCTTGACTGAACATGACAAATCCATACAACAACTGACAGCCCAAACGTTCTTGTCAATTTACTTATAAGAAACATACATTTTCAAAAATAAACGTAACTTGGTGTTATTGGGTGAGGTTTACATTGTAGTAAAAAATTCAAAGTATCATCAAGTTATATTCACCACAGGCTTTATTTTACTCAGAAACTGAAAAATGCCATTATAAAACCCCATAGAAAATCTTGAAGGAACCAGTGGCAAATTGTTCTGGCATTATAGACCACTCTATTGTGTGCAAAGCTCCAACTTTTGGCTCTGCAGCAAGCACCTTCTCATTGAATTTCCAACCCGTGGCCAGGGGCCTTACCCACACTCTGCCTAGGCTGTCTACTTATTTGAACTTTTATTTCACAGTGGGCTGTAATATATCTCGAGCTCTCACATTAACTCAAACTCCACACTTTGATTATAAATGGGAAATGTATTCTAAAGTCATTTGAAGGCTTTTATTCAGTCTATCCATGCGAATTATACTCTGGACTGCAGAGTCTGAATAGAATCACTGATAGTCTTTACAAAGAAAGGGGCACAAACCTTTAACAAATTGCATTTAAACAAATAGCCAGCAGCCATTGGTTGACCTGTGGCCAAACTCTTTCTGAGAGAGCCCATGAGAAAACATTCCTTTCCAGATAATTAGCTTTCATTCACCCATCCACCCACCCCCCAAAGAGCCCAATCTCTCCCTGTCTCAGTTTTTCTCAATCATTCTCCAATTTCTCTACATCTTTTTCTTATCAAGAAGCTAAAATATGGTAGATAAAATCAGAGGTCAGAGGGAGAGAAAATTGACACCATCCATTTTTTATTCTTCCAAATACCAGGAGAAACAAGATACCGCTGTCCAAATGAGATACCAGGAAGAATAAGAGCTGTAAACGTGCTAGTGTTTTTGTTTTGTACTTCCCTCGAGAGGTTTGGCTAAAAGAGCTGGATGTGGTTTTGTGTGGTTTGGGGTCACTTGTATTAATGTGATGTGAAGCGAGAAACTGGAGACAGGTGAGGATGAAGAACATTTACCCAAGCTAATGCAAAACAGACAGTGAGAAAACTTGATATGAGGAGACATACAGGGACTGTGAGAAAAAAACAGGTCAGAAGACAAAAATCCACAATACATTTTTCAGAAAGGGAAGAAGTGGGACAAGTACTGAGTCAGCACATGGCTCAGTTTGTCTGGTATGGAGCAGCAGGTGTAGTTATTTCATTAAGCTGGGCTTTGTTTGTGAACAAATGTCTTCAGGGATTATGCTGCTGGGGTCTCATAGTCAGGGCTTTAGAAGTCATGGGTCATTTGTTAGAATGATCAGGGTGGGAAGTAACAGGACAGTTCACTGAAATAAATTAGCATTTAATGCTCTTGTCCATCTATTTTACAATTAGATTTCAGAGCAGTTGTTAACAGTAGTAAGAGCAAGTTTCACTCTAAGAGATGGTTGCAGATGTAAGAGGGCTTTTTGAGAGAGGACATGTTTCTAAGTCTGCAATAGTGCCATACAACCACAAATCTAGTATCACAATGAATCATATGCACAAACACACAATACAAACTGGTCTTGTAAGGAAGGAAGTGAGATTGAGAGGTTTGGTACTTTTGTGTGTGATGTGTTGCAATTAATAT
Organism: Cyprinus carpio; assembly: GCF_018340385.1. Taxonomy (NCBI): domain Eukaryota; kingdom Metazoa; phylum Chordata; class Actinopteri; order Cypriniformes; family Cyprinidae; genus Cyprinus; species Cyprinus carpio. The sequence continues at coordinate 10,997,560 of NC_056602.1, forward strand.
CATCTCCTCCAACTTCCCCTTTTGTGTCATTTCTGATGATACATATCCTTTGACATTTTTTTTCTCATGTGTTTAGATTTTTTTCTCAACTGGGTCTAAAAATGTTTAACTTAAATTGAGTTTTTGCGATGTTTCAAGTCCCTAAGACTCTCAGCTTTCGAACTAACGCACTTATTGTTGCCACAGCAACTAGGTGTACCTGCATATGCAAATACTTTAGACAGAAGCCAGTGTGCAGCTTTTTCAGCTCCACCCACAGGACCTCCCCTAAAGCCGGTTGCCTGACAACAGCCATAGAGACTGAGAAGGGGAGAGTAGGAGTGGCTGAAACCAGCAACTGCTGTCAGAGTTTCTGTGAGTGTGTAGAGGGAGGGTGTGTGGTCAAGCGAGACTGAATCGTGCGGTGTGTTTGCACAAGTTTCAGAAACTATTAGATTAATTCAAGAAGTAAGCATATGAAAATAGTCAGCATAAGGATATTCTATCTTTTTCTTGGCTGTGGATTACAGTAGTTAAGGACTTTTGAACAGAAGCTACCAGTGGATGAGGCCTCACCTGTTCGGATTGGAGTTGGATGACTACAGTGGATAGTAGAAGTGGACTGTGAGGAGTGGAAGAGATCATGCTGTGAGAGACAGGGTAAGAGGAGCTCTTTATATTGTGTTTGACAGAAAGAGGAGAGGACGTGAGGAATATATGGAATTGATGTCAAGGTTTTCATGTTTGTGTTGCTCAATCGCGGATTAGATTTACTTTTTCATTTCACGTTTTTGTTAATTCTCACACTCTGTTTCATGTTTCCCCCATGTCTGACATTCTTTACTACCAAAAACATACATTGACTATCTTTTTTTGTTCTCTTTCATATCTGTCTCTCTCTCATTGTTAAACTGTCTGATTGCCCTGCAGTCAGTTGTTAATGAGATTAATTGTTAATTGAGGGCAGCTGGCAACTTGTGTGTGCATAAACCTAAAAGTAATTTATAGTAGCAGCAGACATAATCAATATGTAGGTCAAAGTGTGTATCACAGTTGTTTCTGTCCTTGACACTTTATTGTCTTTTTTTGCAAAACAAACATTTCCCTTAAAAAGGAATTATTGCATATTCTTGATGTATGTGGAAGGTCTCATGAGAGTGATTGATATTAGAATGCGGTAGCTAGACTGTTATGAAGTTTTGTAGAATATACTGACGGTAATCTCACAATCTGGTCTAACAAATGGAGGTCTTACTCTTAATCATGTAATTGACAATAATCGTGTTCCTATAACACATAGAACCTCATCGGGTAACTAGACCAGCTTTAGCCATGATAGGTCATGTAAAATGTATTCTAGGTGAGATTTGTAGATATGATGTAAGTGTCACTGAATATGAATGTCAGTTGCTTTAATATCTGGTCCGTAACTGAAACATACAAACACAGAATTTTCTAGTTTATCACAAATTAAATACGCTGTTAAAACTGCTGCTGATAGTAGACTTTGGAGAAAGATCACCATTACACAGACTTTAGTATTGGATTTTTCAAATATGTAACTTCATATTTTAAAGTTAAATTGTTAATGGAAGTATGTAAATGTGTTTGAGACAGCGTGGCAGCCCTGCTGTCCCTATCTATCATCTTGCTGACATTTGTTATATCACCTGTCCTTCACCCTTGCAAACAGTCTTTCTTTTTCTTTCTCTCTGCTGTCTCAGTTAGTTTGAGTCTGCTAAATATAGACACAGCAGGACCAGGGCATACTTGAATTTAATTGCCCACTTGACTTTCCACACCAACCTGCATAAAAATCTCTGAAAATCTGTCAGAATTGATATTTTGACAACTAGTCAGTTGTGACATTTTTTTCATTAGAAAAAATTTGAATACTTTGATATTTAGAACTCCTACAATGTTTATTCGGTATGTATGACATTCAGCATCAGACGTGTTTAGAGAAATTGTAGCTTTCTTGGCTGTTAGAAGTACTCTTGAAATCCCCTGAAGTGTTTTCTGTATTTCTGTGTCAAGATATCTCTCACACAAAACCTCTCGGCTTGAGTTACCACTTTAGCGCAGTGCAGGTTTCGATGTATAATATACAGATATACAGATACATATAGCAGTAAACAGAAATAGTACGTTTATAAATATAATTTTTTTGCTGATGCATTAAAATGTGCTGTTTAAATCTGAGAATTATCCATTCGGAAGGTAAACCTGGTCTTGACAGGAAGTTTTTGCGATTGACAGAACTATAGTTTGGGCATGTTGGGTTTTTTTTTTTTTTTGGATTGCAAAAATTGCAGTGCATCTCAGGATGGTGACTCATTGGTTCCTGTGCATCATCTCGGCCTTGACGGATCTTTTTGTTTTTTCCTGGGTGTGTGTGGGAGTGAAACTGTCTCCTCAGCTGAGTGAGAAATATGTATCAGTATGATACATTTAACTGTAAAAATGGAAAATACACTTGTCACTTCTGTTCTAAAACTGTGCTGATTCCAGATTTTGAGTATATAAGAAAATACCATGAGATGGGTCAAGATGTATATGCAGCAATATTAGACACTAGATTTTACATGGCAGTAAATTCTAACACATGATCTTAGCTCGCCTGCTTACACACCCAGTTGTGCCAATGTGCAAATGCCTCTAGGGAATCCTCTCCCTTTCTCCTGAAATGATTTCACAATTACCTGAACAGGCCCTAAATCAGTGGTCTGAATATTCTCATTAGAAAATACTGTGTCTCACTATTTTCCCCTTTTTCTAATCACAATCTCTGACCAGTTTTGCTTAAACCTATAAAAAATATAATTACTGTCTTTTTATAAAGGAAAAGACTTTGACTTTCCCCAGTGTAAGAGATATTTTAATCATAGATAAGAAATTACTAGTATAAGCATTATCTTTTAAGATGTATTGCATCTAGTTTAGCTGTGAAATTATGCTACCTCCCATAGGTCGCATAGTATTGTCCGAAAATTTTCTGGGCTTACAGCTGACAAATAAGAGCATTTCATAGAAATCCCTCAGCATATTAACCGCTCCTCATGTGACAAAAACACCTGAGCCTGCTTTTGGCCTAATGGAACAGTCAGGTTTTGCACAGAGTGCAGAATCTGTTATGATTCTGAAAAAGGCTTCTTTTATTCCTTTATTTTTTTTAAAAAGACAACTTTTTGAAACAAAAAGTTATTTATAAAGTATGGTTAATATCAGTTTGGTTTGGTAGGATCAAAAAGTAATGCATGCAGTTTTTGCTTTGAGGATTACTTCTTACTCCAGTGAATATTTGGGGAAGTTGTGGCCTATTGGTTAGAGAATTTGACTCCTAACCCTAAGGTTGTGGGTTCGTCTCGGGCCGGCAATAACACGACTGAGGTGCCCTTGAGCAAGGCACCGAACCCCCAGCTGCTCCCCGGGCGCCGCAGCATAAATGGCTGCCCACTGCTCCGGGTGTGTGTTCACGGTGTGTGTGTGTGTGGATACTGCTGTGTGTGTGCACTTTGGATGGGTTAAATGTAGAGCACGAATTCTGAGTAGGGGTCACCATACTTGGCTGTATGTCAAGTCACTTTTCACTTTTTTCACTTTTTATTTGCAGGTGAATATTGAAATTTCAGAATTTTAGAAAATTTGAATTTCTCTATTGGAACATACCTTAATTCTTTGAATACAAGAAAGCTATTGAACATTTTCACCGTTTCTGCTCAGGAAAAAGACATGGATTAAGTTACAATGGAACCTGCCATTAAACAATCCATTATAAAGCTTATTATTATTTATTTTATATACAGGTGCATCTCAATGAATTAGAATGTCGTGGAAAAGTTCATTTATTTCAGTAATTCAACTCAAATTGTGAAACTCGTGTATTAAATTCAGTGCAGAGAGACTGAAGTAGTTTAAGTCTTTGGTTCTTTTAATTGTATTGATTTTGGCTCACATTTAACAAAAACCCACCAATTCACTATCTCAACAAATTAGAATATGGGGACATGCCAATCAGCTAATCAACTCAAAACACCTGCAAAAGTTTCCTGAGCCTTCAGAATGGTCTCTCAGTTTGGTTCACTAGGCTACACAATCATGGGGAAGACTGGTGATCTGACAGTTGTCCAGAAGACAATCATTGACACCCTTCACAAGGAGTGTAAGCCACAAAAATTCATTGCCAAAGAAGCTGTCTGTTCACAGAGTGCTGTATCCAAGCATGTTAACAGAAAGTTGAGTGGAAGGAAAAAGTGTGGAAGAAATAGATGCACAACCAACCGAGAGAACCGCAGCCTTATGAGGATTGTCAAGCAAAACTGATTTGAGAATTTGAGTGAACTTTACAAGGAATGGACTGAGGCTGGGGTCAAGGCATCAAGAGCCACCACACACAGACACACACCACACACACAGACGTGTCGAGGAATTTGGCTACAGTTGTCGTATTCCTTGCCATATTGTTAAGCCAATCCTGAACCACAGACAACGTCAGAGGCGTCTTACCTGGGCTAAGGAGAAGAAGAACTGGTCTGTTGCCCAGTGGTCCAAAGTCCTCTTTTCAGATGAGAGCAAGTTTTGTATTTTATTTGGTAACCAAGGTCCTAGAGTCTGGAGGAAGGGTGGAGAAGCTCATAGCCCAAGATGCTTGAAGTCCAAGTGTTAAGTTTCCATTGTTTGTGATGATTTGGGGTGCAATGTCATCTGCTGGTGTTGGTCCATTGTGTTTTTTGAAAACCAAAGTCGCTGCACCCGTTTACCAAGAAATTTTGGACCACTCCATGCTTCCTTCTGCTGACCAGCTTTTTGAAGATGCTGATTTCATTTTCCAGCAGGATTTGGCACCTGCCCACACTGCCAAAAGCACCAAAAGTTGGTTAAATGACCATGGTGTTAGTGTGCTTGACTGGACTTATAATTATAATTATAATTTATTGCATTAAAACAATTATAAACAAATTAATGAAAGAGCAGACATTTTATATATATATATATATATCTGGACTTATAATTATAATTATATATATATATATATATATATATATTAATGAAAGAGCAGACATTTATCAAAAAATCAAACCATTGGAACATTTACAATGCCTGTGACAACCTGACAATTTTACTTTAAAGCATACAATTCACAAAAAAAGTTGTCAATTTGAAATGTAAAAATGTATTAAATAACACCTTCAATAATTGAGTTATCTCATGTCCAGTCAATCCAGGGAAGTTATTACAGGTCCTTCTCAAAAAATTAGCATATTGTGAAAAAGTTCATTATTTTCCATAACGTAATGATAAAAATTAAACTTTCATATATTTTAGATTCATTGCACACCAACTGAAATATTTCAGGTCTTTTTTTTGTTTTAATACTGATGATTTTGGCATACAGCTCATGAAAACCCAAAATTCCTATCTCAGAAAATTAGCATATCATGAAAAGGTTCTCTAAACGAGCTATTAACCTGATCATCTGAATCAACTAATTAACTCTAAACACCTGCAAAAGATTCCTGAGGCTTTTAAAAACTCCCAGCCTGGTTCATTACTCAAAACCGCAATCATGGGTAAGACTGCCGACCTGACTGCTGTCCAGAAGGCCATCTTTGACACCCTCAGGCGAGAGGGTAAGACACAGAAAGAATTTTTCTGAACGAATAGGCTGTTCCCAGAGTGCTGTATCAAGGCACCTCAGTGGGAAGTCTGTGGGAAGGAAAAAGTGTGGCAAAAAAACGCTGCACAACGAGAAGAGGTGACCGGACCCTGAGGAAGATTGTGGAGAAGGACCGATTCCAGACCTTGGGGGACCTGCGGAAGCAGTGGACTGAGTCTGGAGTAGAAACATCCAGAGCCACCGTGCACAGGCGTGTGCTTTTGAACCAGAAACAGCGGCAGAAGCGCCTGACCTGGGCTATAGAGAAGCAGCACTGGACTGTTGCTCAGTGGTCCAAAGTACTTTTTTCGGATGAAAGCAAATTTTGCATGTCATTCGGAAATCAAGGTGCCAGAGTCTGGAGGAAGACTGGGGAGAAGGAAATGCCAAAATGCCTGAAGTCCAGTGTCAAGTACCCACAGTCAGTGATGGTCTGGGGTGCCATGTCAGTTGCTGGTGTTGGTCCACTGTGTTTTATCAAGGGCAGGGTCAATGCAGCTAGCTATCAGGAGATTTTGGAGCACTTCATGCTTCCATCTGCTGAAAAGCTTTATGGAGATGAAGATTTCGTTTTTCAGCACGACCTGGCACCTGCTCACAGTGCCAAAACCACTGGTAAATGGTTTACTGACCATGGTATTACTGTGCACAATTGGCCTGCCAACTCTCCTGACCTGAACCCCATAGAGAATCTGTGGGATATTGTGAAGAGAAAGTTGAGAGACGCAAGACCCAACACTCTGGATGAGCTTAAGGCCGCTATCGAAGCATCCTGGGCCTCCATAACACCTCAGCAGTGCCACAGGCTGATTGCCTCCATGCCACGCCGCATTGAAGCAGTCATTTCTGCAAAAGGATTCCCGACCAAGTATTGAGTGCATAACTGAACATAATTATTTGAAGGTTGACTTTTTTTTTTATTAAAAACACTTTTCTTTTATTGGTCGGATGAAATATGCTAATTTTTTGAGATAGGAATTTTGGGTTTTCATGAGCTGTATGCCAAAATCATCAGTATTAAAACAATAAAAGACCTGAAATATTTCAGTTGGTGTGCAATGAATCTAAAATATATGAAAGTTTAATTTTTATCATTACATTATGGAAAATAATGAACTTTTTCACAATATGCTAATTTTTTGAGAAGGACCTGTATAATGGTAAATCTTAAAGACTTATTAAAGTAAACCTCATAGCTTGAAGAGTGTATGCACTATAATATTGCACATTTAACTTGCATTTCATTCAAGTTAGTAAAGAGGCCTGATGAGGATTGCTGTGTATTCTCTAGACAATGAGCAGTTAAATGGAGCCTATGATGATAAGCTGTTAATAAGATGGAAATGAGAACAGGGCCCATGGGCTCTGTGGTTCAAGGGCAGATATGAGACGTCACATTCCAAAAGGGTCTATAAGACCCTAACCTACACCGCTGATTCTGTAATTGTCTTTAGTTGCACCCATTCTACCCATTCTGTTTTTATATTTTCTCCTTAGTATTGCATGAGTTTACCATTCTAACTTCTGTTTTTGCAGTTCATGTAATTACCTGACTAAACCAGTTTGTTGTTTTGGGAGCAGTGTTTCACCCTGCATAAAACAGAGACTTCTCTAAGAATGATGTAAGAGGTGGAGAGGTTTGTCATTGCTAAGCTTACTCTTCCTTGTCTTACTTGATCTTAGTATTCTGTTTGAATCCAGTGCAGATTTTTTTTTTCCTTTTCACTTCAGCTGGTTTCGAGTCATATAATAATTGGTTCACCTCTTGCTTTTTGTCTAAATTAGATCATGCTAATTGTACATGCTCAAATGGTTGGTTAGGCCCCTTTTAGTTTTGCTTACTGTATTCATGAAACAGCTGCCAACAGTGGCCTTGAAGCTGTTTACTGAAATCCATTAAAGTATTATATGATGGCTGGTGGGTGGTATGTTTGTGACTTCTTAATGCATCTGTCTAAGTGGATGGGTAAAAGACTCACACGTCTTTGACTAGACAATAAGTCATTGCTCCTTCACAGTTTAACATTGTGTTTGTGCTGAAAATAGCTTTAGATATTGTACTCCATGACAGCTGGGAAAATCATGAGATGAGAACATAAAATATGTCTGACCATATATTTTCTTCATGTCAGAGTACACATCATAAACCTACGTCATAACAAACACAATTGTTTTTTGTGTTACAGTCATGTCAGGTCTCTGAGGTTGACAAAGAACGTGTTTTCAGACAGCATGCCTTTTCAGTTTTGTCTATGGCATATTGTCTGAGTAAGGAATTACATAATGCCTGCAACTGACAAGTGTTCTTAACATCTGAAAATACACTTTTTTTCTGAATGTTAAAATTATTTTGGAGACCATTATGTAATATTATTTTAAAGGGGCACTGACTGCACTGTGAAATACTGTTGCCTTTTGTGTGTTTCACACATGCATGATAAAGCATTCAGTGTGTGCATGTACAGATCACTTTCGCTCTAGCATTTACAATGGAAGATGGCATCGTTTATGTAAGAGCTTCCTTCAGGGCTTTGAATGTCATGTTTCAAGTTGCGGCGAGTTGTGTGCATTTATAATCAGGTGCTCAAACATACAGTAGGTACACATACTCGTACCCCGTTGTTATGAGACAGTCAAGGATAATATTTTGGAGGAGGAGATCTATTCACAAATACAAGGGCACATAATAACCTACATTTTATGACCTGTTTTGATTTTGTCCTTTGACACAAAATTTGAGAAAAGTGTGTGTTTGTTTTGTGTTTGAGAAAGAAGGTGAGAGAAAAAAAAGCTTTTTGTGTTTGTGTGTGTGTGCATGCTCACAGCTTGTGTGTATGTAGGACCACTCACTGTTCGAGCAGCCTGACCACACACTGGCATTTTGTATCCCTGCTCCCTCATGTTCAGCACAACGGAATACTAAAGAGCTCTTTTTTTCTTTCTCACACACATGCACACCCACCTGCTGTGTGCTCAACTAACAAAAGTGACTGTTAGTTGTAGAGCCAGTTTGGTAAACCACAGAAGCAGTGCGTTATTGATAAAAAATTGGGAAGAGATTGCAATTTTGCAGTTCTGTCCATTCTTTTGCAAAGGAAGAACATTGGTGCCTGCCCTATTGTAGTCATGTACAGTAGCTTTTGTTTTTGTTGTAGGTCTGTCATGTTAAAGATTCCTTTATCATTTACTTCTGTATTTTCCATGCCAAGATATATTACAAGCAGTTTACTTCTGTTTCTTTCTTCTATTTCCTTTATTCGTCATTCAGTTTCAGGGTGATACAACTTTAACACAATGAATAAAAAAAGCCTCATTAAAAGAATGACACTGTAGAAAAAAAAAAACCAAAGTATGGCATATTCTTTTATTTTAATTTTCAAGTCAAAGTCATGTAGTCCAAAACATTAAAATAACAACACCAGCATAAAATTGATTTAGATGAGACCCCAGACTTATTAACCACATGACTGTATCAAGGTCAATAAGTTTGTAAATACTTAATTTGTGAAAACCATGAATAATACATTTAAAACTTTTTGTAATATAATGATTATGATTTTTACTTGATGGTTATACCTCATGCAGTTTTAGTTACATTTATATGGAATAAATGGTATAAAAAGTTTTCAAAACAGCATAAAACCTATATGAATACAAAGCATATTTACATATTTAACACTAGATTTTTTTCTTTTCTTTGTTGTGAACCTAAATTGTGTTCAGTCACTAATATTACTAACATATTAAATGAGTGAACTGTTGATATGTATATTCACAGCTTGCGAGGCACCAAAATATGGTTGTGGTTATCATAGATAAATGCACTCCCAGAGATTTTATCTGTGTTGGACATCCATGCTTTCATATTTTCATAATTGTTTCTATTCTTATGTAACACAGGTTGGGAGTTGTGTGACTATTCTTAAAGTTGAATGTCTTTTGCTTTTGACAGTACAGTGAGGACAGGTTGGGCTACTAGTTATCATGTCCATCCAGGAGTGCCCAGAGAGTCCAGTGCTTGAGGATGAGGAGGGTGAGGAAGGTAGAGGGGTGGAGAGAGAGTCGGACAGAGACAGTGCAATAGACAGTGCTCTGTCGTCAGAGATATCGGATGGAGGGAAAACTGGAGAAAAAGAGGAAGGGATTGGACTTTGCCTCCCAGGAGAAAAGTGAGTGCTTTTATAATGTTTTCTTGTGCACATAAGCCTGAATTTATGGATTTGCAAATGAATTAATGAATTTAATTGATATTAAATGAAAAAACTAAGTCAAAATAAATGCTTTTTTAATTTCCATTTCCTGTCTCATTCCTCAAGGTGTGGTCAGATGTATAATCGCTCTGAGACTTCTGCTCATTCTACACGTTCATCTGCCTCATTAAATGAGGAGCAATTTGAGGACTATGGAGAAGGAGAGGATGGAGATTACAATCCTAGCAGCCCCTGTCCAGATGATGAGATCCGCATTAATGGATGTTCAGATCTGGGCTCTTCTGTTTCCTCCAGGTGTGTGTTTGTGTGTGTATTCCTAAGGTTTTTTATTTAATTATTTTTTTTTTTACATGTAACCACAGCAGTACTGTCTTTCCCTCTGACTGCCCCAAAGCCTGTTTTCAAAGGGATTTATTTAGATGATTCGTTTAGAAATCCAGATATCTTCCTTTCATTACACAAGATTTCTTTCAGCATGTATTTATTAGTGACTGTATTAGTGGATGGAACTGTTTGACTATGGGAAAGTTTTTCACTCACATGGAATACAGTGCATTGAATTGTTATTATTAATTACTTTTTTAAAGGATGGATTTGTTTGATGAAAAATATTTTATTCTTTTTTTTCTTTCTGTAAGCACAGAGTAGAAAACATTTTTTGTGCATTTATTTTGTTAATCAAGTTTACTTGTTTTAAACATGTTTACCTGTCCCCCAAAACCACCACCTTCTATTTTCTTTATTTTAATTCAAGAAAGTAAAAAAAAAAATTATTTTTTTTTAAAATTTATTATAGTCCAGTAAAAGAAAAATGTTGTATTTTTTTTTTATTTGTATTTTTTTTTTTGTAGATTATAAATGCTTTATATTTGTACACAATCTACTACCACCTCAAAGGATGGTGGTCATGTATCATAATCATTGCATCCTTGTACCTAATTTCTAAGTGCTCAAACTGATGGTGTTACTACCACCATTCCACAAGTCTTCTCTATCCAAATATTTTTCTTTGGAAGCTGCATATGTAATCTACTTGGCTCAAATAACTGTTGATGCTTGTTTAAATAGGTATGACGCTTCTGTTTGGGAGATTTTTTTTATCAGACTTGGCTTACTAGAGATTCTCACTTTTTTTATTTTTGGCTTCCTTAGTTTTTACTATTATATAGTATTTTGTTCTACATTCTGCTTACTTTGTTTATTTAATGTTTTCAGAAAGCACATTTGATGTGCCATAAATGTGATTGTCTCTCTCTCACTCTCCCTGTTTCCTCCAGTGCTGGTCAGACTCCTCGGAAGATGCGCCATGCTGGTGACCAAATGGATGGGTTTTGCTCTCAGTGTTGTAAGAGGGTCAGTCTGCTCAATGACCTGGAGAACAGGCTGAAAAACCTCAAAACCAACAGGTACTGCATAGACTACAGTTTACATCTGTTATGAAAGTTAAAGTTATTAAATACTTTTCACCCAGAGGGCTTTGTCATAAACTGGGTGTAAGCTCATCTTCAAGAAGACTTGTTAGAGATAAACCTTTGAAATTAGAGTTGTCCCTCAACTTGTCCCTCACATCTGGGAAATAAACTTTTAGTGGCTTGGAATCCACATTAGAGGAGATTTAAGAGGATTAGTGTTTATCAGTTCTACATTGTCTTCCTGTGGGCTACAATAGACAAAATTAAAGCAACAGTGTAATAGAGGCACAGTGTTCCTCAAGGAGTTAATGTGAGTGTATGAGAACACAACTGAGGTGGATGAGCTTTGATATCTTGCTGCAGTCTCTCTGCACCATTAATGACTCACTTCCTTTTCCATACATCATTCAGCCCACCACATTAGAGACCATTAGAGCTTTATTAGGCATGGGGAAGTGAGCTACACACACATCCACACATTCTCTTCACATTCTGCATTTTGCCGTCTCTCTTTGTCTTTGTATCTTTCTCACTCACATCAACATGAAACAACACATGAACAACAGCCAAACCCTTCTGAGGCTTTGGATACTTTGGATACTTTTCTTGTCTTTTCTTCATCCTTGACAATTTCCAAGATTTCCAGTGAGTTTGCTTTAACATTTTTTTTTCTTTCTTTTGAGAGGGCTTGTAATTAGATTCTCATATCTTAGCCTCTCAAAACAGAGGATGAAATAGAAATTGGTTCAGATAGACTGAGGAATTTTGGGGAAGAGAGTGTCATACTATATAAGGGATAGAAAGAAAAAAGACAGGATGGGCTATGGGATAGAGAGGAGGAATGAAAGCTAAATGCCCTGTCAGCAGGCTGCTTCAAGAAATGCATTAGTTCACACCTCATTCTGTCACTGCTAGAAAAGCTATGTCGGCAATAACTCTGTGTGTGTGAGAGAGAGAGAGAGAGAGAGAGAGAGCAGGAGAGAGTTTTGTGTATGAAACTTTAGTATGTGATTTCCCATAGAAAATGATTCATATTTGAATTCTGATGGGACAGCCTTAGAAAGGAAACCATTAACATTCACATGCTTTCTGCTCTTGTTGTGTTGATCTCTTCTCCACTGCAACTTTTACTCAAGTAGCAGTTGTATATTTGAGCTATGTAACAAACTCTATTCAAAGACCTTTTGTGTGCTTTAAGGTTGGAGGTATGTGAACTGATGTTTGTGTCAGGGCCAACACTATATTCAAATATATTTTGAGTGAGTCTGGGTTAAGTGCAAATAATGAAATTTCCAAAAATAGAATGAAGCCTCTAGAACTTTCCACTAAAAAAAGGTACAATTTGGTGTCCCGTTACGTTTTTAAAACACAAATCTTGTGTTTTTGTTTCAAGAATTATTATCTAACACATAATTAACTAGCATGTCTGTATCACCCCTATAATTAGGTGATTTTGATCTGCGCTACATCAGAGCACTTGAACATCTTGACTAAAATCATATAATAATTTAAACTGTTATTCAATTAATTGTTGTACAAATCTATTGTTTTTTATATTTTTTCTTAACAAATTTTCATTAAGAATGTAATGTTTAAAAATCGATAACAATTTTATTCATTTTTATACAAGTATAGCATCCAATGCATTTATCAAAGCTAAGCATTCAGTTCTGTTATCCAAGTTATTATAAAAACATGGGAAATATAAGTTCAACAATATATGTAAACCAACCCTCATATATACAGTAAATATATAATGTTTAAATGAACAATTGTTGAAAAAGAAAAACATTTTCTAACTTCTTATTAGCTGTCCTTTGTTTGTTTTAGCCCAAACAGAAAGATCTCCAGCACTGCGTTTGGAAGGTAGGTCACTCAATATCGTTATGCTCTGTATTTGTTTGTGTAGTCTAAGCTGCTGTTAATCATTATGGTGTTTGTTTCCAACTCTCTCACTCTTGTGTTTAAATAAATGTTATATGAAGTTGTGTTATCAATATTAAGCCAGCAATATTAAACACAATGTGAAGACGGCTTGAGAAAGGAATGGGAACTCTGTTCTAATTGAGATGGTTTTAGGGAAAGGTTATACTCCAGTGAAAAGTCAACTGAAGATTTACAATAGAACAAAGAAAGAAAATTTGCTAAATGTGTGCTCTAGACCAGTATATGCTTATGTACCCCAATAGCCCCTCAGTAAGCTCAAATCAAATCAGAAATGTGTTCTTCGTATCAGCATACATTTAAATATGGTACGAAATCTGTCAGTTGCAATAATGAGAACACCATTTCCTTTCTATGGTTGTAAAATGAAATGTGTAACCATCCATATGTCTTCATGAGTCTAAATCTGCTTAATGAATGATTCATTATTAATATTGTAGATTTAAATTTAGATTTTCATTGAGGTTCCAGACTTAGAATGTAATGGTTTGTGGCATAGTTGGGGTTATGTTAAATTGTTGTTTTATTATTGTTTTATCATTGAAGATTTGCGTTGACTTAAGTGATTGCACCCCATGCTGATACAGTGTCAGAAATAGGCAATCTGTGTTTATTTTACTGAATTTTCTAGTTGTATCTGCTGTATGATTTTCGATAGAGAGAGCTTAGCATTGTTGTGAAGAAGAGAGTGTGTCCTATGTATATATACTGTACACCGTGCTGGAAGTATCATCCACATACAGATACAAAACTAACACTTTGTTTAAAAATCTTTTCAAGAAACCCCTAGGGTATGGATAGCCCTGGTTGGGAATCACTGCTCTAGACAGCTCCCTTTGTGTTTAATTGCAAGTATCTGATCAAATGTTGCGTGGGAGTGTAAACGCTGGGTGGCAATAATTGTGTGGGTGAATGGCAGTTTTTCTTGTCCCTTTGGCAACCACTCTCCTAATCTAAATCACAGTGACAAGAAGAAAGTGGTCTGCCACAGCTGACCTAAGTGTAAGAGAGAGGGAGACAGCAGAACCACAGAGAGAGACCAATGTAATTTATATAATGCATTCTCATGTGCGAAGTCTTTGCTTTATTGAGAATAACACACAGCAATATAACTAAGCAACAACCAATACCTGACTCTGCAGAAGAGTTATGTGAATGTGTATTTGTGTAGGCACAAGATTACGGCTCTCAGAGGCTAATGCAAATGGGACGAGAGAATAGTGTGCGTGCCTGCGCATGCGCTTGTGTCTTTTAGACGAGTGCTGTTTGGTTCTGTGTGGGTGGGTTGACTGGATTGGACACTGCACCAGCTCTCACAATGCCTGTACTGGTCAGTCCCTTCTCTCCCTCGTCACTGCAGTGCTCCTAAAGATGCTCAGGCATGGAATATAGATTCATAGAATGGATGAGTGGTCTGCTGCAGTGATGCAGCATGGGTAATGTAGTTTGAAAGTATTGATGCTGCAGTGTAGTCCAATCCATCCATAGGTCTGAGCAGAGAGGTAAGTGGGATGTTACTCTTGCAAAATATAGCTGTCAGCATGGGATCTGAATGCTGAGGATGCACAAAATGAACTGGTGCGGCATGGGATGAAACTAAATATAATGTAATTGTAATGTTATTGTGATGCATTATAGTATTTTTTGATTAAATTATCTTGTTTATGTGTGTATTTTGGGTCCAAAACAGCTGCTCCACAACAGTAACCTCAGCAGTAGTAACGGCAGCACAGAGGATTTGTTCCATGACAGCATTGACTCCAGTGAAACAGACATTACTGAGAAGGTAAAACCCCCTTACAGTACACTCACTTCCATCCTGAACACAGCACTGTGAAGACTGAATCACCAATGCAGTCTATCTTTGGAGTGTCTTATGCTGACCTGCGCTCAGAAAATCACATCCGTAGATTAAGCTTCTTAATGCAGGGGGTCAAATGGGTCCAGATGATGCTGCTGACTTAAATTGGATTTTGTCTGTGTCTGGGTGTGCACTGTTATGTCCCAAGGGTTGATTTAAATTAAAATAACAGATTTCAGAATTTTTCATCAAACTGTCTTGCAAAATTGTCTACCTCTCCATTGCCTTTATGTACAGATTTTAGTGTTTTCCAGACACAGACTTTTCAATCTTAAAATATTATTTTATTTAATTGTTATATATATATATATATATATATACACACACACCTTACACACACACACACACACACACACACACACACACACACACAGCATATAGAATTTTGGGAGTCAACTAAGGAGTCAACTAACACCACTAATATTACATTAAATGTAATGTTCACCACAAAATACAATAAAAATACACAAACATCAGTTCAGAATTCAAGATACAATGGATGTAGTGTTGCGGTGGAAATCATGGATTATGATGTTTCATAAAAATTTCAACAAAATTCAGCTGCGATACATGTCCATTGTTGGACCTTGTTAGCATACACATTAAGTAATCAAGTTAGTGTGTGAAAAGTTTTTTTATACACATAAAAACACTTTTCAAACTCTTAATCTGCGCTGTTGTTGCAAAACTTTTTTTTTTGTTATGTTTATGTTATGTTTTAGTGCTGACAGTCATTCAGACTAAACTGGTTTAGAAACTACTACTAATTCAGAGCTGTTCTGCGAGTGATAGTAATATTTGCATATATTCTAACTTTGTTACAGGTGAGTTACTTGGACAAGAAAGTGACAGAGCTGGAACATGAGATTCTGATGAACGGGGATGTGAAGTCGAAGCTGAAACAGGAAAACATACAGTTGGTTCACAGGTAAATTGCTACTCAAAGTCCACCCACCCACCCACTCTTCATACAAAGTTCATTTCATCGGAACTATGTTATATGCATATGTATTTGCATACTTGTCTCTTTAAACAGCAGATTCTTTCCACTTGCAAAACCTTCCATGAAAATAGTCTAACAAAAGTTTTGCATTTGCTAAATGCTAAAATGTCCAAGTGGGCCTCAGCAGGGCTGATGAAATATTCATGATGATGAAGAGAGCTGTGCTTTAACAGGATTCACGAGTTGGAGGAGCAGCTAAAAGACCAGGAGACCAGAGCAGAGGACATGATGGAAGAGGAGCTCAGGAGACACAGAGAGGCCTACAGCCGACTGGAGAAAGACAAAAACACACAGATAGAGCTGCTCACTAACAGGTTGGCTCATCTCAAGACCAGAACTACAAAAAAAAAGGAAAATTATCCAAACATTTTTAAAACACGATAATTTTTCATAAATCGAACTAAATATAGTGAAAACAAGAAAAATGCTTTGTCTGTGGGTTAAGAAAAATCAATTTAATTATGTGTTTTGAAAACAAATTTGAATTAGAATTAAATTAGTTTATATTGGTATATTTTCAATGTTTAGAAAAAAAAGTATATTGGAAAACAGGGCACAGGACATTATTTTTGTCATGCAGTATAATGCTTTTAATTTTATTTTGAGGTTTTACACTGTCAGTTGTCCCACTGTTTCCTGTATTAAGGCACTTTATTTATGAAGCAGTCTAAGAGTGTCCTTCATAAGGGTTTTAGACAGAAGAGTGACAGTTGAGCCATTGAAGGGACCCCGATATTTCATACAGAAATCTTCATCTAGAATTTTTGATTCTCAGGACTATAGAGCAGTGGAGGTTTATTGCAAGAGTATGATGGATGGCTTGTTTGTATTTTATTTTTCCCATTG
Organism: Cyprinus carpio; assembly: GCF_018340385.1. Lineage (NCBI taxonomy): Eukaryota > Metazoa > Chordata > Actinopteri > Cypriniformes > Cyprinidae > Cyprinus > Cyprinus carpio. The sequence goes on from NC_056602.1 coordinate 11,014,472, forward strand.
GCAGAGTACACCAGCTAGAGGAGGAAAATGGACAGATGGCTATAAGCATGAACAGACTTAAAGCCCAGACAGAGAAACTGGATGAGGTAAGATATATACATAAACCTTTTTATTATTATTATTATTATTATTATTATTAGGAGAAAATGGAGGATATCGACCATTGTGATTTAGGGTGAAGGAGATGATAAATGAGGATGTGTGAATGCTTGTAATGGCACTGTTTTTTGAAACAGTTAAATGGGAGTTACCGGAAGTTAAATGTTTGTTTAAATGTTTAGAACAAAATGAATTCCTCACGCCTGTTAGTCTGGCAAAGCTATCTGGGAGTTCTCACTCTTTCAAATTAATGAAAGCTACATGTATTTTCAGAGGGGAATATAAAAAATAGATATATTCTTTACAATTCTATAAAAACATTTTTTATTATTCTATAAAAAAAAATGTTTGTTGGTTTGAGTTTGACCACTTTGAGATTGCAGAAAGGGATTGACAACATGAACATATGATTATGAAAGTAGTATAGTATGTGAAAAGTGTTTTCTAAATGTCCATAGAACCAAAAGTGCTCATAGGTCATTATTAAATAAATTAATACATAATCAAACAGACAAACCAAGGCTTTGATGGTATCTGTTTTAATAAAATATTTTACATCAAACTTATTTTAAAATATTGGGTCACAAAAAAATGACCCAATAGTGATTGTACAGATAAATAAATTACCTGTAATTGACATAATTGACTGTATGCATAAACATTTTGTATGTGTATGTAAAGGAGAGACAGCGGATGACAGATAAGCTGGAGGATACAAGCTTGCGGTTGAAGGATGAGATGGATGTGTACAAGAAGATGATGGACAAGCTACGGCAGAACAGAAATGAGTTTCAGAGGGAAAGAGCTACCATGCAGGAGGTAAGACTGTGCGCTAAAGTTTCCAGTGGGTACATTTCAGAGAGGGAAGCGAAACAGTAAAATTATTCAGCAAACTGTCAAAAGCTAAGCTTGTCTACTTGTGTGTCAGTTGTTTAAGATGTAGCCACCCAAAAATATTTAGAGATAGAAAAGAGTGGCAGAGCCTTGGCCATTTTTAGTTGCCCTCAGGCTTAAACGGATTGTGTACTTAAAAACCACAACTGAAGATAGCCTAAACATGCACACATACAAGTCAAACACTGAGAGGAAGTTACTCAAGCCCAGAGAAGACTAAGAAGCATATTCTATTCACTAGTATATTGAAATTAATTTATTCATTTAGTTCAGAGCTACCTTTGGGTTTTATTCTGCCTAAAGGCTATACAGCACTCATGTACTTAACTGGCAAATATTAGTAATGTTATCAGTTCAGTAGCTTAGTGATTTTTTGGTTTCATTTATGTTCAGCTAATTGAGGACCTTCGGCGAGAACTGGAGCACCTCCAAATATACAAGCTGGAGGCAGAAAGAATGGGGAGTGGCCGCAGATCCTCCATTAGCCTATCAGAATACAGCACTCGAACACGTGAGAGTGAGTTGGAACAGGAGGTCAAGAGACTAAAACAGGTGAGAGAGATGGAAAGCTGGTAACTTGATCTATTAGCAGGTGTATTTCCTATGGTGAAGGCTGCGTAGTTCTGTGTAGTCGAATCTTTGAGAAACAGAATGAGTGCTAATTATTTTCCATTTACACACAAAACTATGCCTTTATATAAAAAAATACATTTCTTTCTACATTCACTTTCTTTCTTTCTTTATAATTGTTATTACTTTTTATCCTCTTGGATTTGGATGTGATATAACTGGAACAGTGTAAACTTAATTGTAAACATAATTCAGACACAGTCTCCACTCTGTTTAAAAAAGCAAAGAAAGCATCAGAAAACAGTGATACCAAAATAAACTCTTTTGTTAATCATCTATTTCTTATTTAATCTTGTTTACTCTGTGTATATGCAGAGGAGCGTTTCCGAGGACATGCCCTTTGACCTTCCGCAGCTTGTGTCTGCTCGGGCACGACTCTGTCCGAGTCTGATGGTAAACTGTAGTTCCCGTGCAGACTTGATATCATTTAATTAACCACTAATGTGTTCGTTCACAAGTAGTCTATTTTCAGATGATCTGCCAGGCTGACATGCCTTCTCACTTAACATCTAATATAGCCACACTTTTTGTAGTTCCATGTTCCTGTCAAAAGAAGGGGATAACTGCACAATACCAAAGAGGTGCTATTATATGAAATATCATCAATATTACCTCTTGCCCACAGCAGCGTTAGAGCCATGTTTCTCAAAGCTTTCTGTTTTCATACCACTCTAATTTTCCATTTTCTGCACTCCACTGATGCTTCAGTCTTATAAAAAAAAAATACTCCTCACCCATGCAAAAATCCATTCACATACTTTGGAGTGATACAAATAGTGAAATCACTCTATGCTTATTATACTAAATATGAGTGCACTCGGACACCGGCACGGCTTGAACAAACAAATTAGAGGGCTGGAACTAATTGTGGTATGAAGTAATAGAGCTAATGCAGTAAACCTTTAGTAGTGATTCGTCTTGTGTCTGTTATAAGAAGATCTAATATTTTTTTTCTAATCTGGAGTCATTGCATAATCATCTCAAACGAAATCATTTACTGCTTTTTTTTTTTGCCAGGAGAAGCTGGCTAACCCACTCTCTTGTTTCAGTTAACAAGGCCACAATAAGGAAAAGGAAAAGCAGGATAACTTCTGCAACATCTTTTGGGGGTAAATTGTAACTCTTCCCTCTTTCTTATCACAGGAGAACCAGAAACTGAGGGAACAGAATGAAGATCTAAATGGTCAGCTTCTCAGTCTGAGCCTCCATGAGGCCAAAAACCTGTTTGCCACACAGACAAAAGCGCAGTCTCTGGCCATGGAGATTGATCATGCCTCCCGTGACCAGGTAAGAGAAGTAGAGGACTTTGTTCTGAATATTTTAAACAAAGAGTACATGACTATGATGCACTGATCACTGATCTCATGACTATGATGCACTGGATGATACTAGTGGAAGTCTGTAAATAAAAACACCTTTTAATGTGTACCAGTAAGCAATGGAACAGTATGGAGCATGTTTTTTTTTTCTGGAACGTTCTCTGAAAAGGGCCTCTGGTTCCATATACAATATAAACAAAATAAATTAATCTTGTGAGGCGCTTATAGGAATAGTTCACCCAAAAATGATTTACTCACCTTCATACCATTTCAGTGGAGGAGAAAAAAAACAAACAAAAACCTAACCCTACTAATATTCTGAGGAACAAAAAAGGAGAAATAAAATAGAATTTGTTCTAAAATGTTCATTAGCATAATGGGACAAAGGTTTTCTGAAACCACCAAAAGCTTTGTGTGAGAAACAGGCCAAAATTAAAGTTGTATGTGTGTGTTAATCCAGTGGTTCTCAAATCTCATTCAAAATGGAATTTTTTTTTTTTTTTTTTGAAAGCTTACAAATCACTGACAGATTTTGGAGACCTGTCCAATTAGCCAGTCCTATACCATTATAAACTTGTTTTGATTCCCACAGTTGATGGAAGCCCTCAAGGAACAAGAAGAGATAAACCTCCGACTCAGGCAATACATGGACAAGATCATTTTATCTATTCTGGACCACAACCCGTCTATTCTGGAAATCAAAATCTGAAAGCCTGTCATAAGCTGTTTAGAATCTTAAGAGTGGATCTAGAGCTCCCCCTGAGGTAGCACTGAACCTCAAATGACTTGTGCCTCTGAATGCACAATAACTACAATGTGCTGGTGTTTTGTGCACCTTTCTCTTGCTACAAAAATGTAAAATATACTGGTGAAATATTTCATGCACTTTTATAGGGCATTTTGCTGCTCTGTACAACACAAGGGAATTTTACGCTGGAATGTCATTATGGTTACTGAATTGCACCAACTAATATGTGAATATATGACACTGGATGTTCAGAGTGTATTTGCGTTATATGGATGGTGTATGTTTGCTGAGTTTGCACTGGGGATGTGATGAGAAAGGCTGAATGATAAAAAAGAGGAATATTTACCTATTTGTCGGCCTTTGAAGCCTGTCCCATTCAAAGTTGCGGAGTATGATCAGAGGAGAGAGACTTTTGTGGGTATACTTGTAATGATTTTGGTGAGCGAGTTTTTGACTGTCTTCCTATTATAAATGGCAAGTGAGGGAACAATGTAAGGAGAGACAAAGTAGAAGAATAGAGGAGAGGTAACTGAAACTCGAACTGGAACTTGATAGCTGCCTGTTGTAAAAGAAATCCATTTTAGAGCAGGACGATGCTCTAGTCTGTGTTTGCAATGTAACGGTGAGATGTTTATTCTGACATTACATGCAGTATGTGTACTTCAAAAGGAAGTGAAAATTCAAGAGGCTGAATGTAAAATGTCATATTGAATGTACCAAACAAGTAGTATTTCAGGTTATTCATGGGCTTTAGATGTCTGTTCATCAGCTGAATTATGTTCTTAATAGCCTGAAAGGGACTTGCACTTGTTCTTCCAAACTAAAATAATATTGTTATAATTTCAAATGCACGATTCTCACAATTTTTCTATAGTGTGATTTAAATACAAATAGACATACATCAGATAATGCAGGTCTAAAACAAAATAAAAATATATATGAAATTTTTGTTTTTGTGTTAGTGTGGTTTAATATTTTTTTTGTATTTTGTTTTTTAGATGTTTTTTTTTTGGTTAGTTTTGTTTAATGAGAGTGTCCCCCACAGTTACACATTTCTCTTATTCAGTCAATAGATTGTATGTGATGACAATATAAAGCATCTGATTAATTCTGTGCTGGTCTAGGCCTACATTCAGTATATGTGATTCTGTAAATTTCATATTTTCTCACATCAATGCCTCCTATTTCCTTGTAGTATTTGTGATTTTCACTCGTTAGTTAACTTAAGTGAACCCTTTTTTCACAAATTAAATAACTGCTGAGCTATATTACACTTTATACATGTGTGGGATTTTTAAAAACTTGTAAATGATGTAAAGAAATTACCTTTTTACTTGTGCCACTCATTGCTTTTTCATTGTTTCTGGCTTTATTTTGAGAATACCTTTATCTGATTATATAGTACTGATTATTTCTTATTCTCTTTATATTTATGAAGGAGGCACTGAGAAGGCGGCAGTATTAGTTTTGCTTGTTTATGAGACAGCAGACTAACTCAATGGCTCATGATGTCACAACATGCTGAATGGTCACACACTTTAATCCCAAAAAAAAGGGTATCTGTACACATGCACAAAATGTATAGCCTACCAATTGCATTTCATTTTCTGCATAAAATTAATCTGAAATGCCTTAGCAATACTTATGACTGTGGGGGCTTATTTCTGTTTCAGATCTAAATTCGATCAAGATGTGCATATAGGCATTTACTTTTGCATGTCAGGTGTTACTGAATATACTGAACTTGAACATGAGTAATTAACAAACTGATCTGAAATAAAACAATATAAAATTCCACGTGTGGCTTAAAGGGTTTGGTATATACAGTATGTGACCCTGTATTCAAGACTGATGCAAATAGAATGAGCAAATATTAAGAAAGGTTTATATATGAACATTTCATTTATGAATCTCATGACATGTGTCAAGCAAAGAGCAAGAGTCATACAGGTCATAATACAATGGATATATTATTCCAATAATGAAAAACATAAACAAGGAAAAGCAAAGCAAAGGATATCACAAACGACATAGGAGCAATGAACACCTGCTATTGTCATGTCCGTGCTATAGCCTACAAGAATTTACATGTGTTTTTTTGCAGAAAGGTGGAAATATACTGTACATGGTCAAGTTGAGTTCACTAAAATAGTGGGAACTGTTATGTGTTTAAAAAAAATAACTTCTGCTGGAACAAAGATTGCATAGATGCCTACAAGACATTTTTACTTCCTCCCTTGAATAACAATAACAATCTTAATAATTTATATTGTTACTGTCCCTTGTGTCATCATAGCAAAGAAGATTAAATGAAACGGTGAAACACTATTGCTCTTGAGCATATAATTCTGAGGTAGGCCTAACTTCTGTTCATTGTTCTATTGGGTTGCAAGTTATATTTTGTCTGTAATTATATTTTTTTATTTAACACGAAGACTATACAGAACAAACGTTTACAGTCGTAGTTTAACAGTTGACATAACATAATGTATTAAAACAAAAATTGCATTTATATCTTTTAAACATCTGCAAGTCACGTTACTTCCGTTGGCGTCTCTCAGTCTTCGTGACTGTTAGCTCTGGTTAAATGTTATAAAGCTCCACTTCAAGCTACTCATCATAGAACATTAAAAATGTCTGCGTTCAGAGTACCCAGGCCTCAAGGCGTTCCTGTTCTCAATGAGCCTTTACAACACATTGCAAAGTAAAAAAAAAAATGGCAAAAAGAGCGTTTAAAATCTACAGATTTCGGCTTTATGGCGTGCTGTTTGCTTTGGCCATTCGAGGGCGCTGCTTGCTTTAGAAGTTTCAACTGTTAGCTTAATTGTTTCACTCGGTACTTGCTCACGGAAGTTTTATTAAGAGAAAACTGGACCAGAGAGAACGAACGCCCGTCGCAAGAGCAGCATCATCATTCGTCATCATGTCACTGATTACGAATAATAGTTCTGACGGGAACGAGGGCGCCGCCGTGAGTTCAAAAATCTGTACACCTCACAAGTTTGTTAACGATGACAAAACGTAAGTTAGACAATGACAGAGTCTGATACACCATCAGTGCAAAAGGAGACCGGATTGTTTGGCACACGGATAATTTTTTATTTGGATCACAAAAATGTAACGGAAATATTTACCTTTTCATCCACATTAAGTGATTTTTAACAAGACGTTAAACGATCTAAACACGGTAAGGTGATAACAACTAACCAAGGAATTAATTGATACCGAAAACGTCATCAAACAACGGGTTACTTTTGTGAAAAGCTCAGTAATTTACAGTGGGGAAAATCTTTATTTGATCTCCTGCTGATTTTGTAAGTTTGCCCACTTACAAAGAAATGAAGGGTCTGCCATTTTTATAGTAGGTTTATTTTTATTTGGATATTGGTTATGGATATGGTTTATTTGGATATGGATATGGATATGGATAGAGACAATATTATATAAGGGTTAGAGATTTATTTGCATTTCAGTGAGTGAAATAAGTATTTGATCCTGTACCAACCAGCAAGAATTCTGGCTCCGATTGTTTATGTGCCCATGTGGAACACAGATTAGTCCTGCTACTTTAAGTTACTCCTAACCTCAGCTTTTTATGTGTATAATACACCTGTCCACACAATCTGCATCTTCCATTCCAACCTCTCACATCACCATGGTCAAGACCAAAGAGCTGTCAAAGGATGTCAGAGACAAGATTGTAGGAGAAGAAGACAACTGTTGGTGTGATTAATCAGAAATGGAAGAAATACAACATAACCATCAATAGGCCTTGGTCTGGAGCTCCGTGCAAGATCTTGCTTCATAGGTTAAGGATGATCATGAGAAAGGTGAGGGATCAGCTCTAAACTACACGGGAGGTGCTTGTTAATGAATTTAAAGCGGTTAGGACCACAGTCACCAAGCAAACCATTGGTATGGTAATACATTGCATTGGAGTGGAATGATGTAGCTGCTGCAAGGTCCCCCTGCTCAAGAAGACACTTGTACAGGCCTGTTTAAAGTTTGCCAAAGAACACCTAAATGATTCAGTGAAGGCTTGGGAGGGAGTGCTGTGGTCAGATGAGACCAAAATTTGGCATTAACTCAACTCACCGTGTTTGGAGGGAGAGAAATGCCGACTATGACCCCAAGAACACCATCCCTACAGTCAAACACAGAGGTGGAAACATTATGCTTTGGGGCTCTTTTTCTGCTAAGGGTACAGGACAACTTCACCGCACTGAGGGGCAAATCTTGTAAAATCTTGGACGAGTCAAGTCAAGTCAAGTCACCTTTATTTATATAGCGCTTTAAACAAAAAAGATTGCGTCAAAGCAACTGAACAACATTAATTAGGAAAACAGTGTGTCAATAATGCAAAATGACAGTTAAAGGCAGTTCATCATTGAATTCAGTGATGTCATCATGCAGCTCTGTTCAGTTTACATAGTATCTGTGCAATAATTTGCAATCAAGTCAACGATATCGCTGTAAATGAAGTGTCCCCAACTAAGCCAGCCAGAGGAGACAGCGGCAAGGAACCAAAACTCCATCGGTGACAGAATGGAGAAAAAACCTTGGGAGAAACCAGGCTCAGTCGGGGGGTCAGTTCTCCTCTGACCAGACGAAACCAGCAGTTCAATTCCAGCCTGCAGCAAAGTCAGATTGACTTGATTGACAGATTGGCGAGAACCTCCATCCCTCAGCCAGAACACTGAAGATGGGTCTTGGATAAGACTTCAAGGATTACAGTGACCCAAAACCTAACGCTAAGCCAACAAAGAAGTGGCTCAAGAAGAAGCACATTAAGGTCATGGAGGGGCCTAGCCAGTCTCCAGACCTCAATCCTATAGAAAATCTGTGGAGGGAGATGAAACTTTGAGTTGCCAAATGACAGCCAAGAAACCTTAAGGATTTAGAGAGGATCTGTAAAGAGGAGTGGATCAAAATCCCTCCTGAGATCCCTCATGTGCATACCTGGTGACCAACTACAAAAAATCTTACCTCTGTGCTTGCCAACATGGGGTTCTGCACCAAGTACTAAGTCATGTTTTGCTTGAGGATCTCACTCACTGAAATGCAAATCAATTTCTAACTTTATATAACAGGTTTTTTTCTGTTTTTTTTTTTTTTTTTTGTATTGTGTCTCTATCCGTTAAAATAAACCTACCGTAAAAAATTACAGACCCTTCATTTTTTTGTAAATGGGCAAACTTACAAAATCAGCAGGGGATCAAATAAATATTTCCCCCACTGTATCAAACACTACCAGAATAGAATGTTCATGTGTTGTTTACACATTTTTAACATTTCAACATATTTAACATAGGCCTAGCGTCTGGAGGAAGAACAAATCTCAGTTTCCTTTGAAGACCTTAACTTTAAAGGGGTCAAAAAGAAGAAATGCGCCCATACAAGTGGAGACCAAAAAAAGTACATAGAAGATTCCCTCAGATGGGTAACAACAACATCAAGCCACAGCCCCCTAGTCAGGAAGAGGACTGGGAAAAGGAGTTAGAAGAGATTTCACAACGCATTGAAAAGCAGAAACAGCCTCCTTATGGTAATTCATTTCCAAATAAAGTTTTTTAGAATCTCTATTCCATAAAAATATCTTTGTAATCAACAATTTATGTGGCTTGACATTAATAGCTGTATTTTTGACAGATCCTGGAGATGATTTGAGTACTGGAGTAAGGGAAGGGTTTCATTGTAACATCCAGAATGGCCCAAGCTCAAGCCAGGAACACTACAGCCCAGCAATTCACCACATTAAACCTGTGAAATGGGTCCGCTTTATTTATGCTGTAGTGGATGACCAGTTTGCTGATGCTGAAGAATAAGGCTGTTGGTTCCTAGTATATGTGCTTCCTTACAGGAAAAACAAATTATATATAAAATTTGTTTATAATCTATTGAGCTCAGGCTAATGTTTTAAGTACTTTTGTTGTTTTTAGTGACCTCTCAGTATCTGATGTTCATTTATAGTTATGTTGATCAAATCATTGCTGAGCATTCTTATTTGCAAGTTTATTTCATTCATTCATTTTTGCCAGTTGAAGCCAGTTTGTTTTAATCTCTAAGCACAATTTTGAATTTGATTACAGTTTATCTATTAAATACTGCATTACAATGTTAATCTGAATTAAAACAGAGTGACAGGAAGGAATGTTGTTCTTGTGTAGACTTAAGGCACATTAAAGAATTACTGGGATTGAACTGAAAATGAGCATTCGTTTGTGCAACGTGTGTCATTTCACAAGTGTTTCCATTAGGTGGCAGTATAGACTTAGTCTTCAGGAAAGCTTTGTCTTTGAATTGAGTGTTGGTATTGATCTCTTAATAGACTCGAACACCTCTGTTGTTAATTACTCAAATTGTAATACTGATTATTATATACTCTGTTAATTTTTTTGATGTCAGTTCGAAAGTGACAGTAACAACATTTTGTTACAAAATGTTTCTTATTCATACATATTATGTTCTATTGAACTTTCTATTCAAAGAATACTGAAAAAATGTGGCATAGTTTCCACAAAAATATTCAGCAGCAAAACTGCTTTCAAAAAAAAAAAAAAAAAAAAAAAAAACTTTAATGGCATGTATGTGTAAATAAAGTTATTAAGATTAATAAATTAGAATTAGGCAAAAGAAAAAGGCAAACTAGAAAAATACAAGGAATTGTAAATATTTTTCAAAGTATTTTTATGAATGGATTTTGAACACCATTGACTAAATTAACCTTACAATAGACATCTGAGATGAATATTAATATGGTATAGGCTTCAGTGTTTTGTGAATTTTATATATGTATATACAGAGCTGGGTAGTAACGGATTACATGTAATCTGGATTACGTAATCAGATTCCAAAACTCAAGTACTTGTAATTAGAGTAAACTACTTTTTAAAATACTCGTAATCAGACTACAGTTACTTTTTTATGGATTACATGATTACATATTATTTACACAATGGTAATAAGTTGTTTACAAATCATTGATTCTCCTAAATTTCCTTATTTTTAACGTTTATATTTTTTTCATAATAACCCGTCCGTTTAGATACGTTCATGATTCTTCAAGTTTTTCTGGCGGAGAGGGGGAGGGGTGTCAGAATCGCGCCTTTAATCACTGGATGTACTGACATCATTTCATAAAAAAAAAAAATAAAATAGGAAAAATGTCAGTGTTCAGTGTAAGCTCTGCCTACCAAGGATGAATTTTCTGTCCACTGAAATCTTTGACCTAGCAAAGTTATTGCTGGGAATTTCATTGTTCTTTAAATATTTTTTTTTATAATGTTGATTTTTCTTAATTGTTACTACTTATGCACTCAGGTGTTTTGAGATGAAATATTGGACTTAGAAATGTCTTTAATATAAATATATATATATATATATATATATATATATTATATATATAATATATATATATATATATATATGGAATGATGTTTTTCATTGATATAGTCATATACACTTTTAGAGTTTTTTTTTTTTAATTAAATATTTGACCTAGCAATTATATTGCTGTGAATTTCATGTTTTTTTAAATATTGGTTTTTGTAATGTAGCTGTTTTCTAAATTTACTTAATTATATGTAAATATGCTTTAAAATCATAAGATGTGATTTTGTTTTATTCAGTGTTACTAGCAAACACTAACAGCAAGGTATATTAGTGTTTGTATTTTGTAAGTATTAACTGTCCATACATTGCACTTTAAAAAGAAGCTATTGTGGCTCTTGTTGGTGAATTAAATATATTTTTTGGACTATATTTTTTCTTTGTATCTGTCAAAATAGTACGAGATTAGGCTAATTCAGTTTATGTGATATCAAATAAGGGTTAGCACAAATGTAATCTAAATGTAATCCAAAAGTAATCAGAATGACGTTACCAGAAATGTGTAATCTAAGAGATTATATTACTGACTACAAATTTTGTCATGTAATCTGTAATCAGTAACTGATTACAATTAATAAGTAATCTACCCAGCTCTGTGTATATATCCCCTCTCACCACAGCCTGCCCAAAGACAGCAAACCTTTCTGACATTTAACCATCATCTGAGACAGCTTCTATATTATCTCATTTTTTGATCCATTATAACTGTGAAGACCAGACAGTAGTAAATAACAAGTTAGTCAGAAACTCTACAAACTCTACCATTATTTATAATCTAGACCAGTTTTATTAATACTACATTATTCTGGGCTGAAAATCTGTTGCACACAGTCAGTTATACGTTTTGATGTTGTACAATGTTTTTATCTTGCACTCATATCTTACTGGGGTTTAGTGCAGCTGGCTTTTTGGGCAAAAGTGCAACAAAGACTTAATGTCTTAAAACATTAAGGGCGTGATGTTTAGAAATACCTGTCAAGTTTATTGGTACAACAGTTTATTTCCTAACTCAAATGGACCATAGAATGGTGCAATGCTGTTGTTTTGTGAACAGTGCAGGCCTTCCAAGTAGGCCAGCATTTTTGCATAGTCATGATGGTGCATGTTTCAGAGTAAATGCAGGTTCGATCTATTATAAGTGGGTTGTTTGAAGTGCTTCTACTTAAAGGCTTTTGCAAAAGTCTTGTGTGACTTAGATACCTAATTTAACACCCTTGTATCAGAATCCTAGTTGTCGGCAGGTTAACTGTAGTTCACAGCAGACCCAACAGAGGGTGGTGTTCTACAGGTCTGTGGCCCTGAGATGTTGAGATGCAGAGTTTGTCTGCAGGCCTGTGACGCTTGTCACCATCACTGTCTAGACCAGCACCAGGCAGCTGTCTGGGTCAAGCTATAGACTACTGACACACACACACACACACACACACACACACACACACACATACATACTCATGTTTGTTTTTGTGAAAAGTGGGGACATCCCATAGGCGTAATGGTTTTTTATATTTTACAAATGTGCTATTGCCCTACACCAACCCTACACCTAACCCTACCCCTTACAGGAAACTTTGTGCATTTTCACTTTCTCAAAAAAAAAAAAAAAAAAACTCATTCTTTATGGTTTATAAGCGTTTTGAAAAATGGGGACATGGGTTATGTCCTCATAAGTCACCCTCTCCTTGTAATATCTGTGTCATACCCATGTCATTATACAAAGTTGTGTCCTAATATGTCACAAAAACACGCGCACACACACACACACACACACACACACATATATTGAATTTTCATGTGCCCTCTTCATCTATAATTAAAAACATTAAATTCTCCTTGTCCTTGTAACAGCGTATCCCAAGTAAAATAAGGTGTATAAAAAATACTTAAATACAAGCAAGTACATTTGTAGTACATTCTTTTCTTTTTCTTTTTCTTTTTTTTTTTTTTGTAAATAAAATTGTAGAAGTGAAACACTATAGATACACTAATTAAAAGTATATTTCTATTTCAGTAGTACTTCAGTGCAATTGCAAATGTATACTAAATACCACTGGTATTTAAATTGATTTTAGTGCATTGAAATAAAGTATACTACAAAAACTTAATTAGTGCTTTTCTTAAAAGTGTGCTTTGAATGATTTAAAAATGAGTTCAATTTTAGTACACCTTTATATAATTATCCTAAGTTTAAATTAAGTTGATTTTATTTAAAATGTTAGTAATATGCAATAGTTATAAGTACATTATTATAAGTACATTACAAATTCATTTTAAGTGTAGTCAGAAAAAGTACCAGACATGTTTTATAATTGCATTGCTTAAAAGTGTGCTATGATCACTTTACATACATTTTTAATGGATTTTTATATATACTATTACAAAGTTCTATTTGGATTTTCATGAAAAATACAGTAGAAATGTGTTACTTAAGTAAAACCCTATAGGTAACTGTACTTATAAATCCTCTACTAGCACATAATTGGATTATTCATTCATATGTGTTTAGATGTGTACCATAATTCACAATTAACCAGTAAGTATACTTTTAGCATAAAGTAATTGAAGTGCTATATTTTTAATGTGGAAAAAAAGTGCTACTAATGACATAGTAATAGTGTACTTGATTGTAATAAAGACACTATAAACACGTAGTTAATATGTCATATGAACGGAATGTTAAAATAACTACAATTCATTAAATATGTGGGCAATACATTATAAATACATTTCATATATATACATTATTTATTAATCTTATATTTAAAAATAATAATAAGTGTATTTCTATGTATGATGAGTATTTTTAAAAGTGTATGCAAGATGGTTTCAACTGTGCTACAAGCAGTAACTAATTTCTTGTTTGTTTTATTTTTTTTTGTTTGTTTTTTTTGTTTTTTTTTTACAGAGAAAGTATGTTAAAAGCACATTTTAGTTCATATTCATGGTGTTCCAAAATAGCACAGTTGAGTACACTTAGATGTTCTTAAGATTATCTTAAGAAGCACTAAGGAATATTTTTTAGCAGAATTAGTGCATGAAAGTAGAGCATTTTAAGTAAATTATGGAAGTGTATTAAGTTTACTGTAATAAAGTGTATTTCACTTTTTTTTTTTCACCTGGGTGAACAAAATCAAGTTCAACCCTACTTTTTTTCTCATTCGAGAAGCAGTCTCACTCAGAAATGTCACAGAAAATAAGAAAAGATTATTGCAATTTCTGTTTCATGCCGGCTTCGATAATTGTGCATCCTTAACTGTGTCTTCCTGTATATCCATGACTGCTGTCCAGGGCACTTAATGTAGAAGTTCTCAGTATCTAATGATCTGGAAGGCCAAGAGAAGGCTGCAGAAGGCTGGCTTTAATCACCAGGCATAAACCCACATCCTCGTTTCCAGGATCACTTAGACCTCTGATAAGGGCATTTCCTCCCACAGACGCTTTAAGGAATAGTTCACCCAAAAATGAATCCCTCAGGCCATTCAAGATGAGTTTGTTTCTTCACTGGAACAGATCTGGAGAAATGTAACATTCCATTACCTGTGCAGTGAATGGGTGCAATCAGAATGAGAGTTCAAACAGCTGACAAGTATCTCCACAAGTAATTGACATAGCTCCAGACCATCATTTAAAGTCTTGTGAAAACTGTACTTGTAAAAAAAAAAAAAAAAAAAAAAAAAAATCTATCATTAAGCGGTTTTTAACTTTAAACAGTATCTTCAGGCTAAAAGTCATTTCTCTAGTAAAAAAAAAAAAGGTCTCAGCCGAATCAAGACAGAAGTATGCACAAGTCAGTTCTAAATAATATGTAGGTGGATATTGATGTGAGAAGACAACGATAGATTTTTATGTATTTATTTATTTTTTTTACTGAAGGAAGCGCTATTATATGGGCTATTATATGACCAGAAGTGACGGTTTAAAGTTTAAAATGCCTTGATGGATTTGGTTCTTACAATAATGTAATGCTATATTGTTATGCTAAATTTCTCCAAATTGTTCAGTTGAAGAAACAAACTCATCTACATCTTGAATGGAAACAGTATATTTAAGGATGCCCTTTTGTTTTAAGAATGTACTTCATTCACAAATCTTGTGTCAGTCTTGGGGCTAAATAAATGTTTGTTTGTTTTTTTTTTTTTTTTTTTTTTCTCAGTGATATGTCATTAAATTCCTCTGGGAATATTACCTTAGTGACAGGGTGCTAGCAGGTAGTCAGGTTCAAGTTCCTTTTTACTGACACCAACAGTCTTGTTATGATTCCAAACAGGGTTCCGTTCTGTAACCGCATGGCATTGTCTGCTCTCTGCATTCTGTCTCCCTGATTTCGACAATAAATGTCCATGGTCTGTCTCTGGTACACTTTCTGGCCTGCTCTGCACAGCAGACTTAGCAACAGGATTCAAACAGAATCCAGGACAAACCATCGCAAGGTCACTCCTCCCGATGCAGTGCTGAAAGGTGTGGGCAACCTCCTACATTCATAAAAGACAAAAGAGATCTTTGGGTGTGTACATGTATTAGAATGAAATGTGTGAACACCTGTGAGAAAGAAATATAGAGAACAACATCAAGTCACCCTGTCAGCTTACTACATACCAGTGTAAAAAAAAGAAATTTAAAAACTTTTTCCCCTCAATTTATTCCTGTCATTTCAATATTTATTAGAATTTATTAGAAACCTTTGCTTACATTTTCCTTCCTTACCTCTACATCTCTCTCTCTCTCTCTCTCTCTCTCTCTCACTTTATACAAAGTAATTTCTGATTGGAGGACAATGTCTGTCATTATGTCGAAACAGATAAGTCCAGGCGAGTTAAATGTGCTGTGTAAGGGTATTTTCTTTGGATTAAGTGATGTCCTTTGGTTGTTTTTCAAAGGCAAAACATCAATGAAAAGTTTGAGAATGATGTTCACATTAAACCAATTATCATTCAAAATTTATAATAATGCTAAGAGAGTGTGATATTCATGGGTCACACTCACTGTGTTCTAATAATTTATTCCAAAATACATTAACACATACAGTTACTTGAATATACACCTCTGGAGTATGTTTTAACAAACCTAAAATTCATTTTGATAATTGAAAAAATTGTGGCAATGCAACTGTTTTGTAGATGAAGAAAAAGCCTCATTATAGGGTTAGTTCACCCCAAAATTAAAATTATGTCATTAATTACTCACCCTCATGTCGTTCCAAACCCGTAAGGCCTTTGTTCATCTTTGGAACACAAATTAAGATATTTTTAATGAAATCAGAGAGCTATCTGACATCCATAGACAGAAAGGCACCTGAAATGTTCCCAGTAAATACAGCGGTTAAACAGTCCATGTGACATCAGTGGCTCAACTTCAGTTTTGCGATGCTGTGAGAATACTTTTTTTTTTTTTTTTTTTTGAGCAAAGAAAACAAAAATAACATCATTTACTTATAATTTACTAACCTCCCCCGAGTTAAGTCTTCAGGCATTTTGGAGAGTACCCAAGAACGTATTAGACGTAATCAGCGTTGTTTACATTAGGGATGCGAAGCGCACAAATGAACGTAATTTGCATAATAAGTGTTGTTTACGCTTAGGGGAAAGTGCACGTATGCATTGTAATACTCTCTAAAATGGCGGAAGACGTAACTCGGGGAGAAGAATGGTTAAGTAAATTTTATTATTTTTGTTTTCTTTGCACAAAAAAAAAGTATTTTCGTAGCATCACAAAACTGATCATTGAGCCACTGATGTCACATGGACTGTTTTACCAATATATTTACTACGTTTCTGGACCTGGGAACATTTCAGTTGCATTGCTACCTATGGAGGGTCAGACTGCTCTCTGATTTCATCAAAAATATCTTGATTTGTGTTCCGAAGATGAACGAAGGTCTTACGGGTTTGGAACGACATGAGGGTGAGTAATTAATGACATCATTTTCATTTTGGGGTGAACTAACCCTTTAAAGAGAAAAAGTAATTCTTGAAAAGTAAACTATGTAGCATGTGTTCTAACCAGTGTGCAGGGACAAATAACCCATAAAACAGGAGAAATACATGCAATACAGCATGCTAATGTCAAAATTTAAAATTAACACTGAAAATCAACTAAAATCAACACAAATACAAAGAACGCTCTCAGTTCATATCTCTGCCCCTCTATATATCCAAATGAGCAAACATTGCAACATGAGCGTGTTACCCATTTGGTAGAGATGACCTAACCCACTTACTATACCCGCTTACTTTTGATGACAGGTGTTTTTTGCTCTAGAGAAATCATTTGTGGGTCCATTAAATCTGAATGTCTATGAACATTCCTTTACAAGAATAAACAAAATTACTTGAGAAACTCTGTTTGCTTTAACTCACTGTTCAGTTTTCAGGTTCCTGGCTGTAAGCGAGCACTAGGGCCAGGTCATGAGTCTGTCTTTCCACTGAAATGCCTCTGAAGCAGCAGAGTGGTCCAGGCTTGAGTTTCTGTATCATTTGTCCAGGTGGAGAAAATAGAACCTGTTCCTCCTCTAAATCTGTCTCCTCTGGCTCAGAGCCATGAGAGAGGGGGAGTGAAGGACAGATAAAGAGAGACAGAGAGGCAGCAACATACAAGAGGAAAGAGAGGACTTAAAGACCTAACATGTATACAAACTGATATTCCATAACTATGCCACAAAACTAGATTCAAGACATGTGATGTGTACTGAGAGATGACTTACTGCATAGTCACTTGTAGTTAGTAACTTCTCATTCTACCCTGCCCATCTTGATGGTTGAGTGGCAAACATATTGCTAAAGAAGGAATCATGTGTTCATGTAAAACATTGTTAAAAGTCCAATCATACCAAGCTTTTGCTTAAGAAGGATTATGGGTAAACAGATGTCTCTTACCTTCTCCTGACCCCTGAAAATTTCACCAGTTTGTCTCCTGGTTTAACTAAAAGGGTCTTGGGCAAGAACATTTTGACAGGGCTTTAAAGTATAGTGGTCACTTGAGACTTGAGTGGGGAACGACAGATATGCGCTCCCTCTTTCACCCACATTTCTTAGACATCATTCACAAGACAGACTGTTGCATTGTGCTGGAAATGACACTGTCGAATGAACCTTTGCCTGGGTGAATGTATCAACCAGCTGACATTGGTAGCAGATTCAATACCTTACAATAATAAACCAATTTTAGCCGATATTGAAATGGGAAGTTAAAATGACCTTGATATGAATTTAATATGTAAATACTATAATATGGTTATGCTCAAAATATGGTTATGTTGTTGAATAAGGCATTACTAGTTACTGTATATACATGCTAATAGTCAATAGTGAGAATCTGTCCCTAAACTAAACTTATCTTACCAAATTTACATTTACCATAAATTCTATCCTATTCTATTACTATATTTTTATATATAAATATATTTAATTAGTCCTTGTAAATTTATATCTAATGTAAATATTTTTAATGTATTTAAATACTAAAACTTAACTGGGTATAATATATACTACTTAAAACTACTTAAAATAATACTTAAAACTAAATTATAGCTGTTGTTAATGTTGTTAATGGCACTGTAAGGGTGGGATATTCAGCACTTTATTCATGCTTGTTATTTCACCCCTAAGATTAATTAAACTGAATAAAAAAAATGACTGGTAGGTATTTCCTTCTCCACTTTCTGAAAAGTGACGTACTGTATCAATGTACAATTGTTCCTGTGTGGTTTGAAGTGCCTTTCAGACTAAATATACCTACATTTGCATTTTATGTTTTTATCCAAAGTGAAGAAACGAGGAACATCACAAGCAATTTGTGAAAAATCAGTAAATAAATGGACAATGTTTGAGTATTAAATTTGATAATTATTTGAGAAACTCAGAATGATGCTGAAGAGATGAAATTGCAGTTGTAGAGAAAATCAATTGAGAGCAATGTAATAACTTGAATGCAGTGTGTAACAAACAGAATATTATTAAAGGTTTAAGCAAACAGACCTGATGATATTCTCAGTGTTTGTACTGCTGATGGCAGTATTGTATCAAGTCACAACAACATTTAACCTATACAGAGTGATATGTTAAAATGATTAAGGTTTTTAAGGTGTAACTACATCTGCATTACACAGCTTCTCTCTCATGGGTGCTGGTAGTTTAACGGTTAAGGATTTGGGTATATATGTTGATGTAAAACATAGGTTGTATTTCAATGCCAGGGAGCGTGACTTCTAAAACCAAGAGAACTTTCTCTTGTCTCAAATGTTCATTTGTAAAATTTTTCCCTATAGCAAAATTGTATTATTTTGGATTAAAATATAATGAAATAATATTAACAGGTCAATGTGTGTTTAACTGTTTGGAATAGAGTATCCTAAGCACTGGAAAACAAGACACTGGCAACAGAAAATAGCAGGGAAACCATAGTATAACCCTGCCAACCACTGCCACCATTTTTCCAATAATTCTGCAAAAGTTTCGAGTGTATTTTTAAAGTTTTGGCCACCACTGAATAATGAATAGATAATGTGTTTGTCAATTTCAGACAGTTCTTCAGTCTCAGTTTCATCCATAAGTTTAGTCAGGTCTTAAAATTTAGACTAGCAAATGAGGTCTTTTTAGAAAACTGCCAAACTATTGGCTGCCTCTCCATATCATTGCCAAGTTTATAGGTGTGTTGAGGTAGATCCCATCCTTGCCTGTAGGATCCCGCCACTATGACAAGTTTGAACCGCCGCCTGTGTTTGATGTTGGAGTCTTGTTGGAAGATGATGAGTCATCAAAGCTTGTCTTTGCTCATATCTATTTGCATGCAGACTCCTCTTCTCAAGTTTATATTACTGCTTGAATCCGAGCATGCATTAGTGTAGTTTTATCATTTGTTGAATGCTAAATAACTATTGTAAATAACTTATTCTCAATTTGGTAACACTTTATTTCAAGGTGTCCTTGTTACACGTTGCATGTGCTTACTATTATAATAACAATAAAGTATGCATATTTACATGCAAGTAACCCTAATTCTAACCCTAACCATAGTAAGTACATGTAGTTAATACTTAAATGTATAATTACTTTGTAACAAGGACACCGTAAAGTAAAGAGTACCCATCAATTCACTAAAAACTTCAAATTGAGCTAAAAAAAATTTCTTTTTCTGTTTTTTTTTTTTCACATTGATATTTGTCAGGCCTAGAGCATGTATGCTTTAGATTGTTGTGACTCATAGAATATGCAGTTACCTGTTCACATAGTCCTGTGTGATTTAATGCAAATACCTGCACCCTGCAATTACTGACAAATATATTAAGACATTTTTTTCATTGCAGCTTTACAATTCATCCGCTCAGTGAGGATTTCAAAGAATTTTAGACAGATATTATGTTATGTAAAGCTACTTTAAAACAATGTACAGTGTTAAAAATGGTATACAAAACAATAAATCAGTACATACATAAATAAATATCAACTAACAAAAATGTAAGGTTATGTTACATAGTTTGGATCTGCATCTACATTTCTGCAAATTTCTACTAATTGCCTCTGATCAGTTAAATTTTCTACACACAATATATATATATAGTTTTTCTTCAAACTTTTTTTTTTGGAAATCTGCTTTGCAGATGAGAAACTTGAAAACCACATTATAAAAAAAAAAAAAAAAAAAAAAAAGCAAATTATCTTGAGCACAGCATGGATTACACAAAGAAAAGGCGCTAAAATGAAAACAATTCTTCAATATTGTAACAGTCTGGTACATTTGTGAATGATTTGGAATCTGGAATGCAGTGAGATGTTAGTATGATGTATTTGTTGTTATAGGTGGACAGTTGGCTTACTGTAACTCCACTGGGAGTTCTAGATGTGGGAGTCCTGCGTGGGGAAGAGAATCCAATCGACCAACTCTTTATCTGTAATAGTTTTGGTATGTTTTCCTGACAAGCCTGTGATTCGTTGACCCACTGACGGCTCTGTGATGTGGTGGAGGTCTGGTCTTAATAGGCAGTCTTCTGTTTTTTGTGGTTTTTAAACCCCAGCCAGCATGGCAAGAGACCCCTGCATTGACTCAGATTTGGTTCAGTGCTGGTAAGCGTGATTCGTTTCACGTGAGAGTTAATTTGATCTGCTTTGTGTCACTGTTGAAAGAACTGATCCTAGATCAGTTTTATTTTTCTTTTGTTCTTTTGTTCTTTGATGACTCATGGGGGAGCTGATGTGGTTAAATCATTAGGAATCTGCACACTGTTAAACCTGCCCCAGTTATTTTGGTTTACCCAAGTATGCATTCAACATGGAGGAAACATTTGACTTAGTCATTTGCAGAGTCAGCAGGCTATGTTAGTCTGTAACTTCTCTTATCCAAATGTGACTCCTCATTAGAGCTTGTTATATTATTAGGTCTTAAGAGCTCTTTGTCTCATCTAAGAGTAAGGCACAGGTGTTTTCCGATGTTTGAATAGTCAAGCACTTCTCTGTCAAGCACTCTTTCCCTTTCACTAATAATACATGACCGCACACACAACCCCTGCTCTCTTCTTTCTTCTTTGGCTGCCTCGTTCTCTCTCTCTGTCTCTCTCTCCAAGCAGTCTTCCTCAACCTTCTCTCCTGAATGTTGATTGTCTGACGAGTGTTAAAGAGTTAGTTCACCCAAATTTGAAAATTCTGTCATTAATTACTTACCCTCATGTCGTTTCAAACTCGTAAGACCTTTGTTCATCTTCGGAACACAAATTATGATTTTTTTTCGATGGAATCTGGAGCTGTCTGACCCTGTATAGACAGCAATGCAACTGAAATGTTCCCACGTCCAGAAACGTAGCAAGGAGATCTGAGAATTAATCCATGTGACATCAGTGGTTCATCCGCAATTATAGGAAGCTACAAGAATACTTTTTGTGCGCAAAAGAAAAAAACAAAATAAACAACTTTATTCAACAATTTGTCTCGTCCACATCACCATGGGGCTATTTTGGAGTCACGCTGGAACTGTTTTCTAAGTTGTTATGATTTGGTCTGAACGGAAACAGCGTTTCGGCATGACGCAGTCCCCAGATTCCATCGAAAAAAATCTTAATTTGTGTTCCGAAGATGAACAAAGGTCTTACAGGTTTGAAACGGCATGAGGGTGAGTAATTAATGAATTTTCCTATTTGGGTGAACTAACCCTTTAATGTGTAGGCCCCCAGCAGTGCTGGACTGGTAATCTGGCATTTTTTACGCACTTTTGGGACAGTACAACTTATTTATTTATTTTTTCCCACCAAGGACCAGCCCCTCACAAAGCATTATATAGACAGAGTGATAAGGGATCTTGCTGCCATATGTAAATTACACTTCACCTCTCTTCCACCTTCCTCTCAGTCTCTCAAAATGGACAGACCAAGGTGAAACGGTGGTACTGAAAAGCTCAGGGAAAAGTAGCTTAAAAATCTGTTGGCGGATGCCGCAAAATGTGCCTTGTCGTCGGGAGTTCTGAAATGTACACTGCAGCGTTATCAAAAACAGGCTTGCTCTGCTGTGAGTGATGCAGGCCAAAGCGACAGGCAGGAGGAGGAGAGGAGTTTAATCAGTAAGGAGCTTGATAACAGGGGCTCGCATGAAGGGGAAACGGAGGAATCTAACCTGTCCTAATGCGTGTGCACGCCATTAGGGTAGAAAATAAAGCAATAAGCCCCAAGAAGCCGTGGTTTACAGTGAATTTATAACAGCTAAGGGGCATTGTTCGGCATAATGCGAAGTGGAAAACAACTGAGCAAATAAAGTGTAATGATATAAACAAAAACAGTATTCTTCCACCAAACAATGTAGTTGCTCAAAAACAGTTGTGGTTCCAACAAAGTGTTTGCCGAGCAACACACAGAAGTACACAAAGGTGTATGTTTACAGTGTAATTGGCAACAGCTTCGAACGCGGCTCAACCAATCAGAATCAAGGACCGGAACTAATCAAGGACCGTGGGCCAATTTGAATAAATCTAGATTTAAAAATGACCTGACATTTTATTCTTATCCAAAACAATGAGCTGGGATATTCACACACCATTTTTTATTTTGTGAGTATAACAAAAAATAACAGGGCCAATTTTATTTATCCCAGTCCAGCCCTGGACCCCAGGCATTTGTCATGTATTTCAAAACCATCTGACTGTTGTGCACTGTCTAGCTATTATTAGAGACTGGCAAAAATGGCTGCTCCATGCTTAGCGGAAAAAGTGTGTATCTAACTGGTAGAGAGGAGCTGAATGATCCTCAAGACCCAGACTAGAGTCTTCAGGGAGGATCGTTGCTGAACAGCACAGCAATAGTGGCAATTTCATGGTCTTATGAAACAGATTTTTGTAAGAGTTGTTTTGCAAAGTAGTTCATGACATGCTCTTTGTGTGCATTTCCAGAGTCTGGTCATTTGATAAAAGGGAATCTCATATGAGATTCTTGGTAGCCCTAATGCTTAGTCCTATGCATGGAAATACTCCTTCAAACACCCACAGCCTTGATTTTGTGCTTGTACTAACTTGTTTCATAAACAGCTTATTAAAGCCGGAATATAATTTTCACATAACATTCTGAATGTGTGTGTCCATGTCAGACATGGGAAAATTTATCATATAAAGTTTAATGATATGATGCTCATTTTACTTTGACCTGGGTAAATTAATTTATTACAAAATACATAAAAATACAAATTATGCATATGATGACTTGCACACACCTCTTCTATGATATGATTGTTTTTCATTTCTAAATGAAAATAAATGTTAATATTTAGTTATGCAAAAATGACATGAAGAAAATGTTTTTTTAAATACTTTTGCAAAACAAATATTGTGTGACCAACAAAAAAACAGGAAATTATAATGTAGACCCCGTGTGTGTCAAAGTCAAGAAGTCTCTATAGATAATGTGATGGCAAAGGCTAGGTTAGTTGTAAAATGTTTCTTTAATTTACTTTTTAGTGTAAATAATAATAATATAAAATAATTAAACCATTATAATATAAAAAGTACATTAGACATTATCCCTTTGACCATAACAATAAACCACATTTTTTGCACCCATACGAGAATTGGTGAATTCTGGTAAACAAGTATTAATTATGTTTTAATGTCCCTTGTTTGGGAAAATTAGACTGCAGTATGGCTTTTTGTTTTAAACATTGAGGATGGATAAACTTGGTTGCATGTTTAAACTATGAGGAATTTGAATGATCTTTGTTCATTTTCTTGATTAAGAAAACAGCAGGGAATCCCTCCTCCACACAGAAGTGCTGAGAATGCACCTCTGATGGGTGTGAAATATATTATACAGTATCTAAGTGAAACTGAGGAACCCACAGACATTAACCTGAAGAGGATCATGAGTGGGCTGACTATAGAATGTAGCCTGCTGCAGTTGTTTGACAAGCTCCCTCCCTTCTAATTTATTAGAGTAAACACTTTCATTCTTTTTATTGTGTAAACCATTTATCATTTTTAATTTCCTTTGCAAAAAAGCTTAAGTATACCATTACACAGCTAAAAACAACCTGATCCAGTCTGAATCAAAACAATTCCGGCAGCATTTCGGTAGTCCTGAAATATGTTTTCATGAATCTCAAATAATAAGAAAAAAATTAGCCATAGCAGAACACAAACCACTGTTGGATGTAATTATTTCTATTAGTTTTTTATTGACTGACAACCCAAGTTTGAATATTAGTAGTAGATCTGATCACTGTATTTTTTGAATATTAAAATAACATTTTATATGTATGTTTTTGCTTATAGTGTTTCTATCTGTTCTCTCAAATAAACAGTGAGCACAGTTAGTGCTGTCTGTATTGTCTCACTGTACTCAGTGAAGCACACATACACATAATCATGTGAGTCTGCCGCTGTCAGCCTAGACAGAGAGAATCCGGCAGTCTTCTACTCTTCCCTGTTACTGAAGCAGACTGAGTTCGGGTGGCCCTCCACCTTCTAAAAATATATTAACTTCATTCTTTACAGATTAATCTGAGAGCCCTAAACACACACACATACACACACAGACAGGACTATGGCGTTTTCACAGCCATTAGAATTCATCATCATCTTTGTCTGCTGTGGGGGGAGGGGGGGACTACATTTTTAAGTTCTGAGAACTCAGCACTGTCTCCACTGATTAAACACAGGAGCTGTAAAGATGAAATTGTGTGTCCCATGTCATAACTTAATTCCTTTGTGGTTGAATTAACATTTAAATGCAGCAAGTTCCTGCTCAGCTTTATTGTTGTGTGCAGTTATAGATCAAATATGAGGATGGAAACTACATGAGGAATGAGGATGAGGATGGGAAACTTCTACCTTTACTCAATCACATTCCAAGTCAAAATATCTTTCTACATTCTAGAAAAACATTGGGTTCCTTGTTATCTGGAAGTAAAGAAGTAAATAACATTAAACATTGAAAAACTGAATTTTTCACATAGCTTTGAAATCTCATTTCGCACTTCTGAATATTCAAACATGCTAAGACTCGATCAATCATGAAATAAAACAGCCAGTGGCATTGAGAATCACTGACATCAAACTTGGTGCAATGCATCTTCACGTGGCATATTTGTAATTAATAAAACTGAATTTTGAGAGCATTAGCCCAGGGAAATATTCTCAGCGAATCAAGATGTTTCAGTCTGTTCATTACACAAAGCTATATTATATGCCTCCAGAAGATTTGGAATATAGTGCGTCAACATTTATGGTGCTTTTTTGTCTTTTTAGAATAGTTAAATGCTGCTATACAATAATACAATATCTTTCTTAAAATAGTATTCTTAATGTTACAAATTTAATGCTCGGCCCTAAGGGAGTGTTTTTTTCAAGAATATATATTACTTTTACACTGATATTATCATGCATACACACAAATGCACAAATGCCTGTAAATAGAAACTCATATACAAAATTATTCACACTTCTTTGTGTATAGAAATACATGCACAGATGCACACATACTCAAAGGAAATATGAAATACACTTCAACTTACAACTGTTTTGTAAAACTTCAAACTCATTGTATTATACTTATATTCACAAAAACACGGGGACTCTCCATAGGTGTAATGGTTTTGACACTGTACATTTGACACTGTGTATTTTCTATCCACTTACCCTAACCTTTTTTTTTTTGTTTTGTTTTTTTACATTTTTAAATTTTAGAGCAAAAAAAAATAAAAAAAAATACAAGGTATTACTATACTTGTGGGGACATTACTATACTTACCCATACCATGGACTTTTTTTTAAATAGCCAATTATAAAATACTATAGACTAATCCACAACCTAACCCTAAGAATTTTTTTTTTTTCATTTTAAAAATACAAACAACTAATATTTCATCTTTTCATTAATTAAAAATATTTGCAAATCATGTGTATTTAATGTCTGCATCCACTGAAATACTGGTCACTGTAATGAATTAATTAACTATTATTCTGATTAGTCATAACTCATAACATTGTCAGGCTGAGCTCTAACCTCATAAAAGCTCTGATCTGTGTATAAATAGGCAAATAGAGCATAATGGAAAAAAAAACCTAATAACTCATTAATTCTACTGTTTATTCTAATTGCAAAATTGCATATCAAGTGGATAGTTTACAGAGTGCTTGTACTTTTACAGGAGAAATATTTATCAGGATATGAGTTTAAGTTGTTTTCATTTGAGTTGATTTGTTTACTTGGTCTATACTAATGCTTACACACACTGAAAAGAGAATTACAACTGGGTCAAGCACATGTTGTTATTAAGAAATTATGTTATTTTAGAATATCAGTATTGCTGGTTTAGAATGATTTTGGGAATTTTTACTTCCCTTTTATATGATGGCCAGTGATTTCATGTGAATTTTATGCAACCATTATTTTTTATTATTTTCTGACATGATCAAGTATACATTTTGTATTGTTTTTATGACATGGTTAATTTCTACAGACAGCAAGCATTTTACAGTAAAACTTCAATAACGTAGGAAAAAAATGTTGAAGATATTTAAAGCTGCAATTTATGCTGCTATCCATCAAAGAAAGTAGTGTGCCCAAGTATTTTAAACTGTACAAAAGGCAATAAACACCATTTTATTTTATCTCTGCATTCTCAATAGAAAGGCTTGATTATAAAGGTTTAGTTTGGCAGTTTGTCAGGTACCTGAGGCAATTTCTGAGAATTTAAGGATCTTGTGATATCAAGTGACGTCATTACATCTTCAATTAAATTTTACATTGTTTCACAGAATTTAGTCATAGAACAGTCAGTCATCATAAATAGATCTGACATTGATACTGTTTTTATTAACTTTAACTTTTTTAACTTTATTTACATACAGTGTAAACTGAGTATCTCATTATTATATAAAAGGCCAGAACCACTGGAATATTGTTAATATTAGTCTGAATGAACAGTCCATTCATCCTTGTTTCACTTATCTGATAAGAGATTTAGCCTCAGGCTTCATGTCATGTGTATGTCCTCTTTGGGACAGAAGATGTGTGTAGAACAAACACACGCACAGTGTGTGAGATTGTTAGCTAGTTGAAAGCAATGCTAACAACTGAGTAAACAAATTCAAATTCATATGCAGCCACCATCACACAAGAAAATGTAAAGATGTGAAAATAGTTTCCTTTTGATCGACTCGCGTCACAGACTAAGAATATATTGTAACCTCTGGTTTAATGCTTATGTTCATAGACTGCTCTTGAAACCAGGCCCTAGTTTGTTCATTACTCTTTTTTTTTCAAAGTTACTCCTTTGGGTGTCGTAGTCTTTGGCGCACATATGGGTGTGCTGGAGGAGAGAGTGGGAGAGGCATTACATGTATTTTTTTAAATAAAATTCCTTTGAATTAATGTGTGCCTATGTATGAATATGTGTGCAACTGGTCTAAATAAGTGGGTGAAGGGGTTATGGGTCAAGGATTCTTAGCTTTCAGGAAAACTTCCACTTACCCCACAGGAACAATCAATCCTCACCCACGCTAATCTCAACAAACCTTTATGGTCTTGACTGTGAATTTAAAACAAAGCATAACAGGCCTACTAAAGACCTGCATATAGCAAAAAAATTTGTCTGCAGGTTTGAATAACTGTTTGTATTGCAAATGGTCGTGTTTGACTGGTTCATTTACATCAGTTTCCCCAAGAAATCGCAAAACAGTTTAGTGGAGGTTCGCCTCGGTGGCCATAATTCAGTTCTGTTGACTTTCTGTAGGTTCACTGCATGGGCTTGCCATGGTAAACTCAGTCTTTGCTTCTCAAGTTGGTGATTCTGGCACAGAACACTCACACCTTAGATGGGGGCCCCATCTGTTCTGCACACAGACAGCATATCAAAATATAACGGTTACAGAACGCAGATAACACATACAATGTCAGACAGGTCCCTCCAGAAATTGAATTAGTTCTTCCATGAGTGCTCTCATTTCATATGTCATTTAAATTGTGTGCTTATGTGATAAGATATTATGGTTTTTATGTAAAACCTACTGTATTCAGATCTGTATGATTCTTTGGTATGCAATGTGTCTAATAATGGAATATATATATATATTTTTTTAATATCAGAAATATCAGAAAGTTTAGAGCCTTGTTGATGTTTGGAAATGAGGTACTACAGTGGAATAGTGTTTCATAAATAGACTACTGTTTTAAGTATAAATGTCTCCCTCTAATTGAATTCATGGTATTTTAGAATTAAAAGTAATTTATTCAAACATTTTAAAAAAGTAATGTTAAATAATCTTTCAATATTTTTCTAAAAGCCTGCAATCTTCACTGCTGATTCAATGTTGCCTCTTTCTCTTACAGAACACAAGGCTTATGCAAAGATAGAATTATCATGTATAATTAGTACAAACATTTCCACTTCCATAAATAATTAAATACATGCTATAATATAATTAATTGTTCACAAAAAAAACTTCAATGAGCTAATAAATTACTGCTGTTACTGTATTACAGAGATGCCATGTGGCAACAGTCATATGGTCAACTATTAAATAGCTGTTTATCAAAAATACATCACAAAATCTAAAAGTAGAATAAATATATTTAATAACGCAATTTGAGGAGTGCTTCAGTGTGTGTATTTCCTCTATGGGTAGCGTAGTACGCTTTTTTTAAAACCTTTTGAGGCACTTTTTCTCAGAATAAGGAGAAATCAGAAAAGAAAAATCACATTGTTATACAATATCATTTTAATATTATACAATAACATTATACATATTATTAAAAGACATAAATGTATGAATTGTCTGGATCCAGCTGTCCATTAGGAACATTCATTCTAGCAGCCTCTCCAGGGTACCACTGCAAGCTTCCTGATGAAACCCCTGCCTCCATCAAGTAATTCCTCCACATATCAGCGATATTAAACATAAGTGAATTGCTCTCCTGTGGAATAAGCTTTTCAGGATACAGGTTAAGCCTGATTTCATAATGCAGAAAGCCGTGGCAATTAACCACGAATCACTGTGCATAAACAGCCAAAAACTCTCAAAACCACTCAAGAGGGAAGAAAACAGAACCTGACTTTGTCTTTAAAGTCTTTAACAGCATTTAATGGATAACAGCAATCTAAAAATAAAAAGATGGAAAACATTTGAGCTTTTCATTTGAGTTTTTGTTATGCATATACTCTATACTATAACCCTCATGCTGAACATGAATCATAAATATATAATCATGCCAATTAGAAAAAAATTGTATTTGCCAAGAGCCAAGACTGGGATTTCAGTGAGTTGTTTATTTAACCTTTCCTCCTCCCTTTCATTCAGTCATATTGAGAAACGCTAAGACCTGTCGGTTGCACACATTCATATTAGTTCTTAATGTCCTAAATTGTTTCATGCTGTTTAAATAGAGCTTACTGTTGCATAAATACCAGTGACACTAAATCATGTTTAAAATGAAAGAGAATGCACATATTATTTATATATACAATACCTTCCCACCCTTTCCAAGGATACAACTAGCATTGACCTCTTATTTGCTCTGGAGCTTGTTCAACTATGCATTTTCCAACTTTTATATTGGACGGTGGCTGCAGAAATCAGGTCGGGTAAGTTTAGCCTGGAGGGGACCAAAGGAGTGTTGGGGGAGGGGTGGTTGCTGCTGCCTTTCTACATTTTGTTTGCACATTGCCTCTCGGTTGTTGTATGTGGACCAGCTTTTTTTGGATCCCACACCCACATGACTGTGGAACCCAAGGAGATGTTTGGAGTTGACACTTGTTAATAGGGTGTGTCCTGTTCCAGTGGTGACTCATCAACCTCCCTGAGATTCACCTGTATGCTGAATGTGTGCTTTTACCTTTACAAATGTGAGAACAGAAACGTTTTTTTTTTTTTTTAATCAGGGCTACTTGCATTTTTGCTTGGCAGGTGAGTGCATATTATAAATGTACACTACCAGTAATCACTAAGTTTTTAAACAGTTTTTGAAGGAAGTCTCTTATGCTCAACAAGACTGCATTTATGTGATCAAATATTATTATATATAATATGTGTTTCTGTATGACCATGTGACTCTGAATACTGGAGAAATGGTTTCTGAAAATTCAGGTTTTACATCATATAAATTTAATTTTAAAATAGAAAAAAACTTCTTTTTAAATTGTAGTAATATTTTAAGTATTTTTGGGTCAAATAAATGCAGACTTGGTGAGCATAAGGCACTTCTTTCAAAAATATGAAAAATAAAGACTTATTCCAAACTTTTGACTGGTAGTGCATATATATCTATATATATACACACAATAGACCCTAAACATGTAGAAATGTCTTTGCATTTTGCAACAAAATACAGATCAACCATACTTTTCCGCGTGCAGCATATGGAGGAAACAAGGCTTGTCCAAATCCAATGATTGGGTCACATCCTTCACTAATATCCCACTATCCTGGGCACATTTGTGACAGTTCGGCTAAAATAAATAAATAAATAAAATGGTGTCTGAAAGCTGCGGTATTTGTTAATGCATGTTTCTGACTTTTTCAACTTTTGATTTCATTTGTAGCAAGAAATTAATATTGTGGTAGTCAAGTATTGGCTTACTTCTCACCAAAGCTCTCTCTGTTTTGTTGTAGATCATTGGACCATTATGCTGCATCAGTAGACTGTCCACAATCAGTTTCATTACGCACCTTCACACACAAACACCGCCTATAACGTCATTGCCTGATAGGGCAGAGAGGCAACAAGTCCAGATTTTGGATGCAGCCAATAATAACTCTGACACCAGTTGCTTAATAGTCATGGCAAAAACAGTTTAAATGGTTCAAAAAAAGATTATTAAATTATTAAAAGTAATTTTGTCAATTCACTAATGGCCAAATCATTTTTAGGACCACTGTATGTGTGTTTAGGGGGCCTTGCTCTGGAGTTTATAAAAACATATGCAGTTCTACAATATGTTCTTATCCGAAGATGTTCAAAAGTTTTTTTCCAGCAGCTCTCGAGGATCATTTTGCACTGCAATTTGCTGTCCCTGTGGACGCAGGTTGTTGCTGGAGACAGACAGAGTGGGCAGTCTTCACTTACCTCAGACAGAGTCATGAACAGGCAGGCAGCAGCGAGGAGGAAGAGAAAACCTCGATCCTGTGATAGCCATATGAGATTCCACATGCTCTGATGAGTCATTTCTCCCTCCCTCCCTTCCTCCCTCCCTCCCTCCCTCCCTACATATGAAGCGTATGAGCCTGAGTCATCAGCTAGCTTTCTTTCTCTTGCTTCAACCATGCTGCCTTGTCTCTTTTCTTTCTTACCCACCCTTTACTTCTTTCACTATTTCTGTTTCGGTTATGCTGCCACCACTACCTGTCATTCACATTCTCTCTCTGCCTGTGTGAAACTAATAGCAGGAGAACAATCGGACAGAAATGAAGCAACGGCATTGGTATTCCCCCATTCACATAAAAATTTCCCTAACTGCTTTCCTGGGAGACAACAGATGGCCCTATGCTAAGATGTCAAAATGTGCAGTGAATGCGAGAAGCAGATACATTTGACATAAGAGTTACTGATTTAAATGCGCAACAGCTCTCAAGCACTGGGATCTGGATTTTACTGCATAAGAACATTTTTAGTACCTGAAACATAACCAAATGTAGTAACAAACCTCAGATTCTATAAACACTCTTCACTAAAGGATGATGTCCATAAGGAAAGCCCATTTTGGGGCTAATCACTATATTACAGATCCTGTGGGAGCGGTTGTGTTAGGACTGATTTAAGAGCTGTTAATAGCTGAGCACTGCAAGAGCAATAAGGATTTTTAGGGGCATTATGACTGGGTCAGTATAACACAGCTGCCCCTAAAAGTCCCTCACTTTTCTTGCTGACTTATTCACAGTTTCTTTGTCCGGCATCTGCCTACTGTTCAAGAAATGTTTAAGGTTTATACCATGGCTCTAAAGACTCAAACTAAAGCCCAAAGTAAAGGTCAGTCTTGACTATAATATCCCTCCTCTCCCTGAACAAGGGCCAAGCATAATGTCAGACCCTTATTATTAGAATGCATTAAACTATTTCAAATGACAAACTGTGTTTTTTTAACTAAACACAAAGCAGTTTTCAGTGGTTTACAGCAACTGTCATTTACAAATTACAACACCTCTTGATCATTCAGGCAGATTTTTTACAGTACATAATTTTGTGTGCCCTGCTTGTTACAATCAAATTATGCAAATAAAATATTAATTATAATATTAATAGAAGTCAAAGCAGGTGCTTAATGCAAATTCCTGAGAAACGGTCTGGTAAAACGATAAAACGACTTGCTAATCATGAAAATAAGTAAATATGAAATTAAAAGATTAAGTTTTTGTGAGATTATTGAGTATGGGTATTTTTAAAAGCATGCTTTTAATTCCTATATTAGGT
This sequence comes from Cyprinus carpio, assembly GCF_018340385.1. Taxonomy (NCBI): domain Eukaryota; kingdom Metazoa; phylum Chordata; class Actinopteri; order Cypriniformes; family Cyprinidae; genus Cyprinus; species Cyprinus carpio. The sequence goes on from NC_056602.1 coordinate 11,047,416, forward strand.
GCTAAGGTAAAATAGCAAATTAGATATTTTATGGTATCTGAATAGGAACGAATCTTGTAACACCTAATGAAATAACTTTTAAATATACAATTCATTATAATTCCATGCTTTGCATGTGCTGCATTGGAACAGGTTAGTTTACAATGATTACAGGCTTTTGCATATGTCAAGATGTGTGACTGCACCAGAACAATATACAAATCCTTTCTGAAACTATTGGCAGGCAGCTTTGAGAACTGCTTAATATGACAAACTGTCTCAGACATGCTTGGTAACTATCCCAGAATTTATACACACACTGACAAAGCTGTCTGTAACCTGCCTCTGCCACTCCCTATACAGTAAAATCTTTAATGAGAACTGAAATACTTTTAATTTCACAGAAACTAATGAAGTTTATATTTTTGCTTCTTGACATCTTTTTGATATCTCGTTGTCCTTGAACTCAGAATCTTACATGCAGGCACTCAAAAACAGACTTTTATTTTGTGTACGAGTCTATAAAAAGAAGTCTTTGTGTTACTCTTTGTGTTACAAAAAGGTGCTGTTCTTGTAAGTTATTTTTAATAAACAAAAAGGCCAATTTGTTTGTATTTTTATATGTTCTATGTTTTGATTGTAAGTATATATCTGACATACCACTTCAATATTCACAAATAGTTCTACTTTAAAAAATAAAAATAACAAAAGTAAAAATATTACATAATACGACATCTAAGTTTTACAATGAAAAAAAAACTACTCATAACTAAATTCTTAACAAAAGTGTATCATATATGTAATTTGAACATTCATAATACATAACGCAAGTTCACAAAATAATTGGCTGATACAAGCCTAAACCAGTAATAATCTTTTGTAACAAATAATCTTTTGTATCAATCATTTTTCTTTTTTCTTTCTTTCTTTCTTTCTTTCTTTCTTTCTTTCTTTTAACTACATAGAACTTTTGGTTAAAGTTAACAGATACTGTAAATACATATGATGACTAAAGATAATTTCAGATTTTTCAGCCTATATGTATTTAATAATATTAGTTTAATTTGGCTATATGTCGTATTATGTAGTACTTAAGAATACATAGCCTACATTACATTTTTTTTTTCATATATCAAATATTTTAAGTTCATAAATAATTCTGCATTTAAATCCTAAATAAAAAGTAAAGGTTTAAGAAAGGTTTTTTTAAGCGTGAAGAACGGAAATTAAACATTTTTATGTTATCAATGATCCCATTATCAAAGAATAGAACAGAATCTTTTAACTATTCTATTCTGTTGTGTTCTGTTTCAGTACTTTATTAATAACAATACTAGAGATAAACTCCACTACACACACACACACACACACACATATTCAGCACAGTCAATTGACAGAGATGGTCACATGGGCCGAAAACTGGGACTTTGTAGGCCAGTTGAATAAAAGGAAAACTCACCTTGCCCGCAAAGACCCAGCCTCTGACACACTCTCAATTGTTGCTGAATTTTGCCTCAGGTTGCGTGATCGTGTGTTAAAAGTGTGTTAGTCTGCGTTAATCTATAACATTTGCAATAGACCATCGGCATATCTCGGAAACGCGATCATCCCAGCGCCTATGACATGAGAAATAAATACACGACGCGTCCAGTGAAGAGCGCTCGAGCCTATCCAAACACCAGGGTCTCACTTTTTACCTGTCATTTTCACCATGTCCACCACCAGCCTTCCTCCTCGGAGCTTCTTTAGAAAGAATGGGCATATCGCCTGAAGAAGAACGGAAAATGTTGCCGTGTAGTGAGAAGTTGCTGCCACTCTTCACACATTATCATCACCCGCCCCCTTATTTGCGCTCAACTCCTCATGAAGACACAGTATATCCACAGGGACCGCTTACAACATTCTCCCTTTGCGCAAAAGTGGACGAAGGGAAAAAGTCAATAATACGCGGTGGAACAGTGAGCCTCTTTAATGCGCAAGCCTTTTGAAATCCTCCATGTATGCTGTTTTAGTCAGAGCGACCCCATGTGCTCGTTATTAATGAATTATCCATCTGGCTGCTGTAGACATATCATATTTGTACATGTTGCGCTGAAGCGCCACCGACTGGTTCCTTTGGCCACATGCGGAATAAATTGTGTCTGGGACCAGAATCAGAAAATCTTACTATGGCGAAGGTTTAGCTTATGAATATTAATTAAGCCAGGCTGACGTTGCTCAGTAACCCTCCAAGAGTGTCCATTCACGAAATAATTTTTAATCTTTGGTTACTCTTCAGTTAAACCGGTTGCTGGTTTGACCTACTGGGTAGACGTCACTCAAACTAATTAATATTCATAAGCCAGTACTTTATCGTAGTAGGATGTGTGCATCCGCGCCCGGGACCTCCCTAAATTCGTCGTCGTTGAGGTGAGGTGAGGTGACTGCATAGCCTGGCTATTTCAAGATCCTCTTTAGAACCGATGATAAATGCACTGAACCTGTCCTTTATGTGCTATCAAAACACATACTGATTTAGTGGCATTTTATAAAAAATAAAGAAATTAATTAAATATATATTATCACTTTTTTGTGCATTTACTTAATATATAATTAGAAAAACCCATCACTATTACATGTCGCCTTTAAAGTCTGTTAAGTGTTTAAATTTAATGTCTGTGTAACACCATTTAAAAATTGTGTTACATTTATTTCTGGTTTTTATAGGCCTCTTTTGAAATCATCCTATCATTAGGCAACAGACTGTAAATGTATGCTTTTTTCTTCAATTATTTGGGATTCCCATTTTAAAAGCTCTCATTGCAGTGTGGAGCGGCCCCCTGTGGTTACACATTAATATATAGCCTACCATTCGTAAACACTGGTATTATTCTACTTTTTCCACGACTGTAGTTGTATAGGTAAATATTACGGGCCTATATAGAACAAGTGAAATAAAAAGAACATAAAATCATTTATACAAAAGCATTTTAAAAGCAAATTTAAATACCAATACTGTATTTGTAAAGATTTTTTTTTCGTGTTCTCTGTTGTTTATGTTTTTCCCAGATTATATTTTAAGAGATTTGTCGTTTTGTTTACAAGATTTAATCAATTGAAATTGCTTCTCAATGGAAGACACGCCCTTTACAATGTCGTCATCGTCGTCATCACGGCAGCCGCTTTGGGCTCGCGGCGGAGGGCAGAGGATTTCTGTCATACGGCCCGGTATATTTACACAAAATACTCAACTGTACGAATGACCATCCACAATTGCATTCGTTATTCAGTTTACATCGGCGATCCTCTGGTGAGTCTCCATCGTTGTTCATCACGCAGGGATGTCAGCTGATGATTGTTTTCATATCTCTGACGCTTCTCTCTCGTCATTCTCTAAATGCTGTTATCTTACTTCTTTCGGAAACTGTCTGGTACTAGCCCGCACATAGTGCATTTTAATCAGCACAGATGATGCTTTTAGCCATAGGGAGATATATGATGGGCCTAGTGAACTGAGCAGTAATGGCCTGTAATTCGGTGCAAAGTTGTTGTACAGCTCCTCATGGCCTTTAAAATTGATGATTGAGTCGGAAGTGGTACAAGCTTTTGAATTGTGATCTGATGTCGCACTGTTGCTGTTGTTGTGTCATGCCATGCTTGTATTACACATGTAAACATGAGGGCTGTGAGTTGTATCTGGGCTCGTCCAGTAAGGTGGGCAGACTTGACTGGTCAATGCAGTAACAAAACACCTAACTAAATACGTTATAATATAAAACAGCATCTCTTTTAGTTTGTATGAAAGCCCTCAAGTTTCCTGTGAGCAATTCTTCATACAAACGCTTGCATTGTTTTGATTATTTTCCATTGTGAATAATAAAGGTATTACTGTAGGCATCACAGGATAGAACCGCACACTTGTTCTGTGTGTTGTGTTCCATAATAGAAACTACATATTGCGTAATTATGCAAATCTGTCATTGTTCCACACCTGTATGACTATTCTCTGTCCCATAGTGGGGGTGGGGTGAGTGAGGGCTCCTGTGAGGAGCAGCCACACACTGAATGGTGTCTCCCACAATGAAGGCGTTGGTGGATGCAGTCTGGGCGGTGTGGAGCATCGGGGCCTCCATCTATGACTACATCCACACCAGTGCCATGGAAGAGCGCATTCACTCATTGGAGAGTGCTATAACCATCCACCAGTGTGTCATTGGCCTGCTCTCTGCTGGACTTGTGGCCCTCTTCACCTACATTGTGCTAAGAAATCACTGACCCAGGATTTCAGCTTTTTTTTTTTTTGTAGGGAAGACTACATCGGTAACATCAGAGGGAATTCTGGAACCTTGTTGATGCCAAGCTTTGTTCAGTTCATTTTAAAGGGATTTTAACATGTCTGACTTTTACCTAATTGATTATTTACTAAACTTTATTAGTTTCTAATTCTGTTAAAACTTCACTACTGTATTATCTGGGTTGATGTGATTCAGAGTAATCTGGTAAACCAAAATAAGTTTATCTCTAAATTAAAAGTAGTTTTATAATGGACTTTTAAGGTCATTGATGGCTACCACAGAGGAAAGATTCAGAGATGCTACCGGTCCACGGTTCTTTACACAAAGCTTGGTGACAGCTGAACAAACACAAAACAACTACTGGATCAGCAGGCTTTTCAGCCTGTTTGCTGCTATCGTCAGTGGAGTCAGCTTGTGTGTCTTGGTTACTTTTAACAAAACATTCAACTTGCCAGTGACTAAGCATAATTTAATTTATTTATTATGTCAACCTATGACAGCACATTATGGTTAATGAGAGGCATCAATGACTTGATTAAATTCTTGATTTTACAAATTGATAGAGAACTTAAAAGTGTCCTTAATCACTAAAGGTATCTGCTGTAGTCAACTTGACAATGTTATCAGTGTATTAACTACTACATGTAAGTGTCAAACTTTTAAGGTGGGTTTTTACTTTGATTTCATGTTAAAGTTCATTAGTTAATGCACCATTGTGTTTTATAGGTTATTTTTTGGTTTTTTTTTGTTTTTTCTATGTTTTTTTTTAATCATTTTCTAATGGGGAAAAAAAAACTATTAAAAATGTTACACCTGTTCTGTCATAACAAAATGAATGTCTAGCTTTAATAATGCAAAAGAAAAGTCAGAGTATTTTGACTTTGAATTTATGCTAGCTACTAAAGCATTTCTCTATTGTACTACGTTTGACTTGAACTTTTGTTTTATTTGGTGTGTTAGTCTAAGTGAGGGTCTCTTAAAATTCAATGTAAAGCATTTTCTTAAAGACAATGTCATAATAAAATGTTTATTACTGAAACAGCAGAAAAGCCGTTTTTTTGGTCCAAATATGAACAATACAGAAAGCACATTAAAGATTCATGCTGGTTTTACATGTGCCCAGTCTGCAGAAGTGCGTACTTCGTGGTAAAGCGCTCAACACTTTCACCCTCCAGCATCTGAACAGCCCTCCAGTGGAGCTTCCCGCAGTTCTCTGGGTTTCCATGCCTTCCCAGCTCTTCCTTGATGCACTCCATCCAGAGATCTAAGACATCAAATTATTGCCAAAATCACTGAAATACACTACTCCAAGTATGAAAGAGAGTTGCCTCTTTAAAGGCTAAAAGCACTGAATCACACTCACCTTCAACTGAGGAACCGAATTCACGAAGTGCTCGCTCATAGTAGTCTCTCAGGTTACTCATCTTTGGTGTCTCCTGAGAGAATAATACAAATCAGTAACACACTGTACGTGTTTATATACATGTCTGCTGCTTACTAAATATTTTAGATACCGGTCACCAGGTGCTACATCACTTTTACCTGCTCTTTTTCAATCTCAATCATCTTCATGAAGAATGTCCTAGTGAAGGGTCTGTGTTCATGTAAGCTGAAACCCAAGAGAAGAGGTTGTTTTTAAATTGCTTGTGCCTTATTTGTAGATATACAGTGGTGCTCAAAAAGTTAAAAACAAACTGAAAATAATGTTTCAGTATGTGTAAAACAATTATTTTAAATAAGAACAGCCTTTCAGGCCCCACAATAGAGCACAGCTTTATTTGATGTGTACCTGTGAATGTTTTTCTAGCCCTTTTGTAACCACCAGTTTTATATGACCATTCAAGGTATTTTTCCTTCATGGTAGATGACACTGCAGGTACTGGAGACAGAAGCCCTTTCTGTAAGTACAGGATCAGAAGCAATTTACATACATTTACATACATCAACAACATTAGAATTCAAATGAAACATTACGTAATCAGGACTATATATATATATATATATATATATATATATATATATATATATATATATATATATATATTATATATATATATATATATATATATATATAAATAAAGGTCAGAAAGATCTGATTGCCTTTATATCAACCATAATCAATTGGTCTTGGATGAGTTTTAGTACAAAATTTTTTTCATAATTCATGTCTCACCTGAAATAAGGTTTCCGTGTCCTCTGGTATCTGTGAGGTCATGCTCCAATCTGCCTGCAGCTGCCATAATGGCAGACTTTCCTGTAGAACATTTTATAGACTGATTATTAAATATATCTTTGGGTTCAAACTCCCTATACCACAGTAAAAATATATTTAGGTTTCAATGAAAAGTGAAAAAAAAATGTATATGTGTATATTTAGATTTTTTTTTTTTTTATTTTCCAAAATCATGTTTTTTCATTGTGCATTCCAATTAATCTCAATCAAACTGCACTTGGGTTATTTTGAGTAGTTAAAAAACAAACAAACAAACCTAGCTAAAAAAATAAATGAATGATTTTTGAAGTTTTTGAAAATAATGTTTTTTTAGTTTTTGCAAATAATCTTCATATACAGAAGCAAATTTGTGACATTTGACTCTTGGAATTCATTTGTTCAATTCAAGTCAATTTCCTTTCAGTGAAGTACAAAAGATGTTCTTTGGGACTTTCTCAAATTGGATCTTCTGGTTTTGCACAACATTTGAACATTTATGCTTTACACTGTGTCAAAGAATTCCTGAAATCCATTTACAATTGTCATGCTGATTCATGAAAATAAGAGCATTTGCACTACTGCTACAAGGATTTGGACCTCATCATATTATATTACATTTCAAATGTAAATGAGTTCCTTCACATTTCTCCCTTAATATCTCTTAATTCCACAAGAAACTGACAGAACCATATTGTTTGGACAAAACAAACACAAAGGTATTAAGGACCGAGAAATGAAACAGGACAATTATGCATATCGGATATATAGCATCATGTTCCCATGTGGTTGGATAACGGCCTCTTTGCCGGGTTATATAACTACAGGTTTCATAATCCTGCACACATGACTATTTCACACTAGCTGGTTTACAAAGAGCATTGAGGATAGAACTGAGCAGAAGCTTAACTATAGTTATATGTAGGAATTCTTGTAGCTCAAGCAGTAGAGCATGGTGCTAGCAACACCAAGGTCAGGAGTTCAATTCCTAGGGAATGCATTAACTGATAAAACTGTATGTCTTTAAAGCAATGCAAGTCCAAATATGTTTTAAAGAAAAGCCTTCAGAAGACATTCATTTTTTCAAGTGGACAAATTAGGGCAAATCTGCTGTTAGAAGATGTCCCACTTAGAGGCAGCTGTGACACAACTGCTACCTTGGGATTCATGTGTTTCAGGGCTTCCTGGAATAGATGTCCCGCCTCTGTGCTCTCCAGATGGACTAATGTCTGGAGGCTGAAGATCCACATCTCCAATGATTGGCTGAAGCGCTGGGTGGCTGTGATGGCGATCTGGGTAGCAGATACTGTATCCCCTGACGACAACAGGACCTGTAGCTGTTTTTTGAGGTGATAGAAAGTGGCCTATATTACTACAGCAGCACCATTTAAATCAAGTGCTGCATAAGGTGTGTAAGGAGGAGATTCTGCAATGAGATTGCAATGTTAACAGTGAACATTACCCAGTTCTTGTAGAATGTCTCTTGCAAAAGCTTGGCATCATGAGCACTCTGTAAGACTCGAAGTAATCGCTCCTTTCTCTGAAAAAGTGAACAGTCAACAGTCAAACAATACATGTCAATCTGACTCAGATTAAAATCACCCAGAAACCAATAAATCAACAAATACCAAAAACACTTTTGTATAAGAAAGCAAAAAGGTTAGTATAAGTATCCGCAGACAGATAATATAACTACTAAGGAAAAAAAACAACAACTGTTTTTTGATTGATAACCTGTCATTTGAACAATAAAATAAAACTATATAAAATAAAACTAATTTAAGATGAGACACAGATTTCAATGGTAACAGGTGAGATCTTTTAGCATTGGCTATTTAGGCTGATGATGTAACCAGTTGTTAAAAACAAGTAATGCTCCATATGCCTTAAATTCGTAGGGGGAATGTCTTTTTTTATTCAGGTTATAAAAGTTGCCACCTTTTTTTTGTAAATATGGTTTAATATAAGAAATCAAACTTCCTAAATACAGTAAGTCCTGCTATGCTTTTCTGATCAAGATTATCACAAACGCTGCAACACCCTCCCACCCCCCAAAAAACAAAAACAGGTTTATCACCTTTTCCTTGAGTTCAATGACGTTTGTTCTTCTCTGCGATCTGTATCTGAAGCTCTTCCTTTCGCAGACTGGGGCTCTGGAGCCCCAGCAGCATCCAGCTCACTCTTAGCCATGAAATCCCACATCATGCAGTCATCCACATACCGACTCTGCAGACTGAACACAAACATGTGTTTCGTGACTTCCTGTAAAAGCATTTCCCCCAATACTGGTTTCAGTGTTAATCTGTTGATTTATAATACAGCATTTTTATTACTGATTATTCAACAAAAATGACAAATCAGTCAATTATGGTGATCATCTAAAAACTAAGAAAAAACCATAAGAAATGTGTCTGCTTAAATTGTCCGATCTCAGAAATGATAAGCAAAAGAGAAAAAAAAAACTCTGTACTCTTGCAGGATGGTGTCCTGTAGCTCCTTTGTGAAGTCAAAGATGGCAGCAATCTGTATCAATGACAAGATGAATTCAGCCCCTGATAAGAAACAACAGATAAATATACAGCACTCAGCAAATACAACCTGTTGAGTTGAATAGTTCTGTGGAAATTTAGCTGACCTTTAATTTTTTGTGCAGCATCTCTGTACAACAGCTCAGCAAGTTTTCCACTCAAGATTTCCGGAGAAAAAGTATATTCCCCCTAAACTGAGAAAACATGTTTTGTTACTTGCTTTTTAATAAGCAAAAATGAGAAAGGACTCAGATCTACACCTTTAACCCTACCACATCTATTTTAGCTTGTTCCAACTCCTGCTGCTGCTTCCTCAGTTTCTCAGAATGCATGAGCTCCATCCGGAAATACTGTGCATGCACACAAATTAATAATAAAACGATTATTACAAACATCAGTGTGGACTGTTTATAATTTAATGTTTCATTAGTTGTTTCAGGCCAACTCAAAGAGATGCCAGCATCTTCTCACCTCCTGAAAGACTTTCTTCTTCTCAGGATGAAAGCGCAAGGCACGGAGGAAGAGATGCCGGGTGCTCTCTGAAGAGTTCCTGTCCTCCATCTCACACTTAGCAGCCATTATCCACAAAGCTGTAAGCATTATGCAATTAATTCATTTCTGGCCATCTGCTTTGAAATGTCTTACACCTTCTAAAGTAAATGAATATGAATGCTATATAGAACAGTAAATCCCTTGGGACAAACCAACTAAAACTAAAATTTCAATAAAAGCTTACCAATTTGTCAGGATGGATAGCTAACATAGATGACAAAATCTTGCTGAGCTGAGACTTTGTGACCTAATTGAAAGATAATAAGAACCGAATTAAATAACTGACAATCATAATAAGACAGCACAGACACTTTACCACAGATCTGCTTGTTTTTAATTAATGTTTAAAAACAAAAACACATACCCATTCCTTATTAAAGGCAACCTGTGAAAGCCAGAGCTGCACATCTTCCTACAGAAAAAGCATTGATTTGAATCAAGTAAAAAACTGAACATCAAATTACAACATCTAAACTAAGATTGTTATTTTTTTCCATGTTGACCAACCTGCCATTTTTTGTAGCCCTTCTGAAAACATGATGTATGCGATGAATGATGGGATACTCAATTTCCTCCCGCTTAAAATCGTAACCAATTCTCTGTACACACAACAGTACAGTTCAGGTTGCATATAGCCTATGTACTTTGACCATAACACAATGCCACGATTTCCTAATATAGCCTACAAATGAATGAACCAAAGCTCTACTCACCGCTCTCCTCTTCTTGATAAGCTCTAGGACGTTTATTTCATACTGATGAAAATCAGAAACAAAAACATCCAATTAAATGTCACATATCAAGTTATTTGGACCTTGCAGCTGATTAGAAAGCTCAATCCCAACCTATCATGTTCCATGTAACCAATATATATACTGATGATTTTTGTGCAAGACAAAAATATAAACAGCTTTTTGTCAATGCAGACCTGTATGTATGTAATGAAATCTGTTCGGTGCAGCTTGTATTCAAGAGCAGTAGATCTTTTCAACATAGACCTGAAACCAAGTCTTAATTGAGGAATCTGTTTGTTTCAGAGTAGAACCACTTGTTTCTATTTGTTGTGTTTGTGTGTGCACTGTGACACTCACTTGACTTCTTTATTGGTAAACAAACCGTCTCTTTCCAACTGTTCAAGCGCTGGTATTCTGTCCTCTATTCGTTGTTGCACAATGTCAGCCATTTCTAAGGGTTGTGAGGTAAATCTTCAGATAAATGTGTAACATACTCATAGTTTTAGTAGAATAACAAAACCTGAGTTGCTTCACATCCCTACACACGGGTGGTGTGGTCGGGAAGTTGTCATGTGCTCTACATCCGGTTGCTCATCAGAAAATATCTCCGATGGGAATTCTGCACTCGATTGATGGATCCTTGATATTTATTGCTATAGTTTAAACCTGTTTGTTTTAGCGAAATATCATAATTTAGAGCATTAACAATTAGACAAGCTTTCCTGAATTGCGAAACTTTGTGGAGTGGCTAGGGGTAACGGTTTTAAACAGTTTTCACTCTATCGTTCGTTTGAAATGTAGACCACACAAATGTAATTTCGGGTACATTTTTTTCATTAGTATTTTTATTTGAAATTATGATTTACAATAGATAAGTGAATAAACGGAGCTCGCAATGTGTGCTATTATTCCCCGCGTTCTCTCTTTTCCCAGAACCAAAACATTCTTGGCGGCAATTTGTCTCCTCTACCAATCTTAATCTCGCGTCTATCAAGGTGAGTCAAGCCAATAGAAAACCTCGACGTCAACAGACGACGTCTCCGATTGGCTGCCACATTGTCATGGGCGGGTTCTCACTGCACTTTCCTCAAGGGCTCGGGCGATACAGTACTACCGATATCCATCACTTGGTAGGATTTTCCCATCCAAAGTAAATGCAATTTCGGTCGCAAATAACAGATATTTAATAAACCAAGACGTTTATTTAATCCGGTACGTGAACGGCTGCCTGTATGGATGGATAACCCGGTGCCGTCTAACTGTGTTTTTGTCGCTGTGAAGGACCGCAAACTAACGTGCTAATTTTCATCTGTTGAGGATCAGTGACCAGACTGAGTACAGACATCAAGAACCTATTCACAACTCATATGATTTATTCATATGAGTCATATTAAAACATGTACTAGTCACAGAGACTGGTGACCACCAATATCTGATGTTTAGGTGATGGTAGAGGGCTGGTTAAAGGAGCGAGGGCAGCTGTCTGTCATTAATGTGCAGATATTTATTTCGCCTGGTGTTGTTTTGGTGTAAAGTTTTGGGTAGTTGTTAGTTTATGATGGCTCCTCAGAAATACTCTGCTCAGGTGATGAACTGTAAAGCCAACGGTGCTGTATACCCCTCCTCTGGCGTGAGCTCCATAAAGAAGCCCAAGATGGAGCAGCTGCAGGCCGACCATGAGCTCTTCCTGCAGGCCTTTGAAAGTGAGTATATCTGACTTAATTTAGCACACCTTAGTAAAACTATTATCTGTATCCTTTGGCCTTTGGGAAAATATATTAACACACTCACATCTGTCACAATTCTTTGTCATGACAAAGTTCTCTGGTCTGCTATTACTGCAGTTAGTTATGTGCAGTTAGTCCTTGGATTTAACTTTGTAATATCTTGTAACGTAGCTGTTTTTTTTTTTTTAACATGATGCTGTTTTTCATTACTATCACTAAATGATAACTCATTTTGCAGACAGTTACTTAAAACTGTCTAGTTTTTTGTACATGAAGGGGTTTAAAAGCAACAGACAAAAGTTGTTTTCACTTTGAAACTTTAAAATAGTATGTTTTTGTTTTGATCGTTTTCTTTTGTTTTGTTAATTTGTTACTTCTGCATTTTCTCTTCAGAGCCTACTCAAATATACAGATTCCTAAGAACAAGGAACCTAATAGCTGTATGTATACCTTTTATAGATGAATGAATAGGCTTAACGCTGAATTTATATTAACGTCAGGTCTGTTTGTACTTGGTTTTAGTTTTTTTTTCTTGCTCTTTCACAGCCAATATTACTTCATAGGACCCTCAACTTTATGTCTCATAGAAACTCACGAACAAATGCCAAAAGGTAGGTCTCCTCTATGTTCTAATAATTATCTTAAAATCTGCTTTTTAGGGCTGTAAAATGATTGATCACATTCAAAGTAAAAGGTTGTTTACATACTATATGTGTGTGTACTGTGTATATTTATTATGTATATACAAATAAATACACGTGTGTGTGTGTGTATATATTAAGGAAAAATGTGATAGATTAATATATAAACATTTTATTTTTATATATAATATAAATTATATACAAGTATAAATTATATACAAGTATAAATATATATACATACAAATATTTTTTTTAATATATACATATGTGTATTTATATATACATAATAAATATACACAGTACACACACATATAGTATGTAAACATAAACTTTTATTTTGAATGTGATTAATTGTTTTGCAGCCCTACTGCTTTGCTTTGCTTACAGCATTTTTATTGAATAAACTGACCTTTTCCTTCAGGAAAACATTTAAAGTTGATGATTTGCTGTCTAATGTGGAGAGAATGAAAGGGGAGCCCGAGTCTCAAAGGTACTGGTCTTCTACAGATGTTTTTCATGCTGTGTTCTTACACAGCTATGAGCCTAAAGGTTGGAATACACTACACAACTGTTAACATCTTAACAATAGGCATCATAGGCTTGCTGACTTTGTGAAAACTGGGCTTTATACATTAAACATACTGAGGATCATGCACAAACAGACTTTCAAGTTGTCCCCGAGTCCTGACACAACAAACTGATGCAGAAACGTGCACCTTGTTGCTAGGAGAGACACAACGAATAAAAGCAATACTGTCATAAAATCGGCTCAAAATATCAACATGTCTGAGATCCTCTGACTGATTCAAGTCATAGTCTAAAGCTCAAAAATCTGTGTCCATTATATATTATGCAACTTTCTGTGCAATCTGTCAACTCCAACTGCCCAAAATTTGCAGAGTGGTTCTGATTTTTGACAACTAGTGTTGACTCTTCCAGTCAGCAGAGTGGGGTAAAAATCTGGCCAAAAGTTGTGTAATCTATTGAATCGCTAGATAGAGATGGTATTGGTCTGCTGTTTTCAGATAGACTGTGTTTCAGAGTGACTGAGTGGTTTTCGTTGGTGTTACAGGAGAATGTGATAGGATCATTTGGTTCCAAATGGTGATTTTTAGTTATGTTTTATTTGTGATTTCAGTTTGACTTCACATCTGCAACTGACATTCACTGGATTTTTTCACAAAAATGGTGAGTCTAAATTTGCCTTAAGTGTACCAATCTGTATGAATTATCATATTAATGTACAACCATCATTTTCGGGTTCTGATATAATTTTGTTCTTTAACCAGATAAGCCATGCCAAAACTCAGAAAATGATCAAAACTCAGTTTCACTCGAGGTGCTACTTGTCAAAGTCTGTCACAAAAAGCGTAAGGTGAGTTTCTCTTTCATGTTATTTTATATGAATGATTTTGGGTTTGGAGGGACTTGTGGGTAAGTAAATGTCCATGTTTGGGTGAGCTATCCCATAAAACATATAAGTGAATAAAATAATTAAAATATGCTGCTGTAAAGATCTCATTCTTTTTGTTATGATGGTCATTTTGCTCCCTTAGGATGTCAGCTGCCCTATAAAGCAAGTGCCTACGGGGAAAAAGCAGGTGCCTTTGAACCCGGATCTCAGCCAAACCAAGTCTGGTGCCTTCCCTTCCCTGCTGGTGTCCAGCAATGAGTTTGAGCCAAGTAACAGTCACATGGTCAAATCCTATTCTCTTCTCTTCAGGGTGTCTCATACAGGCAAAAGAGACCCCAACGGTTTCATCAACTGTGAGACAGATGAGAATATTGGTGAGTGCACAGTGTGTGTGACATCTGTAAAAAACAAAGTGTTGAATGCTGTGTAAAGGCTCTGCAGACTTCTTCCGCATTTGTTTCAAGGCTTTCGTGTGTTAGGTTAAAGAGAGTTCACTCAGAAATGAAAATGGTGTTTTTCAAAACCTGTGTGACTTTCTTCTGTGGAACAGAAAAGAAGATATTTTGGTCCATACAATGAAAGTCAGTGGGGTCCCACTGACTTTGATTTATGAGCACAAAAACGGTTCTTTAAAATATTGTGTTCCACAGAATAAAGAACGTCCTGCAGGTTGGAACAACGTGGGTGATAAAGTGAAGACAGCATTTTAATTTGGGGGTGAACTAGCCCTTTAATATCTATATATCAAGGAGAAAGATGACAGTATCATGTTTTTTCAGAAAATCTGATGGTCAGTGACTGACTGAAATCGAACCTTTTCTGTCGTCTGTCCATGATGATGTGAAGAGCAATTAAAGTCAGCACCCTACATTTTCAAATATAGTCAATACAGTTAATTGAGCACTGCCTTCTGCAGTTATTGTAGCCTCAGCCTCACAGATGCTAGATGGAACAAAACAGTCCTGATGCTTTTATTTGTAGATGTAAAAGAGGAACTCCCATCCAGAAAGAAGAGAAACTCATCCCACAGAGGTGACGGAGAGATCCCAGAAACATTTGTTGCTCAGATGACTGTTTTTGATAAAAATAGGTTAGTACTAGCGTTTTCAAAAGGCTTCATTTTACTTAGAACTGCTAGAAAATTCCCAGTATTTTCTAAACTGCCCAGTAAAGCTGTATAATGATTGTCCTTCAGACGGCTGCAGCTGCTGGATGGAGAGTATGAGGTTTCCATGCAACAGATTGAAGACTGTCCAGTCAGCAAGAAGAGGGCCACATGGGAGACCATACTGGATGGAAAGGTTGGTTTTGTCTGGAGGAATTAAGCTGCTAGTTTTCCCGTTGAGCATTTAAAGTTCTAAACAAAACCAGTTGGGTGTTGCTTGGCAGTCAAATATAGTAATTTTTTTATGAAAAATATCTAGCTTTCAAAAATAAAGCTTTATTTCCCAAATTGTAGTAGTTGTATGATTTCTTTCAGTCACAGTTGTAGATTGCAACTGTTGATTCTTGTATTTTGAAGGTTGCCCCCGTTTGAGACCTTCTCTCAGGGACCCACTTTGCAGTTCACCCTTCGCTGGACAGGTGACTCCAGTGACCCTCCAATGGCCCCTGTGGCCAAACCTCTCTCCACCCGCAGTTCTGACACCAGCACCACAGAGAGCAGACCCAGCACTCTCCGAACTGCACTTGTTGGTAAGGAAGCAAACTAGCATCTGATCTTGTTTAAGTTTGTTATCAGTCATGGCCTGCTTTGTCTGTTTAGTTTTTAAAAGGTTTCTTGTTCAATAATATCTGATCAAAGCTTTTTTGTGATGGACCTGTAAAGGTGAATATAGGTGTTTAACATTTTATTCTCTCAGTGGCGAAGGATTCAGTAAGTACCAGCATGCAGACCAGGAGAGAGCAGTCCCCCTGTGAACCCAGACAAAAACTACGCATCTTTTATCAGGTAGAAATTATGAACTCTTTATTGTAGTACATTTATGTATATTGCACTGTTCAAAGTAGGGTTGGTTTTTTTTTGATTTTTGTCTTTTAGATGATGGGTAGGTTTTGAAATTGATTTGTTTGAGTATTTGGGAGGGGTGTGGCATGTTGGTTATGGAGATGAATGAAAATATCTGAAGATTATTATAAAAAAAATATATATAATGTTATCGTTTTCTTTGCTCGCGTCTACACTGCGTCGCGTCTACACTGGATGCAGCAGCTGTACAGAGATACCCATTTTTAAATGAATTTAGTGGCAGAGCTACTGCAAACGATTTTTCAGTGCTGGAAATCCATTTATCCTTTGTTGAAACTTTTGGGTCATCGTGGAGAGTGCAGGTCATGGTGCTTAGCAATGGCAGACGCCACGAAAGCGCAAGCTCCCGAATGCTTTTGAAAGAAGAAGAAAGCATTTTTTAGCCGCGACATGTGAATGGCCCCAAAAGTCTTTCTACACTGTATGCGACAAAGCGACCTTTGCAAATCTTTTGAACTAGTGTTGCAGCGGATCATAGATGCTCCGTGATCTGTAAGGATCAGACTGCACTGTGCAAAATAACGAATGTGATTTGCGGATTAACCATTAATTTTAACCATCATAGAGTTTAAGTTTATCATTTGCACAAGTTTTGTCTTGGCAGTTTACACACAAACATTTTCTGTGCGCTCAGCCGCTGCCACACACACCGACGCGTGCACTCAGAGAGAGACACCGCGTGAACAGCAAATTGATTCCTTTTTCACATACACACAAAAAGTTATGTTAAAATACCTGTTTTGGCAAGTATTCTAGTAAACACAGTTGGTTATGTCTTAAGTGAACGTAAACAGCTGAGGAGAAAAACTGGATGTGTGTCAGTATTAGGTCCGTGCATTTGGTCTTAAAGAGACAGCAGCAGATAACTAGCTGAAATAAGTTTCTGTCTGCTAATCAAATAACACCACAGCTTTAACAAAGATTAATCTGTATTATTTTACACTTAATTATTAAATTTCTGCACCTGAATGCTACTGTTACTGACTTTAATTTGTAACTGTGTTTTCTTGTATTCATCTATGCTTGAAATTTTGTAATTTTATTAGTTAAGCTAGTAGCTTTTGCTGTGGTATAGAAGTACTTAAAGTAAGCTTTTTCTAATTTAATTTCTTTTGCTGATCAGAGAAATGATCCGATCCGTGACTCAAAATCCATAATATGAACCAAACTGTGAGTTTTGTGATCCGTTGCACCACTAATTTGAACTTTGTGTCAGTATGTCATAAGTAGAACGAGACATCAGTTTACTGTCGGGATGTAGACACGGAGAGAGCCATGCAGATGCACATGAACACCGAATTCTGATGTTTTTTTGTTTTCAAATAGAGCTATTCAAGTCATCTGGTGTTTTCTTTTTTTTTATTTTCATATCACAATATATATAGCAGAAAAACAAAATATCGCAATATGAGTCCTAGCTTCCACCGTGATGTGCTTTCATAACAGCGCACTGAAACATGGGCAAGGAAAATTTACTATAGGCTAGATTTCTATAAAGTTCTCGTTATAATGCTCTTTATGGCAAATTTGTGCTATATTTTCATTTACATTATCAAGCCATATGAGGTAGGCTATGAAAACAATTTAATTTAAGTATGCCCACTGTTGAACAAATATGATGAAAAAAGCACTGCTGCATTATTATAACAAAAAAAATAAACATCTAAAAGCAATATGACCGTCTCAAATATCTCTGTTATTATTTGGCATTGCATTTGAATACATATAAAATATTGGTCACTTTCTAAACAATAAAAGTATAGTGCATCCACTAGTAATTATATATAATTAAATTGGTTTTTACCTATGAAAATATGTTAGAAACGATACATCGTGATACAAACGCCAACTTATATCCGATGCACACTTTTTAAACCGATGCATTGCATTAACTTTTTATACCGATGCACCGAGCTAATCTGTGAATCTTCCCATCCCTAATTTGGACTAGGGCTGTGTATCACCAGCAAAGCCACGATACGATGCGTATCCCGATACAGAGGCCACAATACGAAACGTATCACGATACAGAACTGCACTGAATTTCACCTCAGCAGGATTTAGTAAAACAACACTGCATACTATAGGCTCATGGCTAGCTATAGGCAGAATAGGCAGTTGACCTGCATTATAAAGGGCCTCCATAACTGTACCACAGTACAATATAGATAATGGCATATGTTTAATGTAACATTGGATACTCCTCACTAGGTATAATATTCTGATTGTTTGCATCTTGTTTTTAAGCCCATAAATAATAATGTACTTGTTCTAATAAATTCATATTGTAATGTACTCCTATAAATATGTTGCTGGTAGGTTATCATTGCAGAAATTAAATGCACACTCTACATTTAAAAGACAAAAATTAGCAGAGTTCTAAACTAATGCGCTGTCTTCACTGAATCTCATGCACATATGTCAGTAACTCAAACCGATCACGCTGCGCGCACACATTCAGCAACACAAACTTTTTAGTGTTGCCCTGCAATCTTATAAATAAAATAGCTTAATCGCTCAAGAGCTACATTATCTTTCTTAACAAGGAGCTGGTAATATCATTGTTTCTAAAGCAATTAAAGCCACAGCTTCACTGTTAATAGAAAAACGCACCAAAACGGTGGTAATTCATACATACACAGCCTCTCTCTCTCTCTCTCTCTCTCTCTCTCTCTCTCTCTCTCTCTCTCTCTCTCTCTCTCATAAATGAACACTTGATGAATTACACTTTTCTGAGAATTGAATATCGAAGTGGAGATCGCTGAACTGGAAGTTTACCAGTATTTTCAGAAAGCAAGCACATTTATCCACAGTGTAGAGAGCGCACGCACACGTGGTTGCCAGGTTGACAAAGATAAATAGCACTCGGCTCGGCACAGCTCAGTATGGTACGGCATGGCTCGGCACGGTTTGCATTTCCACTGCAGTTTAGTATCGCTTTAGAGTGGGCGGGATTATTTCACATGTCATTATAGTTGCGCTGCCTCTACTGCCACGACTCCTAAAAAACTTTTTCATTCAGCATCGCCCCATCAAGCTCTCTCTGGTTCCGCTCCTCTGCTATCACCGAGCAGAACGTCTGAACTTCCGCAATAGACAACAAAACTTTTTGGTTGTTAAAAAAAGGTGCGCTCGTTCAAAACAGTTGCGTTTGATCCTTTGCTGGCTGTGCTGATTTAAATCTAGCGGTTCTGTTGTGTTTGTGTCACAAGTTCAGTGACGCAGGTAGTGATGATTCTCTCCGGCCAATCCGTCATCAGCAGAGTTTACATGTCACATTTTGGTAACGGTACGGTTCACTTGGAACCTCAACCGAGGTGGTACTAAGTGAACCGTGCCGTACCATGCAGTCGAAAAGGGCCATTAGTAGATGTTTCCGTTTTGCACAAGTGGGAAGCTCTGTTTCAAGGATTACGTCTCTTTATATCAGACATCCAAGTTGTGTTCCTCCAGATTAACAAGGCCAGATTAAACCTTTGTTGTTGCCTATATATTATGCTCCATTCATTGTTTTGTAGAAACCTCACACTTTTCTACTACATTCTAAAAGGTGTTCTTGTATTCAAATTAAAGGGTTAGTTCACCCAAAAATTTAAATTAGCCCATAAATTACTCACCCTCAAGTCATCCTAGGTGTATATGTCTTTCTTCTTTCAGACGAATCCAGTCGGAGTTATATTAAAAATTGTCTTTGATTTTTCCAGCTGTTTAATGCCACTTAGCGGGTGTTGCAGTACATCAGTCCAAAAGAAGTTAAATAAAAAGCACCCATCCATAAAAAAAAAAAAGTGTCTCGCACATCTCTGGGGGGTGAACTGATTCCATGTACAACAGTGAGCACAAGCTATATTAAATTGATTATTACGTTTTAAATATGGATATTTTTCTTCTTGTTGGGTGAACTAACACTTTAAGCGTGCTCCACTGCTGCACACGTGCCACAATATCAATACAAAGTGCTGCTATAACCAACCAGGAAAAAAAGTTATTTTCCACGATTATTGTTTTTTTCATGATTGATCATCGCTGTCACAGCAGAGTACTTAATCGCTATTGCACATCCCTAGTTCAAAGTGCCTTGTAGAATACTTCATAGAAAACACAATTTACTCTGTAAGTTTACTGGCTAACCGTCTGCAATGTAAAAAAAAATTCAAGAACTTTATGCAACATGCTGGTATTTCTGTTTGTCCAGTTTCTGTACAACAATAATACTCGTCAGCAGACAGAGGCCAGAGACGACTTGCACTGTCCCTGGTGCACGCTCAACTGCCGTAAACTCTACAGCCTGCTGAAACACCTCAAACTCTCCCACAGTAGATTCATCTTTAACTACGTGGTGAGCACAGTAGCACACGTTCATAAATCTCTGCCTGTTTAATTTCAACAGTTGAATAGAATCAATTTATTAGATTAAAAATTCCTTATACAAAGGGCTGGGTGGTATGATGATATATATCATGGCAATGATATAGAGTGTTTATAGATAGATATTTTAATATATCTTGATATGTAAATATATCCAAATGCAGAATTATAATTTATTGATGCATTAGAGTGAAGCAAGATGCATGAATGAGAAAATAAAGCATAAGAAGTGCAGTAAGCTGTGAACAAATAAGAAAGAATTACAAGTGAGTTTGTTATCCTATAACTTATTGTTCTTGAATGCTGTTTTTCCAGCCTCATCCTAAAGGTGCTCGGATAGACGTGTCCATAAATGAGTGCTATGATGGCTCATATGTTGGCAATCCACAGGACATCCATAGCCAGCCTGGCTTTGCCTTTAGCCGCAACGGCCCTGTTAAGAGGACAGCTGTCACCCACATACTTGTTTGTCGGTATGAAACAGGTCTCAGTGTGTTTTGGGAAAAATGCTATTATTGTTGACTACAGTGTAATTTTTATATTTTTGTTTTATGTTTGAACCCAGCATTAAATATAAATTCCCAATTATTAATTTTGCCATTTTTATTATAAATGATATATCCATGCAAAAAAGCATTGTCACAATTTTTATTTATTTTTAATTTAAACCTGTTACAGGCAATAGTGTGTTGTCATCACTGACAACTATTTAAAATCAGCTCAACTGTTTTTTAAATTGAGATTTCCCCAGTTTTGATGTCAAAATATATACAGGGATGTGCATATTGAATAAGCTGCCAGAATTCCCGTAAAGGTTTAAATGTAGAAAAAGTCTGGGTATTGTGCCGAAGTCTGCAAATTGGGTTTTGGGCTGGTTTCACAGACTGGGCTTAGACTAAGCCAGGATTATGCAATAGTTAAAAAAGGACATTTAAGTAATTTTTATAAATGTTCCTTAGGAAAAAACACATTACTGTTGTGCATGTTGA
This sequence comes from Cyprinus carpio, assembly GCF_018340385.1. Lineage (NCBI taxonomy): Eukaryota > Metazoa > Chordata > Actinopteri > Cypriniformes > Cyprinidae > Cyprinus > Cyprinus carpio. The sequence goes on from NC_056602.1 coordinate 11,068,860, forward strand.
GACAAAACAAAGGCGCTGATATATATTAAGATCAGTCAGTGCAAGTTTCTTTAGGTTGAAACAGCCCAGACTTATATTTTAGTCTAAAACTAGGCTTAAGCCTTGTCTGTGAAACCTGGGGTATGACTTTTACTTGATAAAAAAAAAACACTGCTTATTGTTGGCATATTAAGCATAATCAGTGTATTATTTTGCATCAGTCTCTCAGTGTTCTTTTTACTGACAAAATCATATGTGTGCTGCATGATAAATGCATAATTCTCCTGTTTATATATTGTTGTGATGCAAGAAATGTTAATTGATGTTTCCTAATCCTTCTCTTTATTTCAGGCCAAAGCGATTCAAGCCAAGTCTGTCTGAGTTTTTAGAGTCAGAGGACGGTGAGCCAGAGCAGCAGCGGACTTATGTGAGCGGACATAATCGTCTGTATTTCCACAGTGACAGCTGCATGCCCCTCCGTCCACAGGAGATGGAGGTGGACAGTGAGGATGAGCGGGATCCAGAGTGGCTCAGAGAAAAGACCACCACGGTTAGTCGACTAGTCAAACAAGTACTGTTTTAAACAAGATGATAATTGATATTTACATTTGAATTTAACAGTTTCCACTCTCTTATGTATTATAAGTCTGACTGAAACTATTCAGTTCATGCTTCATGATTAGTATGTTTCATTTAACAAATTGAAGAATTCACAGATGTGAATGAAGGAGAAAAGGAAGTAATGAAGTTGTGGAATCTTCACGTTATGAAGAATGGGTAAAAATGCATTCATATCTTTCTTTTCCTTATGTTAACTGTATTTTTAGAACCTTGATCATAGACTTACAAAAACATCCAGCATTGGTGCTGTTCTTAACTTGCTAACTGTCCTTTCTCCAGATTCATTTCTGACAATCAGATGACTCAGGCGAGCATGCTGTTTGTGGAGAACTGCGGGCCATACATCATCCGCAGGAATCTGTGTCGGAACTTCCTGCTTCACCTGGTCAATCTTCATGACTTCAATCTGGTCACAACAGCAACCATTGACCGGGCCATGGTCCGTATGAAGGAGATAGAGGAGTCACTTCCTGAACTAGAGGAGGGGCAGGACTCCTCCGATGCCACTTGCAATGGTCACGCTGTGTCCTCGGGTGTTTCACTACATGGCAAACGCACCAAAAGTGGAGTGTCAGACTGACAACAGTCGGTTTTACAAGACAAATTATGAACATAATGAACGAGATCTAGTTTAAACTCAAATTTTCCATACTTATCCCATGGAATCATCAATCTCAATCATCAATATCTGTGGCTTAGAACAACTGTTCTATTTCAGATCTGCCCGTATACCCATTTATTATTAAGGAGCCCATTTGAGACTTGAGTGAGTTAGCTGCTGGTATTGCAGACTGACGCAAGTGCTGTTGACTGAATTGATGCAATTTATCAACATTTCCAGAGTAGTTTGTCATACTTATGAACCAGTATCATTTCAGCAGTCATGTTTAGTATAATCTTTAGTTTTTTTGTTTTGTTTTGTTTTTCTGAAAACCCATTATGCGATGAAGTGAGTTACTGTAGAATTGGGTATACGGTTAGTTGACATTTTCTGTATACATTTTATGATTTTGTTTAACCACTGTGCGTTCAGTGATTATTTAGCACGTGGTAGCACTTGTGTTACTACTTATGCAGTGGCTGTAGACTCAGAATTGTTGACATGGACACTAAGTTGATATTCAGGTTTCACAAGTTGGATTTGAAAGCTAAGCAACTTTACATTTACATTTACTTTTTTTTTTTTTTTTTGTAATTACATACAGATACTCTTTTTACCTGTTTTAGATTGGACCAGTCAGCTCCTTTTTTCACATGCGGAGTGTGAAGATCCTTCCATCTTAGAATGGCATCTTCTCTGTGTATATTTTTAATACCAGTTCTCTTGTTAATTAGCAATATATATATATATATACACTCATGAAAGGAGAACTGCCAATGTTTGAGCCACTAGAAGTCCTGGTTTCAAAAATCTTTGTAAACTCACCTAATTATGCCATTTAAAGTGGGGATCCAGAAATGTTTTCAATCCAATGTAGGTGATATCAAACTTTTGTTAATACTGGGTATGTGGTTATATAATAGTTTGTTGCTATTACAAGGTTCAAATGTTGTATATGCCAAAGTATATCAGATACAGCTTCCTTTCTCCTTCGATTTGTTTCCTTTGCAAAATGCACAAGTTTGGTGTACACAAGAAGACTATTTACAAATTAAAGATGTGTAAATGCTTGGTTTAAATGGATTTGAATGAATTGTGTTAAAAATGCCATGGGGGTACATTTTCGAATTTACGTTTCATGAGTAATTGTGATTTCACATGAATTACAAAATATTTTTAGAAAACAACTGTTTACAATGCTAGAGAAACGATTTATTTAATAGCAAATGCTAGGTTTTCTTTATCATCTGTGCATTAAACTTTAAGTGGTTTTCTACCAGTGATCTAAATAAATGTTCTTCTATAAAATATAATAGATCATGGGTTTCTACGGGCGTAACGCGAGAAGCCACGCCCTCGCAACAATCAACGTCATACGTCAGAAGGAATCGGATTGGATGATGTAACTCACGAGCAAGCGCCCGTCTGCTAGGCGCGAGATTTAAACATCTTTATAAATTCAGTGAATTAAAAAGTGCTATAAAGCACAAAACGTGTTCTGTATTCTTCGTCAAAAGCCAGAAAATGCAACCGGGAACAATGGTATTTCAAGATAGCACTGCTGACCGCTATTTGCTGCAGTGTTTATTTTAGAAATGGATTAACTTATGTCTGTCAAAATGGAGACACGATTCTTTCTACCTGAGCACACTAGAATCAAGGACTCTTCCGGAAGTGTCTCCGACAGGACCTTTTATGCGGAGAACCTACTCGAGACGGACAGCAGAAAAACCCAGGTGCATCCAAAACACAACAGACTAAAACGAGCGAAAGCACAAAAAAGATCGGAGAATTTCACTGGCTGCGGAAACAATCCCACCCATGTAACTGAGACCACCGAGTCCAGCTCATTTTGTGATGATATTCTAAATAACCGTGATGGAAAACTACTTCCAGATGCTGCAATACCTAACGTTACTGGCGATAAAGACAATTCAGCTCTTCCTCCTACATCACCAGATCTTCCCACAGAAAGCGTAAGAAAGGAAGGACACCATTCTCAAACAACGCTGCAAAAAGTTTCTCGAATGCAAAACGAGGGATATATGAAACGCAGTAAACTGACATTAAAGATGATGAGGAGCGATGTGAGTTTGCAGTTCGTCCCCATTCCTGCAGAGAGAGAACGTGACTTAAGTGACAAAAGCTTAAAAGGCATTGATCATTTTAGAGCTGATAAAGAGGTGTTGCCCAGCTGTTTACGAATAAACACCAGTGACAATGACCTACTGGATCTGCCAGAGGTTAACATTAACATTGTACAAATCCCGGAGAGCACAAAACATGATACTGGCCAAGCCCTGCCTCTCATCACTCATCCGGCTAACGTTACTCAGCGCATCTGTACAGAACCAGCCAATATCAAACCCCTCAGAGAAATGGTGGGTTTGCTTAAATCTGCTTTGCTGATATTAGAGGCAAGAGTCAACTACTGTATATATATAATTTTCAGTGTAGCTTTTATTATCAGAAAAAGTTTTTAATTTTGAAATCGTTTTAAAAGCAGTTTTAAAGTGACTTTTAAGTGAATGACTTTCATTAAATGTCAGTCACCCATGTTTATCAGATAGATTACATTATTTTGTGTTAGGTCAGCAGTTCTCAACCAGGGCCATCTTACTTCCAAGGGGCTGCAGGATGACTTTAAATCTAACTATTAAATTATTAATGTATTAAAATTCTAAAAACAAACGCTTAATGAAATGTAAAAGGAGATCAAATCATGTTTATTTTTGTTTTCCCTTAATATATATTGTTTTGTTGAGGAAATACCTGTAGAATAGATTAATTGTGGTTAATTAATTTAATATATTAAATCTGAATATTGTGTGGGACAACTGTGGCTTAACATAATTCAGTCATAATTGTTGAGGACCACTGGGGTAGGTGGTAAGGCTCACCTTCTTGACATTTATTTCAAAATAATTAGTGTATGCAAAACAACATAAATATATGATGCATTTATATCGTGGATTATTTTGTGGAGTGCTCATTTGTTTGCTCAGTCTTTTGTCTTGTTCCCCCTTTAGAAATCTGGATGGAGAAATGAATTTGGCAATGAAATGAGCAGTGAGTTGCTGGAAGAGATTCAGATACTCAATATGCAGTTTCCTGTCCACAGGTTCTTCACTCTTCTCATGAGGAAGAGAACTGCACCTAAGGAGGATATTTCTGCTTTGGGTAGGAAAATAAACGTGTTTTTTCAAGAACAAACAACTGTTCTCAGCTTAACCTCTCAATATTTAAAAGAGTAGGTAACAGACATAGCTCTTTATGTTGTATTTAACCTGGGTATAAAAAATCCAAGCCAATAAAATGTGACCAAGTGATGCTAAAAAATCCTATTGAAATAGCTGATTGTTATTCAGGTTAATCAGAATTACTTAAATAATTACTTTTCAGTAAGAGTTGGAGTTCAAACAAAAGGCTGTGCATATAGGTAATTTTTAGGATTTTTGTCTATGTTTGTTACATGCATTTTCCAATATAACATTAAAGGTATAAAAAGATCTGACAAGATTTTACTATAATATACTTAATATATTTTGTGAAAGTATTTTTTCCCATGTTGGACTTCTTAGTCTGCCATTAATTTTCAGGCAGATGAAACTGATGATTCCAAGCATCTTTCAGCTTCTGCCCAGAGAAAGAGAAAACAAGAGTTAGAGGAGCAGACCTGTGACAGGACATACAAACGTCACAGGACAAATAAAGACTGTGTTTCTGCTGATAAGTTGGACTTTGAACAATTTTCAAATGGTTTGGTCCCCTCTCATGCGAAGTACAGAAACAGACTGAGCCGAACAAAACGCAGGCAGCAACAACCTGCATTCTGTGCTGTAGTCACTGAACCAGTGCAGAATGAATCTGTTCATCAGGACCCATGGCCTGGTCATCTACGAAGAGAGGATGTTCTCTGGACAGATAAATATCAGCCTCAACAGTCTAGCGAAGTCATTGGCAACTCTGCATCAGTAGGGCATCTACACAGGTGAAATGTGTCACTGCATTAATGCCAGATGGTTGTTGTATAGCCTGGTAATCGAGGGGATAGTTAACCCATAAACATGTTTATTCTAGACCAGCGGTTCTTGATCCTGGTCCTCGCGACCTCTGCATATTTTGCATGTCTCTCTTGTTTAACACACCTGATTTAGATAACCAGCTCGTTAGAAGAGAGCACCATGAATGAACTGTGTTCCAATTGACATGTTCCCTACATAGTGTTCACTGTTCTCTACTCCCTGCACACGGGAAATCGGCTGAAGTTTACTTCACTTAAAAACACAGATTTGTGCTGCAGCATCTCCACACAGAGACAAAACATACTCCAGAAGTGTGAAGGGTTATTTAACCGTAATCATGAGATTTGCATAGAAGTCACATCTCGCACACTTTAATACCCTTTGAATGGAACATATGTGCTTCTTTTGAACTGGAATCATGGCAGAATATCCCGTGATGTCCACTGTGCAGGGCACTTACAGTCAAATGGAACAAACCCCTGAAGCGGTAAGAGAAACATACAAAATGTGCTGAGAGGGGGGTCGCGAGGACCAGGACTAAGAACCGCTGTTCTAGACATTCTAACATATTCTAAACAGCGGTTCTCAGCAGGGGCCGGGGGGAATTTTATTAAGAACCACTGTTCTAGTAATTATTTATTATTATAATTTGTGTTTTTTAGGTGGTGATCCTTAATCATTACTATGTAAATGCCTTGAAGATTCATGTAAATTCACTTGTTAAAAATAATGTAATTTATTAAGAACATTCAGCTCTCAAAACTTACGGAATTCTTACATTTTGTTCAAATTTCTGCTTTGACACAATCTGTATTGTATAAAGCGCTATATAAAAAAAGGTGACTAGTTACTCATTTTATATGAACACACACACACAAAAAAATATTGTAGACAATAGGGGCCTTAAAGTCAAAAAGCTTGAGAACCACTGTTCTAGAAAAACTTTCTAGAATTATGTCACTTAATAAAATAATCTGTTAAGTATTTTTTACACACAATAATAATGGCCAATTATTAATATACTAGACAATATTGACATACAGAAGTGTATCTCATTTTGTTAATTTCTCCAATGGCAGCTGGTTGAAAGAATGGAAAATAAGAGCAGACACTGAGGAGAGGAGAAGAAGACAAGAAGAAAGGAGGATGAAGATAGAAAACAGTCATGGTAATGAAATTGTCAATATAGAACACGTGCAGTTATTGTAATAATGCAGTATGTCAATCAATTTTTTTCTTTAATTTCTAAAATTCCAAATCTCTTTACCTGTAGAGTCATGGGACTGTGGTGATTTTGAGGGTGATACTGTATCCATAGACCATGAACAGGAGCTGTGTAACACAGTGCTCATGATTGGTCCATCAGGAGTGGGCAAAACGGCTGCTGTGTATGCCTGTGCACAAGAGCTGGGATTCAAGGTCTCAGTCCAATATGTTCTCTTTATATCAATGCTATTACAAATATTACAATAAGCAAAATCCTGACTGTCTGTTAAACCAGCCGTAATTGTGTCTTCCTCTGTTTTTTGGTCTCAGGTGTTTGAGGTGAATAGCTCAATCCTGCGCTGTGGTCGTCTCATACTCTCCCAGCTGACAGAAGCAACTCAGTCTCATCAGGTCGACATTCAGAAAATGAAAACCCTCAAATCTGAAATCATTAATCAAAGCAAAATCAAACTTGATCCACCTTGTGAGTGAACATCTTGGATTATACAATAGGAATTCTTATTTAATTAGTTGCAGTGTTTCGCACAAAATCTCATGGATTCTCATATGCATTAAACATCAGTAAAAATGGATAAAACTATAATTTATTTTGTGTATTGAATCTGAATAATTTTGAAAACATTTACTGTATCTTCTTTTTTTCCATAGCCAAGAAAGGCCATATGAATCACCATCTAAAGAAAACTTTAACTTCTCCTAGCATTTCCCGTCTAAGCACTAAACCACAGCCAGTAAAACTCACTCACTTTTTCAAGTTGAGTAGCAAAAAGTCTGTAGGTAAAACATCTGATGGTCCTGAACATTATATACATGGTAAGTGTACTAGAACTAGTTTTATAAGAACTTCAAAAATGTACTTGAATTAACAATGGGCCTGGTTCACTACAGCATTTAATAGATGTCTCTGCTTTGTCTGGGTATAACGTCTGAAAAAATAATAATTGAGCATGTACTGGATAGTATAAATACGAACAATTGTGATTATTATTTTGATTATTTATAACAAATGTAATTACAACAGCTGGCAAATTGAAACCAGATGGGCTTCAGAGATCAGTGTCTGGTTTTAAAGACAATAGACAACGTGATCAAGAATCAACATGTCCTTCTAAAGATCCTACTTCACTTGGACAGAGCCGAACAGTCCCAATGTCACTTATACTATTTGAGGAGGTAAGAGTGATAATAGGGAAGCTGAACGGATTACATAACACTTCATTATTTGTATATTTGCTGTGTTAAAAGAAAAAGCATAACATTGCATGTTATAAAAGCATCAGAATTAATGAATAAATTAATTGTCTATTAGTATAAATAACTGGTTTTGCTGATTTAAACTCCTTTTTACTTGTTGACACAAGTTTTTAAATGTGCTGCTAATGTTAAAGGGAAAGTTCACCCAAAAATGAAAATTCTGTCATTAATTACTCACCCTCATGTCGTTTTAAACCTGTAAGACCTTTGTTTATCTTCGGAACACAAATTAAGATATTTCTGATGGAATCTGAGAGCTCTCTGACCCTCCTATATACAGCAAGGATATATCCACGATCAAGGTCCAGAAACATAGCAAGGACATTGGTAAAATAATCCATGTGACATCAGGGGTTCAGCTGTAATTTTACGAAGCTACGAGAATACTTTTTGTGCTCAAAAGAAAAAAACAACTTTATTTAACAATTCGTCTCCTCTTCATCACTCTTATGCAATTTTGGAGAATATCCACTGAACGCAAACAGCGTATGCTGTTCTGTGTCAGCTGCGGCAGTTGTGTCATATGGATTATTTTTCCGATCTCCTTGCTACATTTCTGGACCTTAATCGTGGTAGTACCTTTGCTGTCTATGGGAGGGTCAGAGAGCTCTCGGATGCATCACAAATATCTTCATTTGTGTTCTGAAGATGAACGGAGGTCTTACGGGTTTGGAACGACATTAGGGTGAGTAATTAATGACAGTGTTTTCATTTTTGTGTGAACTAACCCTTTAAATGTGTCCCCCAGGTTGATGTCATTTTCCCTGAAGATGTTGGATTTCTTGCAGCTATTAAGACTTTCATGAGCACAACCAAAAGACCAATAATTCTGACAACCAATGGTGAGCAATGCTTTACTGCATAAAATGCACTCAGGCATTTATTTGTTTGTTAAAATGTTTCTTCTTCATAGACCCATCATTTAGTAGAAGACTTAAGGGGCATTTTGATGAAATCCATTTACAAACTCCTTCACTGGTGAGAAAAAACAATATTTGAAAGCAGATATTATTGTACACCTTTTTATGCCACATACATGGAAAACTACTGTGCACCTTTTTATGCCACTATTGGTATGCATTTGTTTAAATTAGCTGTAATCTGTTGGCATTGTTATATCAGATAATTGCATAATTATTTGAAGTAATAATATTATGTATCATTTTAAACTTAGGAAACCATCAGGAGCTATCTGCAGTGTTTGTGTGTGGTGGAAAACATGAGGACAAATCCAGAGGACGTGGCTTTTTTGCTGTGTCAGAATAAGGGGGATATCAGACAGAGTATTCTCCAGCTTCAGCTCTGGGTCTGTAGTGGTGGAGGGAGCACAGAACTGCAAATCCTCAAGAACATACTCAAAGTGAGCCAGACTAATATTTATTTACTACTTTAGGTTTTCTGCACATGAAATTATAGAGATGCAAACAGTTGTCAGTCTCCAGAAGTTTTTCGTTTTGCATAATCGTGTGTTAGATCAATGTTGCGTAGTTACTGTACGTGTTGCTGCTCTCTTAAATCTTATTAGCAATATAGAATATTTGATTAAAACATCTTGTGCCCATATGTATCCTCAAAGTTTAGTTTTTTTTTTGCTAGTACAGTAACACTGCACTGTAATACAGTATATGTACTATGATACACTGAAATGTAAGTCTTGGTGTATTATTATTGCATTATCAGTTTTTAAAAATATTTACCTACAAATTAAACTGTGGTTGGTCACTTCACCTGTCCTCTATCTCAGACGTGTGACTTTCTTTCACAAAGATTTTTAGAAATATAATCCATCTCTGTAATGTCACACTGTAGTGTCACATCTCGCATGAGCTTTACAATGCGGTTACATTTACATCAAGCAAATTTGACCCTCTAATAAAAGCATATAGACCAATTGGCTGGAAGCAATGGTTTATAGTAATATATATATATATATATATATATATATATATATATATATACACAAGAAATTTTATATTTACTTGTATTATTTTTCTAAAAATCTGGTTGTGTTTATTTGAAGAAAGAAAGTCATATGTGGGATGAAATGAGGGTGAGTAAATTGAGAAAACGGACACTACGTCCATGTTTTTATACAGTCTATGGTGTCATTACGGGACCTTTACGGGTTGTGTGTGAACCATAGACTGTATAAAAACATGGACGTAGTGTCTGTGACGTCACCCATAGATTCCTAAAGAGCGTTTTTGAAGTGCAAAATGGGCGGAGCCGGCTGTCACCATCTTGGCAGTGAGTCACCATTTGTCACTCCCGGATAATTGAAAATGGGCAAAAATGTGGGAGCTGGTTGCTGAAGCCACGCCCACCAAGCTCGACAGCAGTGTCAGCAGCGGCAATCCACCTGTCACTCAAGTGGCCACACCCTTATTTATGCAGAACTTTAAAGCTTAATATAATTTAAACGGATTAGTTATTAAAAAAATTCACCCCCCTCACAGTTGTCACGAAGGGCAAAATTAGCTATATAGACCAAAATAATTTTTTTTTCTGTAAATTTGAGCATTTTAACATGGGGGGTCTATGGGATTGACTCCCTTTTGGAGCCAGCCTCCAGTGGCCAGTCGATGAATTGTAGTTTTAGTCACTTCCGTGTTGGTTTCAAGAGAGGGAGCGGGAGGTTGCCGCTTGGTGTGAACGCACGCACATATTCCAGGAAATCACTGGCAGTGTGAAAGGGGCAAAATCTAGTGACCCGGGAACAATTGCCAAGACGCATTACGCGTGTATTTGCCGGAATCGCAGTGTGAAAAGGGCTAGTAAACCACTTGCACTGATTCATAAACTGAAATTGATGCATGTAATCTGTTTAAAATTACACAGTGTGAATCCTGGACTGAGCTGGAAAACAGCAGGTGTCTGGAGATCCTGGCAGAGAAAATGGGAGCAGGTCTACTGTACTCTAACATCGAAAGTCTCTTTTCTCCACATTTCTCATCTCAATCTTCATATCAGCAACAATCAATAAATCTCAAGACGAAAGGAGAAAAGCCAATAAAAGGCTTGATGTTACAGACCTCCACAAATGTACACGAGGTTAGACCAGACAGGCTCTCTACATGCAGAAGAAAAAAACATTTGTCATCTTGTGAGCCAAAAACTTTTTCTTACCCACATCTCAAACTTTTCTCTTTGGATGCATCTTATAATTCTTCAGCCCCTTCAAAACAAACAAAATATTTGACTTCCGAAACAGATGTCCATGGACAAGATGAATCACTTGTGCTGGTTTTTCAGCACATGGTGTGCATTTCAAAGTTTTTTGAAAACATGTCTTTTCTGGATGCTTATTTACAAAGACCATCTCTCAGAGGAACTGGACTTTGTAAGTCGGAACCTCTTAGTTGGATGGGTGCCTCATTGAAGGACGGCTTATTGGACTTACCAAGAGAGGAGCAGATCGGACAATGTTTTGAGAATTCATCCCAGATATTGGCCATTGTGGAAGGTTTGAGTTTCCATCAGTGTCGGACTGAACTTTCTAGGATCTGGACGGAAACCACAAGACTGAGGAAGGAGCTGTCTTCAGAGAAATGGGAACAAATGATTTGTGCCCTGTCTCTGCCATCTGACAAAAAACCCCTCAGAATGTGTCACTGCAAATTCTGTGAACCTAGGTGTGTATTTTAAATTAAAATATTAATTAAGCTTTAACTTCATCAGTGTGTATATTATGCGTACTCTAATTTTTTGTTGTATCTGATTCTGACTTTTTATAGTGGTGTCCAGAAGCGCAATGAGATTGTATCCAATCTGATCTCCAGCAAAAAGTTCTATTGTCATAGTAATAAACATGTTCTTTTCATGGACTACCTGCCCACTATGCGCTCAATCTGCAGAGCTGAGAAAGTTAAAGAACAGTGCTCCTTAAGGTATTTTAAAAGGAAACTTCTAATGCTTAATATAAAATGTATATACAGTAATTCTTTAATTTGATATTTGTTCAATTTATGTTTTTTTTTTTTTCATCTCTCACATTCAGACATTCCCACTACCTCTCAAGCCTTCACCTGCCCAGAAGCTTGCTGGAATTCATGGCCTTGGATTTCCCTTGATGTGTGATTGACATACTGCTATAGAAAATCCTCCATGACTTCTAAACTGTTCACTGTATTGTGACATGAGTGTGACTTGTGTGTGTAGATTGTAGAGTCACAGAAATATATTTGTATAATAGATCATTTATTCTTGGAAAATAAAGAAATATATTTTTCTAATTAACTAGGAATTACCTCAAACGGGCATAATGATGTTCTCGTTGAGCATTTCAGTACCACTCATACTATCTATATACAGGGGGCACCAAAAAGACACTTAAGTTTCATTTAAAAATGTCTGAACTTCACTGTATTAGATACAAAATGTCAATCTAAGTGTCATCTGTGAAAAAATAAGGAGCTTTTCTTAGAATTTAATTTAGTTTCCTTAAACCACATATTCAATTGTTTTTAACCAACTGTAAGTTCTCCTTAATGGGATAGTTCACCCAAGTGATACTTGCAAAATGTATACTACACTTATATACAGCTTAGAGAATATAAACAATGAAAAGATAACCTACACAAATAATATTTACCCCTATAATAATCGGTGTTCACATTATTTTGTCCTAACAGTACACATTTTGGATGTGTGTCATCTGACACAACCATTTCAGGTCTTGAAGTCTCTACTAACAAGTTGATGCGTTGAATCAGGAGTGTTTTATTAGGGAGACATACAACATGTGCAGAGTTGGGGGTATCCAGGTCCAGGAAAAACTAATTAGTTGATAAGAGAAGTGCAGCAAGGACCAAGAGTTAAATATTGTATGAAGTTCAAAAAGTAGTTACGGGAGGAACCTAATCATCCAGTCCCGGCGATCATCATTACAAGCTTATATAAGCAGCACTCACTGCACCTTCCCAGCGTCTGTTCTTCCAGCATCCCGCCAACACCCCATCTCCTCTATTTCTGTTATTCTCCCTCTAGTTAGTACCGCAATGGGGGGATTTGAACTCTGAGCTCAAGCCGAGCCTCCATTGAGGACAGCAAGCCAAGTTTGTTTACCGCTAACCATCAGGACTGGATGGGCAGGCGAACTCGTGAAATAAAATTGAGTGTGGCAGGGATAGTTCCCCCAAAAGAAAGTTGTCATCATTTAATGACCCTTAAATGGTTACTCCACCCCAAAATGAAAATTCTGTCATTAATCACTTACCCCCGTGTCGTTTCTGTCATTCAAAAGCTTCGTTCATCTTCAGAACATAATTTAAGATATTTTGGATGAAAACCGGGAGGCTTGAGACTGTCCCATAGACTGCCAAATAAAATACACCATCAAGGTCCAGAAAAGTATGAAAAGCATAGTCAGAATAGTCCATCTGCCATCAGTGATTCAACTGTAACGTTATGAAGTGAAGAGAATACTTTTTGTACACAAAGAAAACTGTATCAGCCGTGCTACAAGGATACATTTTTTACGTGTATCTGGTTTGAAAGAAAACAGTGAATCAGCACAGTGTGGCTGACACAGATTTGCCAAATTGGCGCTACGCTGATTTGGAGAGACACATATTTTTCATCCAAAATATCTTAAATTGTGTTCCAAACACGAACAAAGCTTTTACGGGTTTGGAATGACATGGGGGTAAGTGATTAATGACAAAAATTTCATTTTGGGGTGGAGTATCCCTTTAAGTGGTTTTGGAATGTTATGGGTTTATTTCTTCTGTTGCAAAAATTTTTTTTTGGGGTGTGGTATCCATTCAGTTGCCGGTAGCCACTGATTTCCAGGGTATGGAGGCTACCAGCAACTATTTGCTTACCCATATTCCTCAAGATAATATTCTTTTGTGTTCAACAGAACAAAGAACGAAGCTCATACAGAAACAATATAAGGGTGAGTAAATGACGACAGAATTTTCATTTTGGGGTTAACTGTCCCTCTTTAACATTGCCGTAATACAGTCTTACTGTAGATTTTATTTAACCTTTACATTTTTAAAGTTTCTCCTCAACACAGACTAGGTTCTAGTTTAACACGTCTGTCAAGGTCCAGAAAAGTATGAATTTTTACACAGTGTGTAAAAATAAGAGAAATAAAAAAGTTTTTGTTTTGTGTAAAGCACTGCACAAAATTCTACTCAGTGGAAGGGAGAAGGAGCTCCAATGTCCAACAAATGAGAAATAGCCATTCAGTAGCGATTCACTCCCGCAGGAGTTCGAAAAACGCTATAGCTTGCAGGAGAGCGTCGCATAGCTCTTCCCCTCTGTTCCTACTGCTCATCTGAAAGGAGTTTCTGTGCTTTAACACCAAATCATGAGGAAAAAGAACACGTGGATCTTGCTTTATCACAGACTCCGTCATCATCTTCTTCACTGTCTCAGCTCCACTTGTCCGACAATCTCCCACTATTAAGTTGAAATGGCGGCCGACAGCTGTGCGCATCATGTTAAGGACCTTTGGGGGGCTTCCTGGTTCCCTCGCTGGAGTGAGTAAAGCAAATAGCATGGCCTCTACTGTTCGGAGATGGACCAAGACTGGATAAAGAGAAGTATTCTGGGGAGAGATGCCTGGCTTCTCCACCAAAAAAAAGTCAGCAGGAGGAAAGCTTGAAATAACCGCGGAGATCTAGGGTTGACAAAGAATATACATTATAAATATCATTACTGGTTACTCCAGTGCAAATTCACTATCAAATAAGATGCTCTATACAGAAGGTAAACAAGTCTTCAAAATATCTTCTATTGTGTTCTGCAGAATAAAGAAATGGATACAGATTTTACAGTGAACAATTCATCTATGCATGCGTTTAATTTTTAAACAGTTTTGGCCAGTTTTTCTTTACAATAATCCTTTTGACTCAGATCTATGTCACAGTAGTAAAGGAAAGGATCTGTCGCTACTTCTGTTACATTGCTCTTTAAGTTCTTCAAACCACAAGGGTTGCTGGTTTGCTTTCTTAAAAGGATATACAAATATTGTAATATGAATATAAACCTCAATACTGCTAAGTCTCAAAAAAATAAAAAAAAGTATGTCAAAAGGCACAATTTATTAACTCACATCTTCCAAATAATCGGATGCCATGTATGTTCCTTTCATAAAACTCTTGCACTCTGCTTGCTGCCAGTCTAAGACAGTTCTTGCACGATCCATGTGTGTCCATGCAATTTTATTAGTACCACAAACAATGGACACTATAGAGCTTGCATCCTGCAAAAAAAAATCAAAAATAAAACACAGCACAGAACAACATCTCACTCACAAAAGCTATAAAATGTAGTGGTTTAAACAGATTTGCCTCACCTCCAACAGAGCTCGGTCAACCTCAGGTCTTATAAATTTTGCCAGATGGACTTTTCCCTTTTTCCTCTCTTTCTTGTCAGCTGGATTAAGGATAGAGTTAAAGACTATGACAGCACTCTTGTGTTTCAGTAAGGGCACATTCATGACACTCTCCAGACTGTGGAATGGTCCGTGTGTGGTTCTGTGTTTGACAATGTTAACAGCTTTCCGTCCTCGTAGCAGTTTGACCTGTTCCAGTTCTGACTCTGTAGCTGTGTTGAGGCGCTGGAGTATGACAGCACGCTGCTCTGCGGTATAACACAAGTCCAAGGCTTTGTCCTTTTCTTGGCATAATTCAGAGGAAACTGATGCATTCAAGGTGTCAAGTCCACAGATCATGATTCTGCTCCTTCTGCAATAGGTGCACTGCAAAAATCTGAGCTCATATTTAGGCAAGTACCTCGGGGGGCGACAGAACAGACTGTAATGCCCTGTAATGATGATTTAGTCAGAAAATAATCAAACAAACATGCATACACATTATTAGACAAACCACAATCAAATTTCAGCTATAAAGCAGCTCCACAAAATACAAGTGTCATTATTCAGCTTAGTTAAATCTTAGACTTTTAAGTCCCAACTAAGAAACATTATTCAACAAACAAACTCTAATAAACATAAACAATAAATAAATACACAGATTCAATTAAAAAACTTACACATAATTAAATTAGTTCAACTGATAATACAACATCGAAAAAGATCTGTGATGTTTCAAGATTCCTTAAGATTGACACCGCAAGGGTTAGTTCTAATTTAATTTAATACCAAATATCTTTACAACAAGTGTTGTTATTTTTTATTACCTTTAAGGAAGATGGAGGACAGGAGGCGCTTTCCGATCTGCATGTTTGATCGGCACAGCTCTGTGTTTTCCTTACATATGACAGTGACCCATGCATTACCCTCAGAAGTCCTACGTAAAGGGCTGGCTCGTGTGGAAACACGGCTTGTGTGACTTTGGTTCCGAATACTTTATTTGAAAATAAAGCGACTCAGTTTCGATTCCGAGAACATCTTGGCATGCAGTAGCTATTATATGAGGATATTGTTAAGTTCGTGGCGAATAACCTTAAATGTTCGATATGTATGGAGATTTTCACAAAGCCGGTTACACTAGTTTGTGGGCATAACTATTGTCAGAAGTGCATTAAAACATGTTGGGCAAAGAGCAGCTTTAGACTAGCCTAAGCTGGCCAGCCTGGGATACCGTTTTTACCCAGCTAAGACCAGGGCCTGTTGCATGAACTGTTACATAAACTTCTTTTTAATTCAGTTATGCAAAAGGTAGAGTGGTCTTATTTGTATTGAAAAAGTAAGACTGATTACCCCTTGGCAACTGCTGGTGAAACTAGTTCTCAAGTCTTAACATGGTAGCTTTTTATGTAACTGGCCCCAGAAAACCATCTTAAGACTGATTTTCAGTAGGGAACTATTTGATTTTAAATCTAAATTAATTGATTTAAAATGAAAATAAAATAAAAAGTTATTTGTATTGTTTATATGTTAAAAACACACTTATGCGTTTTTACACTGGGCAGATACATATTTGGGGCCTGTTTCATAAAACAAGTTTACCAAATAAGCCAGGCTTATTTCAGTTAGCCTGACTTATTTTGAACCAAATCAACTGACAATAAGTCTTATTTGGTAAACTTGTTTTATAAAACAGGCCCCTGGAGTGCTAACCTTGAGCTTTTGCTAGCTTTCTAACTTTTAGTGTGACTGCTTGCTCTTTAGGATAGTTTAATGAAACGTCTGGATTGGTTACAAGCTGAGATCAAAAAGACGGAAGATACACTTTCAGCTGAGCTAAATTCAAATCAGGCCTTTGAGGTAATAAGTTTAATGCTTAATACTTTTAAATTTGCATGCAGTATATGACAAAAAAAGTATCTTAAACTGGTCATATGATGCTGCTAAAAAGAACATTATTTTGTGTATTTGGTGTAATGAAATGTGTTTATGCGGTTTAAGGTAAAAAAAAAAAAACATTATTTTCCACATATTGTACATTATTGTTTCTCCTCTATGCCCTGCCTTTCTGAAACGCATTGATTTTTACAAAGCTCATTGGTCTGAAAAGCGAGGTGTGCGATGATTGGCCAGCTATCCAGTGCGTTGTGATTGGCTGAATACCTCAAGTGTGTGACGGAAATGTTACGCCCCTCATCATACTGTGATGCCATTTCCCGGCACGACCAGAAAAAAACAATAAAACCCATTACTAACGAAGCATTTGTGATCGGAGAAATGACAAACAACAAACGCTGAATCATAAGTGGGAAATTCTTTGAATATAAAAAAAGTACTTACAGTCTGAGTCAGAACAGCCGGCAGATCAGGAAACAGTCCTCCATAAAATGTGTTCCACACATCTGAATATTTGGGTTGAACTGTTCTGGAACTTAATCACTGATTTCTAGTCATGTCCTCTTTTGGAAGACCAAACAAAGTAGTATCGCTTTCACAATGAAACACACAGTGTCTTCACAACATGGCGGCAGCAGCAACAACAATACTACAGCGAGAATAAAGGTTACACCTTTCTTTGCGTGAACATTTGGGCGGCGTTATGCAAATCTTCCCTCATCGTGACGTAGGCATGTGGGGATATGTTAGAATGAGTTTTATTTTTTTGGTTTACACTTTACTTTTATAAAGAATATCTCTTTGAATTTGAGACTTTAGTCTTTGCAACTTTACAGATCTTCTTTATGCACCAAGAGCTTGTAACACTCCAAAGAGAAAGGAAAAATTTAAATCACATCATATGACCCATTTAAGAAATAATGAGTGAATTTTGAATCACACTCAGGACGGGTTAGAAATTCACAGTTCCTGGATTGTTTAGATGGATGTTTCCAGTTCATCTTTAGACAGTGATGCTTCAAGTTGTTATGCTGGGAGAAGTTTTAGTCTGACATCAGGGGATCACCAGGAATGACCTTCTCAGTCTGAAGAGGTACAACACCTTTGGTATCTGATGATATACTGTAGCTGACATATAACAAAACCATATGACTCGGAGCAAGACCCATGAAAAGTTGTGTTTGTATGTATGTGTACAGTTTTCTGTGTCGGAAAACGGCACATAACATAAGCCATGACCTATTTACAACCCACAAAGTATGATCTGCATCTGTTCAAATGCACTTTACTGCTCTCACCTTCCTTTATTGAAAGCTTTACTGATTTTTACATATATCTCAATTCTTTTGTAGTCTCTTTAAGCTGTTTTAAAGCTATTGTTGTTGGACCTCCCAAACAGTTTTAAAAACGTAAAAGTTTGTCTAAAGCACTCTCTGATTCTGGCTTATGCACTGTGACATTGCTAAATGATTGACATGCACCTCAATTGTCCTTTGATCTGCTAAACAAAGAATGGGACATTTATATGGGCAAAAACTATAAATGATTGGTTTTTATGCTTATTGTGGGGCCACTAATTTATCCAATTTATGAAAATATTAATCTGCATTTCCATTTCTATTCAGCAACGACACATTAAAAATGACAGTAAATACCTTTATAATGTTTCAAAAGATTTAAAATAAATGCTGTTCAAAAATATTAAACAGCACTACTGTTTTTTTTTTTATCATTGATAAAAATTTGAAATATAACTCAGCACCCAATCAGCATTTTAGAATGATTTTTGAAAGATCATGAAGTCTGAACACTGAAGTCTGGAGTAATGATTGAAAAACAAATCAGTTTCACATAAATTAAATTGTTTTAAAATGTAATGAAAATTTTGATCAACAAAATATGGCCTTGCTTAGCACAAGAGACTTTCAAAAAATATTTAGAAAATCCTACACCCCAAACTGTTAAACATTATTGCAAACATTTTGAGGATTCGTTATAAATTATATGTCAAGTCACCTTTATTTATATAGCACTTTATACAATACACATTATTTTAAAGCATAAGTTTGCACAGATGGGAAGTGAATGAGACCCAATAATGTTCTGGCAAGATGTCTATATGAGAGGTTTGCGAACCAAAGTGTTTTCATCAAATCACCCCAGCAAGTTTACAAACCCGATTCCAAAACAGTTGGGACACTGTACAAATTGTGAGTTAAAAAGGAATGGAATAATTTACAAATCTCATAAACTTATATTTTATTCACAATAGAATATAGGTTACATATCAAATGTTGAAAGTGAGACATTTTGAAATGTCATGCCAAATATTGGCTCATTTTGGATTTCATGAGAGCTGCACATTCCAAAAAAGTTGGGACAGGTAGCAATAAGAGGCCGAAAAATTTAATTGTACATATAAGGAACAGCTGGAGGACCAATTTGCAACTTATTAGGTCAACTGGCAACATGATTGGGTATAAAAAGAGCCTCTCAGAGTGGCAGTGTCTCTCAGAAGTCAAGATGGGCAGAGGATCACCAATTCCCCCAATGCTGCGGCGAAAAATAGTGGAGCAATATCAGAAAGGAGTTTCTCATAGAAAAATTGCAAAGGGTTTGAAGTTATGATCATCTATAGTGCATAATATCATCCGAAGATTCAGAGAATCTGGAACAATCTCTGTGTGTAAGGGTCAAGGCCGGAAAACCATACTGGATGCTCATGATCTTCGGGCCCTTAGATGGCACTGCATCACATACAGAAAAGCTACTGTAATGGGAATCACAACATGGGCTCAGGAATACTTCCAGAAAACATTGTCGTGAACACAATCCACCGTGTCATTCGCCGTCGCCGGCTAAAACTCTATTTTTTTTTTCCCATGTATTCTATATAAAGGTCTCGTTTGGCTTTCTGTTATTTAACCATTTAGTCACACAACCATAATTATTCTATAGAATTAATAATGTCCCTTTTTTGCTATCCTCATTATTTCTACAGTTTTGGATTGTGATACTGCTAATATTGTTGGATCCTTTATGATGTTTTCTTCATTGTATTTTGGGCGCTTTAGATAAAAGTTATAAATTAATATAAATGTACTGCTGATTGCTGTAATATACTGTCATTTTAATGGTTAAGAAAATAGATGTAATGTTATGATGTATGATATGTAAATGGTGATTTTCAGCTTGCAACTTCATACTAATATAAAACCGATGAATTGTGCGTTTTCTTTTGAATTTTGCGTAGTTTGTCCCTCAATGAGAACCGTAGGCATGGTGGAGGTCAGAGGGAGGCGTGTGTGCAACACATCTACATCAGTTAACAGCCGCTGAGTGACTCCATCTCTTTAGACTCCATCAGTACCAATAGATGCAGATGCTTATATTATCTAGAGAACGTCGTATCCCATGATTTTACAGAAAATATTTAAATCAATTTGATTGGTCATGATGTCAAGCTTACTTAGTGTCGGGGTTGATGTGCGTTGTTGTGGACGTGTGTAAAATCCTGAAGATTATAACAGGGTCATTCTGACTTCACAATTGGGAAATATGCGAAAAGACGTGAGGATTCTGTTGGTTGGAGAACGTAAGTGTCTTATTGATTACATGGTTTCAGTGATTCACTGTTACGAAACGACCATAACCTTAAAATGAATTAAACATTTACACTCTTCTACTGAAATACTGAGCTTATATACGATACAAATTGCATTGTAACATTAAATAAAATCGCTATCATGTCTGATGACAAGATTTCCGTGTTACTGCAATTTGAGATTGTCATAACCTGCGCCTTCTTGTAATGACAGCGCATTGAGGGATAGTGGATCTCCTACAGTATCTACAGTAGTCAACGTTTTTGGCCATCTTTCCTTGCGTGTTTCAAGTCATCCGACTGTAGGGGTTCAGTTTGAGCTTAAATGAGTGTGTATTGCCCGATAACACTGTCTAGGTAGTGTGCTCACTTTAGAGAATGTTAAGCAGGCAGCTCAGTAGCTATCTTTTGGGAATGCTGCCTTAGAAGCAAGTTCATTAGCTTTACAGAATGTTGTCTAGGCAGGCAGCATTTGCTAAATACAGTGAGAAGTTCTGTTGTGGTGCATAAGAGGTTCATCTGTGACTATTTTTTAAAAAAATTTTATTATTTTTTTTTTTATTGCAAAGGGGTTGGTAAATATTACAGTTTGCCAAACTCAAATGTATTTGCATATCTAAGCTCTGCAAAGACATAAAACATATTTCTGTGTTTTATGACCATAAGAGGGCTACGTATAGCTGCACTCTAGACCTGGTAGCCTATAACATATTATAAAAGCTCTTCACCACTGAAATATAAATTTAAAATTGTTTGTGAAATGTTAAAGAATTCAAGGTTGTTCAGATTGATGTGTGAAGGAATCTGTTAATGATCTTATTTGTGTAAACAGCCAATGTGGGGAAGACGTCTCTGATCATGACACTTGTCAGTGAGGAGTTCCCAGCAGTGGTATGCATTATTATTAATAATATTACAGTCTCTTTAATAATTATTATTCTCACTGACTTTATTATTTGCAACAGTGCGTCTGTCTGTTTTCAAAATGGATGTTTTTGTTATAATAGGTTCCTTACAGAGCTGAGGAGATCACTATACCAGCAGATGTCACACCAGAGAGAGTCCCCACTCATATAGTGGACTACTCGGGTATTAAACAAGAAATTAAATTATAGTGGTTTTCTATTATAGTTTGATGATGTACGACACTTATATTTAAAAATATTTGCCTTTTTTAAAAAAATTTTTTTTTTTACTCAGAATGCACAAAAAAAGTCTTATTAACATGATTTATTAGAGAGGACTTAAGTGTTTTTTTTTTTTTTTTTTTTTTTAATGTACACAGAAGCTGAACAGACAGATGAACAACTGTACCAAGAGATATCAAAAGTAAGATTGATACACAAAACTTAACACACACACACACACACACACATACATGTATGATATTTTGATTTCCTCAGAGAAATTATATTTGCATTCCTTTTTAGGCCAATGTTATATGTATAGTCTACTCAGTGAACAACAAGAAGTCTATTGAGAAGGTGAGAGAACTTTATCATACAAACTAGTCTTCATGAAGTAAGTCAGAATAACGTAATAATTTATGAATAATTTATAGTTATAATTATGGTTATAGTTACTGTCCTTCCTTGGTGTGAATAGGACTTAAAACATATTTATATAGCTTTCAGATTTAATAAATCATGTCATTGTTGCAGGTGACAAGTCATTGGATTCCTTTGATAAATGAGAGAACAGACAAAGACAGCAGGTAGGTAGATACAGGTGTATAATGCATTAGTTCTCTGTGTGTCTTTCTCACAAATACACAATTACATGCTCTTCTTTAAAGGTAGATTTAATTTTAAGGGGGGGGGGGGGTGTATCATATATCATATCATGCTTACCAATTTTTTTTCTTTTTGTTTTTTGCTATAGGCAAAATTTATTATGAAAACATACTGTACCTTTCAGAAGCTGAAACATGATTTGTCCAACTAGATCAATTATTGAAATCGGGCATATTTACATGTCACTAATTCCTCTTGGGTGATGAGGAGTATTTGCCATGAATAATGAACCTTTCCAAACATTCATCTGTGGAATTACAAACATTTTTATATCTCTCGGATATGATAGTTAAATTTGTTTTTTAATGAATTCCAATCATACATACATGGAGTGCCTCCTCATACACAGTTGGCAATAATCTTCAGTCAGGAATTGCAGCTATGTGAAGTATATGTACAGGAATGCTGTGGGATCTTCTGGACTCCCTTTTCAAATTTGGCTCCAGTATATTGCATAAATCACTGATTCTTAAGTGGGACAAAACTGGGTGCAAAATTAAAAAAATAAAACCTTGTACACAAACTGAAACCACCTTTATGTATCTTCTATGTACTAAGCTACTGAATCTCCCAACCTTTCTCTTTCCAACCGCTCAAAATGAGCTTTTTTAAATTTATTTATTTATTTTTAACTTGGACTGTGTAATATAATTTCAGCTTTATCTTTAACAGCAATCAAGATGTTTTTTAACATTTCAAAACACATTCTCATGCTAGCAGACAGATTACACTTTCACATGTGACCAACAATTCAACAAAAAATATAACATATCATAATGAAATACTATCAAAATATTCAACTGACGGAGGTGACAGAGTTGACACATCGGACGGTGGTGAACTTGTAGTCGTTTGAATGATCAGATACATTGAATCAACCAGTTACTGAATTAAAACAAACACAACAAACAGTGAGTCTGTTATTGTTTGTAAAGCTTTTATTCAAGAGTCACATTTAAGTATTTTGATATATTATTGGAACACAAAATTTTACGGTGGTGACATCTGACGGTTTTGACCGATTTCTTTCACAAAACAAATGGAGTTCATATAGTAGACATTTTGTTTTTGTTTTTCTGTTGATGCTAGATGCTAATGGAACCTGCTTCAGGAGAATAAAATGATCTTAATATTTCAAATAATTTCCTCAGAAATTGGAAGATGGTGTTGACATATCATGGTTGTGACACAGGAAATATTGACATTAGGATTTAAAATATTCTAAAACCATAAAACCTACCAGAGCCTGTCTGACACTGATACTCTGCAGAGGTGAATGTGGCAAAGGGGGTCTGTTAGAGTGACAGCTGTCCCTGACATACTCAGATTTTATTACAGTTTAATATGTCTGACGGTGTTGACAAAAAATGGCGACACAATTTTGAAACCTTATGAAACATGCATGTGTCACTGAAACCCTAACCTTGCTTTTGCTTTTGATAAAACAAGCGCTTTTCCATCATTAAAAAAACCCCAAAAAACACATTTTTATCCATTTCATAGCATATGAATAATTGAACCCTTCTCTGTGGACACACTGTTTAAGAAGTAGTGAGAAGACAATAAGTGTCATAGATTTCACATAATAATGATAAAATTAAATTGAAGGGGATAATTGTGTAAAATACATTCTATTCTTAATCCCCCATAACATTTACAATTGAAAATATTTTTATTTTTAAACCAAAAGCAGTTAGAATTGCTGGATGTGTTTTGTCCCATGTGTCAAGAATCACTGAAATACAAAAGAAACTAAGTGGCCATGAGCAGATAATATTCAATGAAAGTTTGCAGACAAGTACTACTGGTGCTCAGAATATGCTAATCTATAATAAAAAGGAAATGCAGCTGTGTTCAATCATTTTTGTTTATCAAGAAATTGATTTTCATATTGAACTAGTTGATTAATTAATTAATAGATTTGTATATTATTATATTGAATAGTGTCATCAAGATGCAGTTATCAGATTGCATAAAGTTCAGAAGTTTAACCCTTCATTTATGTGGTCAATTTTTAATAGTTCCAGCTAACATAAAAATATGAAAAAGAATCTGAAAATTTATGTTAGAACTGTTTTGTGAATTCTTTATACAAAAGCTCATATTTCACAAATGAGGTCCAAAGTTTGTTAAACTTTGTGTGACTGTTGGCTATTTAACATCCAAAAAACAAAAAATCTATATTATTCTTTTGCACAGCCTCTTGTACTTTATTGCCTAAAGTCACAATGAAATGGAAATAGGGATAGATCTTTTCTTCCATTTTGTGCCATATATCCAAGTGTAACAGAATTAGTTCTATGCATTGGTTGTTGATTGGATTTTGAGATGCACTCATAAATAGGTCCAGATGAAGGTGAGCTTATTTTTTTAATTGAAACATATCCATGGAATAATCATTCACAATAAGATCTTTTACATATCTATCAAGATCTAAAATATAGTGTAGTGTATATAGTGTATTCATTTCATGCCAAACTTACACAATTGCCTTACAATTCCAAGATTAAGAGTTAACAGCAGTCAGTATGTTAATTCCCTGGTATGCTAAAAATAGCCAGAAGCTATTTGTGTTCACCTTTTACTGTGTGTGTTTGTTTAAGGGTTCCTCTGATCCTTGTGGGGAATAAATCTGATCTGGTTGAGCACAGCAGTATGGAGACTGTCCTTCCCATCATGAACAAATACACAGAGATAGAGACCTGTGTGGAGGTATGCCATACCTTGCATATATATATATATATATATATATATATATATATATATATATATATATATATATATATATATATATATATATATATATATATATATATATATATATATATATATTTGCGTACTGAGCAGCTGAATGTCTCTTAATCCCTAACCTTTAACTGTCATATAGGTCATGTGATGTCTGTGTGTAGATTCTAATACAGTTAATTAACTCAAAACCTTTGCAATCAAAGAAAGAGGCTGCCAATCCTAACAATCTCCATCAATTTATACACCTCTTTGAAATGTGAAGTGCAGTGTCAATTGCAAGACAATGTCAATGATACATAAGAACATTATTTATGATAGTTAAAAAGTAGGTATTTAAAGAAACATGATGAGGTTTCTGAAGATCTTTATTAAAAAGTTTATTGTGACAAAGTACATCTAGCACTTTGGGTTCAGCAGAGTCAGAAGGATCCTAGAACATCCAAAACTCAAACCTTGGCACAGTCATAAGCTATGATTCCATCACCCTGTTTTTATGCGCATTTTGAAGTTTCGCCTCAGAAACGAGTGATGGAAATGGCAAATTTCTCATAAATTTCGCAAAAAAGTTTTATCAGTCACTTGAGTTGGTTTTTGGTTGGTTTTTGGGGTAATGTGAATAATGGGAGATGGAAATGCATTTGCCGAGTAAATTCCTCCAATGTGCATCAAAAAAGTAATGTGACTTTGCGCTATGGCACGGCAAAACCTAACTAACCAGCAGACCGATGTTGTTCCACAGCATCTTAAATGTTGTTATGGTCATTTTGAAATGCCCAAGCAAAGTCCATCATCAAAGTATTTCTGTATAATTGTCTCCAAGAACTGTTACACGACTGTGCTCCCAAACAGCAGGAATCCACCTCAGAAAGCAGTGACTGCATTTATATACAGTGGGTACGGAAAGTATTCAGACTCCCTTAAATTTTTCACTCTTTGTTATATTGCAGCTTTTTTTCCTCATTAATGTACACACAGCACCCCATATTGACAGAAAAACACAGAACTGTTGACATTTTTGCAGATTTATTAAAAAAGAAAAACTGAAATATCACATGGTCATAAGTATTCAGACCCTTTGCTGTGACACTCATATATTTAACTCAGGTGCTGTCCATTTCTTCTGATCATCCTTGAGATGGTTCTACACCTTCATTTGAGTCTAGCTGTGTTTGATTATACTGATTGGGCTTGATTAGGAAAGCCACACACCTGTCTATATAAGACCTTACAGCTCACAGTGCATGTCAGAGCAAATGAGAATCATGAGGTCAAAGGAACTGCCTGAAGAGCTCAGAGAGCTCAGAGACAGAATTGTGGCAAGGCTTTGTGAGAGAGGTAAAGAAGAACACAAAGATCACTGTGGATGAGCTCCAGAGATGCAGTCGGGAGATGGGAGAAAGTTGTAGAAAGTCAACCATCACTGCAGCCCTCCACCAGTCGGGCCTTTATGCCAGAGTGGCCCAACGGAAGCCTCTCCTCAGTGCAAGACACATGAAAAAACACCTGAAGGACTCCAAGATGGTGAGAAATAAGATTCTCTGGTCTGATGAGACCAAGATAGAACTTTTTGGCCTTAATTCTAAGCGGTATGTGTGGAGAAAACCAGGCACTGCTCATCACCTGTCCAATACATTCCCAACAGTGAAGCATGGTGGTGGCAGCATCATGCTGTGGGGGTGTTTTTTTCAGCTGCAGGGACAGGACGACTGGTTGCAATCGAGGGAAAGATGAATGCGGCCAAGTACAGGGATATCCTGGATGAAAAACTCCTCCAGAGTGCTCAGGACCTCAGACTGGGCGAAGGTTCACCTTCCAACAAGGCAATGACCCTAAGCACACAGCTAAAATAACGAAAGAGTGGCTTCACAACAACTCCGTGACTGTTCTTGAATGGCCCAGACAGAGCCCTGACTTAAACCCAATTGAGCATCTCTGGAGAGACCTGAAAATGGCTGTCCACCAACGTTTACCATCCAACCTGACAAAACTGGAGAGGACCTGCAAGGAGGAATAGCAGAGGATCCCCAAATCCAGGTGTGAAAAACTTGTTGCATCTTTCCCAAAAAGACTCATGGCTGTATTAGATCAAAAGGGTGCTTCTACTAAATACTGAGCAAAGGGTCTGAATACTTAGGACCATGTGGTATTTCAGTTTTTTTTTTTTAATAAATCTGCAAAAATGTCAACAATTCTGTGTTTTTCTGTCAATATGGGGTGCTGTGTGTACATTAATGAGGAAAAAAAAAAAGAACTTAAATGATTTTAGCAAATGGCTGCAATATAACAAAGAGTGAAAATTTAAGGGGGTCTGAATACTTTCCGTACCCACTGTAGGCACAAGCAATTCAGTATATATGAAAATTATTATATTCAGTGGCTTTTCATACTTTTCTTAGTGATATATATATATATATATATATATATATATATATATATATATATATATATATATATATATATATATATAGTATATATGAAAATTATTATATTCAGTGGCTTTTCATACTTTTCTTAGTGTTGGACCGCTTCTCTTCTCCATCTACATGACGTCATTAGGATCTGTCATTCAGAAGCATGGCTTTTCCTATCACTGCTACGCTGATGACACTCAACTCTACTTCTCATTCCAACCAGATGACCCGACGTTAGTTGCTCGCATTTCAGCCTGTCTGAGTGACATTTCTAGCTGGATGAATGACCATCACCTTCAGCTCAATCTTACTAAGACTGAACTGCTGGTGGTTCCAGCTAACCCATCGTTTCATCACAACTTCTCTATACAGCTGGGTTCGTCAACCATAACTCCTTCCAGGACAGCCAGAAACCTAGGAGTTGTGATGGATCATCAGTTAAGCTTCACAGACCATATTGCTACAACGACCCGCTCCTGTAGATTTGCTCTTATTCAACATTAGGAAGATTAGACCCTTCCTGTCAGAGCAATCCACCCCAACTTCTTGTCCAAGCTCTTGTTCTCTCCAGACTGGACTATTGCAATGCTCTTCTGGCGGGCCTTCCTGCATGTACTGTCAAGCCTCTGCAACTGATCCAGAATGCAGCAGCGAGGGTTGTCTTCAATGAGCCAAAAAAACAGCCCATGTTACTCCTCTCCTCATCAGGTTACACTGGCTACCAGTAGCCGCTCGCATCAAATTCAAGGTACTGATGCTTGCCTACAAAACGACCACTGGCACGGCGCCAACTTACCTAAACTCACTAGTTCAATCTTATGCACCCTCCAGAAGTTTGCGCTCTGCAAGTGAACGACGCCTTGTGTTGCCATCCCAAAGAGGTTCAAAATCACTCTCACGGACTTTTTCCTGGACTGCTCCCAGCTGGTGGAATGACCTCCCGATCTCAATTCGAACAGCTGAGTCTTTACTCATTTTCAAAAAACATCTAAAGACTCATCTTTTTCGCCTGCACTTAACCAACTAATACTAGTACTTACCTTTTTTCTTTCTCTATCATATTCCCAAAAAAAAAAAAAAAAAAAAAAAAAAAAAAACCCCTGGCTACGTGTTCTGTACTACACTAACTGAGACTTGTCATAGCACTTGTATACCGTTGTTGTTCTCGTTGATCTGATTGTTTCTACTGTTATTTTTTGTGATTTTTTTTTTATAATTTGTTCTGCTAAATGATTAAATGTAAATGTTAAATGTAGTATACCGTTGTTGTTCTCGTTGATCTGATTGTTTCTAGTTTTACCAGGAAGTGACAATTTTGTTCTCTTTTTCTCAAAGTTAAATTCTCAACTTTGAATGGAAACTCGGCTACAGTTTACTACCCCTAATGTAAATGTAGTGTTTTACCTCTTTCTATAGTGTTCAGCAAAGAATCTGAAGAATATTTCGGAGTTATTTTACTATGCACAGAAGGCTGTCCTTCACCCTACAGGGCCTCTCTACTGTCCAGAGAAGAAAGAGGTCTGCACATATATGACTACATTTTAATGATTTATGTTAACAGATAGTACTTGTTTTGTACTGATGTATTGTGTTCTGAAGTTTAACTGTATTTTATTTGTTTTACAGATGAGGTCTGCCTGTGTTCGGGCATTGACACGTATCTTTAAGGTGTCAGATTTGGACAACGATGGCATTCTCAATGATCATGAGCTTACCTTTTTTCAGGTGAGATTTCTGCTGAGTAGAGTATATTTTTCATTATAAAGTGCATTATTTGTGGACATCCACTTCAAATTAATAGGGTTATATCATAATTAGGGGTGTGTGATATAGACAAAAATGATATCTCAATATTTTCTTGGATTTTGTTGATAATGCTAATTAGAAATATTTTGCTGAATGTGTTTTTTTGCACAATTTGCATAAATAAGTTTTTTTTTTTTTTTATGATTAAAAAAAAAATTGCTAATGGCCAGTAGGTGGTGGCAAATCATTGTCTTCATGAGTTGAGTCATTCAGATTATTTATTAAAACGTCTTTATTTGAATCATTCATTAAACTGATTTGTTTGCAGATTCATTGAGTAAAAAATCACTGTTGTGTGCTGCTCTAAGACGCAAAACAGTAGTCTACAGTTCTTGTGGTTTGATTTGGAAATTTTTCTTGACATGAAGCAAAAACAGATCATATTGCCAATATTGTGTAAAAATGTAACTCAAAAAGTTAATTTATTGTTTATTAAACTGTTTTTATAAAATCAATGTCATTCAACATCATGATGATATTGGGAGGGGGAAACAAACACTCTTGCTTGTGTGTTATTGTTTAACTATATAATTTGATGTAAAACAAAATGGCCTTGTATATCTTAAATTTCTGGGGCATTCTAATGGGATTTAAATAGCTTCCATTAAACAGTGAAACTGCACTCTTGCACATCATTTAATCGTTAATTACAATATTAATATAGATGAAAATATCGCACACCACTAATCATGATATTCTAGAGAATTGTTTGTTTCCAACTGCTGCAACAGTTCAGGGAGTGTCCTTTCTGCTCCAGCCTTACTTTTGTGTTGTGTGCAAAGTGAGGTCCATAATAAAATGGGAGGAACTTACCTGGCCTGCACAAAGGCAAGAACTGAACAATGACAACTTTAAAAAGAATTGAAACCAAGCCAGGTCCCATCGCAAACATCAGTGCCTGACTATATTGATGTTCTTGTGTCTGAATGGGAGAGAAAAAAATCCTTGCAGCCATATTGTAACCATAGACTGTATAAAAACATGGATGTAGTGTCCGTGACTTCACCCCTAGGTTTCTGAAGAGTGGTTTCGAAGCTCAAAGTGGGCGGAGCGGGCCGTCGCCATCTTGGCAGCGCATCACCACGCGTCACTCCCGGATAATTGAAAATGGGCAAAGAGGCGGGAGCTGGTTGCTGAAATCACACCTACCTAGCTCGATGGTGGTGACAGCAGCAGCAATCCACCTGTCACTCAAGTGGCCATGCCCTTAATGATGCAGAATTTAAAGGCTTAATATAATTTAAACGTATGAGTTAAAAAAAAAAATTCACCCCCCTCAGAGTTGTCATGAAGTGCAAAATTAGCTATATAGACCAAAACCACTTTTTTGTACCAGGCTGTCAACACATTTTTTTTTCTGCTTTAAAGTTGTGCATTTTAACATGGGGAGTCTATGGGACTGATTCTCTTTTGGAGCCAGCCTCTAGTGGCCAGTCAATGAATTGCAGTTTTAGTCACTTCCGTGTTGGTTTTAGGAGAGAGACGAAGGTTGCTACGTGATTTGTAATATATAATAAAAAGTCTTCCCAGGTAAGTGGAGACTGTTAGGCGATAAACCCCCTATAAATGCCAGTGATTTTGAAATAATTGCTCAATGATTATTCTTGGACCATGCAATTGTATTTGTGGTCTTCTTTGTCCCCTAAGGACATGTTTCTATTTATTCTATCTTTAAAAAACATTTGTAAGTCCAAACCAATGGTTAGTTTAACACAAAATTAAAATTCTGCCATCATTTACTCACTCTCATGTCATTCTCATAAAAATTCTCATAGAAAAGTGTTGTTGATGTTCGAAACACAAATGAAGGTATTTTAATAAAACTTGAGAGATATCTGTCCCTCTATTGGAAGTCCATTCCATTAAAAAGTTAAAGGTGCTGTATGTAAGTTTTTGACTCTACTAAAGCATAAAAATATAATAATATGTTTGCAGATATTTAAGAAACATGCTAAGTTAACACTTGTTTATCTGAAAAACAGTGCTACAGTCAGTTATTATCCTTTGAAAATGTGTGTTCTGGGCCGGAATGACGGTCTCTGTTTTGGTTGGATCTCGGCACCCCGGGTTACCAGTTGGCGGAAAACACAGCCTATTTCATTTCATTCATCATCAAGTGCCCTCGTTGTTGTTGGTGTCGTCAATCTGGCAACCTGCGTATGCGCCAAGTCCGAGGAGGAGGGGCCGGGTGAAAAATCCTCTCCAATATTTTGAATTTGGACTGCAGTACCTAGTTCAACCACTCGGTGTCAATCCTACATACATACTTCTGAAGAGACATTGTTGCTTTAACATGATGTTGCTTTAATATTGTAGAAATGGACTTGGTCGCTTTAACAAAATGAATTGATTCAGTTAAGGTTTTTATTCACATAAACAATGATCAGCACACATACATAGAGCACATCAAATGCACTCACTATACACACAAGAAGTTTTGGTTGAAGATCAAAGAAAGTCTTAGGGGTTTTGAACGACTTGAGGGTGGCAACTGTGGCTAACAGAATTTTCCTTTTTAGGTCAACTTTCCCTGTAAATTCATTCATAAGGTTATGGTTTGACTTTAAGCGAGATT
Source organism: Cyprinus carpio (assembly GCF_018340385.1). Lineage (NCBI taxonomy): Eukaryota > Metazoa > Chordata > Actinopteri > Cypriniformes > Cyprinidae > Cyprinus > Cyprinus carpio. The sequence continues at coordinate 11,100,721 of NC_056602.1, forward strand.
TCAAGTTCAAATTGTTTTCCTTAAGGTTTGGGTAAGGTATTTGTGTATTTAATATGACTGTCTGATTCTTATTTGTAGAGAACTTGTTTCAACACCCCACTAGCCCCACAGGCCCTTGAGGATGTAAAAAATGTTGTGAGAAAAAACCTGACAGATGGAGTGCGTGACAACGGGCTCACTCTCAAAGGTGAGGCTGCATTTGTGAAGTTTAACATTTGCAGGTCTTGAGCACTTGTTCTCAGTCCAGGTCGTTCCCAAGAACTGCAAATTTTGAATGTCTTCCCTAATTAAGACACCTTATTTCTATCATCAATTCATTAATAAAGGCTCCACGACCTGAACTGGGTGAAAAAAAGAGCAGTGCTTGGGTACTGCAGGACCATGTTTTACAGACTTAACCTTTGAGGCAATGGTTCCACTGACAGTCAGTTATCCTTGTTGCCTAAGGGCAGGGAAATGACCCAGACTGTGAAAAAGTTTTGAATTTTAGTGGCAGCCTTGTGTTTGCTTAGCAATTCTGTTCAGAAAGGAATATGCTGAACTTCTTGATTTAATCAATCAACATGGTAATTTTTTTAAACAGGTTTCCTCTTCCTACATACTCTCTTCATCCAAAGAGGAAGGCATGAGACAACGTGGGCTGTACTGCGGAGGTTTGGATACGATGACGATCTTGAGCTGCATCAGGACTACCTGTTTCCTCTGTGAGAACAACTGCTTCCAATCACTCAATCTTTTAACCATTCATATTTATTATGAAGATAAGTTCTATTGATTTAGCTTTTCTGGAGAGACCTCAGTATATGTACTTTTGGTTAAAATATGATGTAGTTTTGCATTTCTCAGTGAATGTAATAGAATTTCTCTTGAAATACAGATTTTTTTTTTAGTTTTTACTTAGTCTTAGTTTTAATATTTTTTTTGTTCACTGTCCAGTACAGCAAACTTGATATATATGTGTATGTAATGTAGATATGTATATATATGTGTGTGTGATAGTTTCCTAAGAGTAATTAAGAACAGTGTTGAACTCTTTAAGCCCCTTTCTTAATCTGCTTTGATCGCTCCCTATTTGAGACTTTGTAGAAATCCCAATTTAATCCAACTATGCTAATCTGCTAATCTTGCAGTTATCGACATCTGACTCGATGTTTATGTTCCTACAGGTTAAAAATACCACCAGACTGCACCACAGAGCTCAATCACAATGCTTACCTGTTCCTACAGAGTGTTTTTGACAAATATGATAAGGTAAAAGTGTTTTAACTGCCTCAGAAACGACTGACGTGACTGACAAATGTTTATCAGAATCCAATAAGACAGACAAGAAAGAAACCCATTTTATTAAAAGGTTTAGAGAAAAATGTCGGTCACAAAAGTGGTAATAGATTAAATTCTAAGAGGCTTTAATTGTTGTTTTCAGGATGTTTCGTTTTTATCTTGTTTTTACTAAAGCATGTTTGTATCTGCTTTAGGACAGAGACTATGCATTGTCCCCTGAAGAGCTTATGGATCTATTTGATGTTTTCCCCTATGTCCCCTGGGGATTGGATGTGAACAGTACAGTTTGCACTAATGACCAGGGCTGGATCACATACCAAGGCTATCTCTCTCAGTGGACGTGTGTATTAAACATGCCATGTGTCTCAGTTCAAGTATTATAGTTATCCTTGATGAACGATGATGCATTACTGTCTGGATGGTTTTGGAATGATTCATGAGTTTATCAGTTATCAATGTTTTTTGCAGGTTAACGACTTACCTGGATGTACAGCGATGTCTTGAATATCTTGGTTACCTTGGTTACTCTATCATTGCTGAGCAGGAATCTCAGGCCTCTGCCATAGCAGGTAAGTTGAAAGACATATGTTTGCTATATAACAAACCTAATTATATATAATTATATAGTTATATACATTTATAATTACTACTTCTGAGTAGTTTTTGGATATTAGAACATGCAAAAATTCTATCTGGGGCATTTTTAAGACTTGATTTTTCATATTGTTAACTCACCACTTAGCCTATACACTTCACACTACAAAACTGTTTGATTTTCTTTCCTTTTGTCTATTTCTTCTGCGATCCACATTAGAAACAAAATGGGTGTTTGAAGTGACATGAAATGGAGTAAAAAAAATGACAGAATTTTAATCTGGGTCATTGAGCCCTCTTGTGGTTGTAAGAGTGACTACAGATGCAGATTGCAGGAGTCACATCTCATTGACATAATGTATTTGGTTAATTTGCATTTTATTTATAGTTCTTAAAGTGCAGTATGACACCTGTGGTCCTCACTGAATGTGTTTGCACATGCTAGTGACCCGTGACAAGAAGCACGACCTTCAGAAGAAACAGACGCAACGGAATGTATTTCGCTGTCATGTGTTTGGAATAACTGGAAGTGGCAAAACTGGTTTCCTGCAGGGCTTCCTCGGCAGAAACCTTGTGGTCAGTTGCAACAAGAAAACCACTCTAAGTGAAAACCATATCCCACACAGGCCTATTAACTTAATAGTGATATTTTTTGTTTTGTCTTTGGAATGAAATAAGCAGTTTAGTTAACAATTTTCAATAAATTTCAATTTTTTTCAAATTTGCTAATGTATTAGGGTTTATGATAAACAGTTTCTACAGGATTTATTAATATAGGTTACTGTTATTTTGTAAATGTACGACTGTTTATTATTAATTCATGTTTTTTCATAGTTTATTAATGTTAAATTATACAACTTTGAAATGTTAAAAATGCATTAGGTAAGGGTCCATCATTATTTAATGATACTTAAAGCTGCAGTCCATAACTTTTTTTGGTTAAAAATGACCTGAAATCAATATTTGAGCAAGTACATAACCAGCCAGTGTTCAAAACTATCGCCTTTAGCCCGATTCACAACGGTTATCTTATAATAATGTTTTTCGTAATTTGAGTGGTACAGGTATAAAGTCATTACTTCACGTCTGTAAACAAAGAAGTTATCCTGGCTACTAAGCTATCGCATGTGAGGATCCTGCAGGCGGCAGATCGTTTATAGCATTTCCTCACAGCAGCTACAATAATTAATTTTATCATTTTGATGGCGGATTGTAATCCAGAAAGGATTATGTGTTTATGAAACACATGTGAATGAAATGAAATTATATTCCAGTTTCAAATGTGCATTTGATTACAAATAGCCTGAAGATTACTCAAGACAACCAGTTCGAAGGGAGCATTTTTGGGTTAAAAAATTTCTTAATATGAAATTCGAATGGTATGACAGTTAGAGATTAGACTGTACAGAAACTGAAATCACACGCTGATATACACAATACACATAGTCATAGTCACGCAATGCTGATGTTGTTAACATTAAGAATTTGAGAATTTAAAAAGTTTAACAATAATAATAATAATTTGCACGGTTCGATGTGATATGAACTAACTGATCATTACCATTGGTAGTGCGATTTATTGTAATGCAATGCATATTTAATGCTCAGTTGGTCAGAACAAACGTGGCAGACTTGTTACTTACGTGTTCAGATGACAATATCTGGTGAAAATTCTTATTTGGGTCATATATTCCAAGACATAGGCTAGAATCTGTGATTGCGAAGTACAGTAAAGACCCACACCAGTGTGGTGACTGACTGCCAGTCTGTGCACACATTCACCTCAAAACATTAGATTTTCAGCATTTAGGTTTTTAAACAGAGATGGCGACAAAGAGGCAAAACTTACGGACTGCAGCTTTAGGTATTAACAAATGTAAAGTATTGCAGAAGCATTATTATAATCCCTTGCGCAGTTTTAAATTTCATCAGAGGTGTTGACACCCAACAACATAATTTCAAAACCAAGGCATTTTACAATCTGTGGTATTTCTGATATCATTTGCATTCCATTCATCAAAAAAAATTAGAAACATTTATTTCAGATGTGGCATTGTCATGATTAATTTTTTTTATTTACTGTCTGTTCTTCGCAGCGTCAGAGGGCCATAAAAGAAGAACACAAATCATATTATGCAATCAGCACTGCACATGTGTACGGACAGGAGAAGTACTTGTTGGTAAATAGTTATTTGGCTTACAGGAACTTACACTTTAGGGTTTTTTTTTCAGTCTGTTTAACTATAGTAATACTATACACTTTTTTTGTGGAGAAGCATTCCTCAAATCAATTGCTCTTACATCATGCATTTAAGCCATATAAAGATTTGAGAGATTTGACCAGTGTTTATCATGATAGTTTCCTGAAAAAAAGATGCTGAATCTTTGAAACTTTGTTCTACGTTTGTTTGTTTTTCCTTCAGCTCCATGAAATCTTTCCAGATTTTGATTTCCTGTCTGAGACTGAGCTTTCATGTGACATTGTGTGTCTGATCTATGATGTGAGCAACCCTTGTTCTTTTGAGTACTGTGCACAAATCTTCAAGGTTTGCTTTTACACTTTTACCTTACCTTTTTTGCTTTACAAGAAAGAGCAAAGCCAATACTGTGTCTAATTATTAAATACAGAGGAATTAAACTGCTATACATTTACACATGACACATTCCTTTATAACTGTAATTTACTTTTAGGCTATACATGCCATATTCTACATGATATCTTATGATATTTACTGTTTTCTATTTATATAATACTGATGTATATGTTCTAAATGCATCTTTTACTTTATTTACCAGCAATACTTCATGGATAGTAAGACTCCATGTATGTTGATTGCTGCAAAGTCAGACCTGCCAGAAACAAAGCAGCAATACTGTATGACTCCACTGGAATTCTGTCGCAAGCACAAGATGCCGCCGCCTCAGTCCTACACCTGTAACACAGCTGTGGCTCCCAGCAAAGACATCTTCATCAAGCTCACCACCATGGCTGTGTATCCGTAAGTGATCTCTCATTTTCCACAATTTTTGTGGGTACTTTAACACAGGACCGGAATTCTATATAATTCTTCTTACAGGTCCCTTTGTTTATCAGTTGTCACAAATGATTCATTTTGAATTTTTTTTTGAGTTTTAATTGACTACTCTTGTTTATCTCTCAGGGGTTATTTCCAGATACAGATAACAATAAAAACAATACATTCTTAGGTGGTTGACTCAGAATTACCGATTTCCCTAAAAAGAGAAAGCTTCTCCACACTGTCTGGCTGCAGAGTGTCTTATGAGTCAGATGACGGTTTTCTGTTCTTCAACTGCAGTCTCATCATGAAATCACGCTGTGTACAGTACATATGCATTTATATTCAGTACAGTTTGGGAAATCTCCAAGCGTGTGATATAAATTATATTTTCCCCAGTTTTTCCCCTCAGTGTAAGACAACAAGAGAGACAATGTAGACAGGAAATACTAGAGAATGTTACGCTTGTTTGAAAGAACATTCAAATTAACAATGTGCATTTAATTCTTTCACTTCTTTATTTCAAGACTTTCCTCTGTCTGTTAACTCAGAATCACACTGTTTTATATCCTGTTTCTTAGTGACTCATTTCTGCTGTTTGCCTGTATCTTTCTGTGTGTGTTGGCAGCCATGCGCGTCTGCGCTGCATGTGTACCTGTAACAGGTGTACCTTCTGTCTGTGTCAGAACTTCCTGAACTCTGAGCTCGTGCAGACGGTTCGGACCAAACTCTACACTGTCATCTTTAGCAGGTTCTCAGGATGGCTTTATCTTGGTTCATCACCTTTCCTCTGCACTTATCTCTCTTGCTTTTATCGTAATTCATCCTCTTTTTTTTTCTCTCTATTTAATTATTCTCATTCTGATTCACATTAATTTGGCAGTTTGGCAAAGTGCACCTGGCTTAACATGCTAATAAACACTTGACCATATCGACTACATGAAAACACATAAGTAGACAGGCCTAGGCAATAGAGTTGTTGCAGTTAAGATGTTCTGTGGACTTTTTTAGCTTATTTCAGTGTTGGGCTTTTGGATACCTTTTCAGTTCAGTCCAGATTAGTTATATAACACTTCTCACAAACATGTAGATCCAAAGGAGCTTAACAAAGAGTAGTGCAGTGCCACACAAATCCCTGCAGTGAACAAGTCAAATGACAAGGAAGAAACTCCCTAAGATATTTAGGTAGATAAGAAAAATCCTTCGATGGAACCAAGAATGTAGGGACTTTATGGCTGGGGAAGCCCACTTTCTTGTGCCTTATACAAACATGTATTTGTAGTTGATGATATTGACTATATTGTTTAATTATACATAATGACTACGCTGCCTTCTAATAAAATAACAATTCATAGAATGTGAAACAAGTTATGGCTGGTCTTGAGACTGTCATGGCAAATGGGCGGCAGGTATGGATTTGGGGTTTAGATTTAAGCACAATCCTGCACATTCTTCATGCTTTTAAAATTCATGTCTAAATTCATGTCATTCTCATCTGACTTGCAACTTGCGACATGCAGCAGTTCAGTCTTTCATTCTCTTACAAGTTGCAACACAGTTGATCTAGTTAAGACCATTTTCCTCTTTATTTCCTCTTCTTAAAGTTTCTTTGTTCTCCATCTGCTGTTGCTACTTCCTGACAGAGACATTTTTCATATATCTTCATCCTTCAGCTTCGATTGAGTTTTGTAATGTTTTAGTTTTGAACATTCATATCATTTTCTTCATTCCCTTTAAATAACACATTGTATATCCAGCATTTATCCTCCTGTTCATTTGAATTCTTCGTTTTTTGTTTTTCTTTACGGGCATTGTTGTCCACTAAATGTGTGATTAGTTTTATTTGAATGTTCACTACAGAAGTTAAACTATTGATTTATCTTATTTATCTGAAACACTCACCCTCATGTCGTCCCAAACCTGTACAAGTCTATTTCTTAAGTTGAACAAAAAAAAGATATTATGAAGAATGCTGGTAATCAAACAGTTGTTGGCCCCCATTCGCTTCCATAGTAGGTACACTCTTAAAAATAAAGGTGCTTCAGAAGGTTCTTCAAGCGATGCCATAGAGGAACCATTGTTGGTTCCACAACGAACCATTCAGTCAAAGGTTCTTTAAAGAACCATCTCTTTTATACCTTTTTTTGTAATCTAAAGAACCTTTTCACCACAAAGAACCTTTTGTGAAACAGAAACTCTTGTTAAACCTTGTTAAAGGTTCTTTATGGAACCATTTAGACAAAAAGGTTCTTCTGTGGCATTGTGAAGCACCTTTATTTTTAAGAGTGTAAAAAAACTTTCTTTTGTGTTCAACATAAGAAAGAAAGTTAAACAGGTTTGGAACGACATGAGGGTGAGTAAATTATGACAGAATTTTCTTTTTGGAGGTGATCTATTCCTTTAAGCTACAAAAGCTGTATAGTTAATCGAAATGGGTGTTAGTTTATTGTGACGGGATTTTATGTAATTATTTATTTTTCATTTCTGAGGCATTTTATGTATGGTGAACTGAAGAGCTCTACATTTTGGCTCAGAGCGAGTGTTGGAGCCACAGTTTGTGCCATGCTTGGCTTTGCAATGTACAGAGCCCTCCTTAGACCTCGATGAGCAGACCCAAAAACTTACTTCCTTCATTTCCTGTCTACCCTAGTTATTTCCCATGTACAGGGAAATCCAGTAGAAATATTTAGTTTTTAAAAAAGAAAGCATAAAGTAACATAGCTGTTATATTTCTATTTCTGTTTAATTATTACTGTAGTATGTACATTCCCAGGTCTTGGGACTCTATTGAGACAGAAAACTAGAACGTTTTTCTTTAAATATGATGCAAGCAAACTGTAAATATGTAAATGAGAGAAAATATTTATTTGTTACAAAGTGAATAAAAACATATAACATTCATATTTAAAGCCAACAAATACAACACTTTGCTCTCACTTTTGTCTCAAAATGTCTGATGGACTGTCTGCAGTCCAAAATCAACCAAGTGTGAGAGAAGACAGGAAGTCACATCTTCTGCTTGTGTAAATGCGAAGCTGTGCAAACAATCTTGTATGTTATTTGCATGCTTTAATTTTTGACAAATGTCAACAGAACAATGATGTGAAAGTCTTGTCAGTTTCCGCCTTTACCAGCATTTCAATAAACAGGTCCTTCAACAATGTATTTTTGTGAAATCACAAAACTTATTTTTTTAATGCAGAGAATGTGCAGACAGTGGGGAAAAACACTGTTGCCAGTATATCACAAAATACTTCATCTATCTTTTATCAGAACTTTTTTTGTGCTACAGAAAAAATCAGATCATTTCTCTATCAAAAATGATGTAAGCTGACATTCTGTATTTGTAGCATTAAAATTATGTCTTGAAGTACCATTAACATGAAGGTATAGAGATGAAAGATGGAAAGACAAAATTTTATGCAAACAAACAACTTTTAAATCTGATGATTCCGAAAGGTTGTGTGGGTGAGCTGGAGCATCATGATGAACATCAGCACTTCAGTAGAGTCCCTTCCCAGTCAACACATTTTGTTAAATCAATTGACATAAAGGTTTTGGTTGCTGAACAAATGGGCCACAGTGCTGTTTGCTTCCTCCAGTTTTGCAATATCAGTATGACAGCTTGTGGCTTTTCCTTTGGTGGGCCGCACCCTGGCCATCTCCTCATAAACAGGAACTATAGGCTGTGGCTTTCTACGGTTAAGCGCTTTACACTGTATGTGAGAGGAAACAGGTAGAAGGGAGGGTTTAACCGAAACTCTGAATGTGTAGTGGGGAGAGACAGCTTCTTTAAACCACATATTAGATAACAAATCTCTGTCACATAAGATTTAAATTCCAAATGATTGAGAAAAGTATTCCAATTCCTTTGTTAAAAGAAAAAAAAAAAATAATGATATTATTACTATGGCCCAATTGTTATGCATTACTACTTCTTTCAGTTAAAAGCAGTCTTCATTGACTAATTTAGAAGTATATTGTATTTCCATCTTGCCTAAAGAACAACTCAGTAAAACATGGCACAGGTTATCTCACTCTCCCCAAATATGAAACTTTAATTAAAATACTTACACAGTAAGCGATAGCGAGAGTGAAAACCAGAACACCCAGCAGACATGCAGCTCCAGAGATCACATACAGCAACAGCAGGTAACTTGAACAATTACAATGAGCTGCAACAGTCACAACAAAAACACAAAAAATGCTTAATGATATCATTTGTTGTATTTCCACACTTTATATGGTTATTTACATTTTACATATAAACATTTTGTGGTTGCTGCTTTTGAGACATTTCTTTGCTTGAGTGTATCAGCTATTCTTTCACTCATAGTACTTTGTTACATAAACTGGGGTACTAAATTGCAGGTATCTAATATCTTGATTTAATGGCTTGCAACATGTTTCCATACAGTTGACAGAAAAATTCAGATACTACAAGCTAATGTAGTGAAAAGTAACAGTAATCAGTCTGTTCTTGTTGAGGTAAGGTATAATAAAAGCACATTGCAGGACTAGCCAATCAATATCAAATAATTTATTGTCCTACAGTTCTTTCCAAAAAACAGCATGCCACACTGCATGAAAATCATACACTAAGTTAAATATTTTCAGTTAAATAAAATAAAATGCATCTGTATGATTTTGCTTTTTTTTAAAGGGGTCATGATGTGATTTCAAGCTTTCCTTTCTCTTTGGAGTTTAGAAGCTGTTTGTGAATAGATCCCTAAAGTTGCAAAGACTAAAGTCTCAAACCCAAAGAGATATTCTTTATAAAAGTTAAGACTTGTCCACGCCCTCCTAAAACACCTTGTTTAAACCCCCACCCCCCCCCACCCATATCTATGTCACAATGTGGGTAGATTTGCGTAATACTGCCCAAATGTTCACGCAAATAAAGAAAGGCATAACTTTTATACTTTCTGTTGCTGCCTGCACCATGTCGTGGAGATGCTGTATCATAGTGAAAGCGAAAATACTTTGTTTGGCCTTCCAAAAGAGAACACAACTAGAAATCAGTGGTTAAGCTGTATTTTGTCGTGGAGATGCTTTTTTGTAGTGCATTTTATGGAGGACTGTTTCCCGATCCTGGGAGAGAAGACTACAGTGCCGGCTGTCCTGACTGTAAGTACATTTTCATATTTAAAGGATTTGCCACTGATGATTCAAACACGAGTTTTAAGCAGTGTAGAGTAGCGCTTGTTTGTCGTTTCTCTGATCACAAATGCAGACATGGTTTTATGTTTACGCGGCGCAATGCAACGCAACGCCTAAAAGGACAAAATAAGTCATTATAATAAGTAATTATGTCCCCACTGGATGCAACAAATGGCTCATTTGTAATGGGTTTTATTGTTTTTGTCGTCGCGCCGGTGTTCTGACCGAGACACGCATCACAGTATGGTAAGGGGCGTAACATTTCCGTCACATGCTTGAGGCATTCGGCCAATCACAAAGCACTGGATAGCTGGCCAATTAGAGCACACCTCACTTTTCAGACCGATGAGCTAGGTAAAAGAATGACGCGTTTCAGAAAGGTGGGGCATAGAGGTGAAACAATGTACAGTATGTGGAAAATAATATAAACATATTTCATTACACCACATACACAAAATAATGTTCTTTTTAGAAACATCATATGACCCTTTTAAAGATAATGGTAGATTGAATGCAAGATTAATCTATTTGGGGCTATTCACAGTGTTTGAAAGGGAATTTTACCATAGACCTCATATTTGAAGTGATATCAGTAAAGGTCACCTACAGAAGTCTTCAATGTAGATGAAGAACTCCATCTTGCCAGGAACATTCTTATCATATGGAAGAGCATCATAGTGGAATTCACAGTGGTACACATCTGTGTCCTGTCCTTGCAGGTTTGAGATTGTCAGATTAACTCTGTGGTTGTCCAGCTCATCATGTACAGTGATGCGATCCTTGTCCTCAGATTTATTGATAAATGGTTGGAATCCTTTAGAAAGATACATCACTTGTCTGGACTGCAGCAACCTGCGTTTCAGCGAAAAGGCAAATGGGTTTTCTTCTTTTTTTGCAGATTCACAGGAAATGTCAATGGATGAATTTCTTACTCTGTGGATATAAACAATACCCCCGTATGCTGAGGTGAAATGACTTAAAGTTAGTCACATTTGATAGAGGAATCACATGCATTGCAAAATACATTCAAGTTACACACAGTTTCCTAACACAACTGCTCTAGACTGCTAAAATAAAATCCAGCATTAAGTCAAATGCAAAAATGTAATATGTAAGTGTTCTGTAAATTTCTGCATGTAAACTTTAGTTTCACTGCTGGTAATTTTTTTAAATTACCACAATTTAGTCAGTCTTTTATAATCTTCAAAAAACTACAACAAAAGTTAAAATTGAATAAAGTATTAACTTACCAGTTACAGAAGGGGTGATAAGAAACAAGAGTACAACATGAGCATACTTAAAACCTAACATTATTAAAAAGTAAAAAAAATAACATAAAAAAAAAATAGTGACTGGTTAGAAAGCCAGATAGCCTCTGAGCATAACGAAATCATGCCATGTGAGAATTTTAAGCAGTGTTTTGACTCCACCTTGAAGCTTGAAGAGGAAAAGGAAACCAGTTTCATCATTGTGAAAACATACAGATTTTTGGTTACAGAGTCACACTTTAGTTTGGGAACCAATTCCTATTATTAACTAACTATAACTACCACTTTTGCCTCAAAAAACTCCTAATTACTGCTCATTAACAGTTCCTAAGGTAGTTGTTAAGTTTAGGTATGGGGTAGGATTAAGGGATGTAGAATTTTGTCATGCAGACAGGCATTATGTGCTTTATAAGTACTAATAAACAACCAACACATTGGTTGTTTATTAGTACTTATCAATTCTGATTATCTATTTACATCATGAGACATGTACATGCTGTTACACATCTGAGAGGGTAGTCCGTGCTACTATGTAATTGTAAACAGTGCTTGAGGTGAAAAAAAAAAAGTCAATTCACCTTTATTTATATAGCGCTTTTAACAATACAGATTGTCAATGCAACTGCACAGCATTAATTAGGAAAATAGTGTGTCAATAATGCAAAATGACAATAGTAAACAATCATTTTTTCAGTTAAAGGCAGTTCATCATTGAATTCAGTTCATCATCCAGCTCAGTTCAGTTTAAACAATATCTGTGCAATCAAGTCAACGTTATTGCTGGAAATGAAGTGTCCCCAACTAAGCAAGCCAGAGGCGACAGCGGCAAGGAACCAAAACTCCACTGGTGACAGAATGGAGAAAAAACCTTGAAAGAAACCAGGCTCAGTCGGGGGGTCAGTTCTCCTCTGACCAGACTAAAACCAGAAGTTCAGTTCCAGGCTGCAGCAAAGTCACATTGTGCAGAGGACTCAGCTGGTTCCTGTGGTCTTGTCCCGATGGCCATCTGAGGCATGACTTTCAGGGCTGTAGAGGTCCTCTCTAGGCACTGATCCACCATCTGGTCTGGATACGTACTTGATCCGGGTGACTGCAGTGACCATCTGATCTGGATACAGACTGGATCTGGTGGCTACAGTGACCTTGGAATAAGCGAGAAACAGACTAATATTAGCATAGATGCCATTCTTCAAACGATGTAGCAAGTACATCAGGTGTTATAGGAAGTTTTGCCAGTAAGGAAACCAGTTTCATCATTTTGAAAACATACAGATTTTTGGTTACAGAGTCACACTTGTGTTAGTGTGTGATGTGTAAACCAGGTTAAAGAGATGGGTCTTTAATCTAGATTTAAACTGAAAGAGTGTGTCTGTCTCCGTAGGTTATTCCAGAGTTTGGGTGCTAAATAGGAAAAGGATCTGCTGCCCGCAGTTGATTTTGATATTCTAGGTATTATCAAATTGCCAGAGTTTTGAGAACGCAGCGGACGTGGAGGACTATAATGTAATAGGAGCTCATTCAAATACTGGGGTGCTAAACCATTCAGGGCTTTATAAGTAATTAGCAAGATTTTAAAATCTATACAATGTTTAATAGGTAGGGCTAATATGGTCATACTTCCTAGTTCTAGTAAGAACTCTAGCTGCTGCATTTTGGACCAGCTGGAGTTTGTTTATTAAGTGTGCAGAACATCCACCTAAAAAGCATTACAATAATCTAACCTTGATGTCATAAATGCATGGATTAACATTTCTGCATTTGACATTGAGAGCATAGGTCGTAAATGCTAGAAACGTGGCTTTCTAAGGAAAGATTGCTATTAAATAGCACACCTAGGTTCCTAACTGATGACGAAGAATTGACAGAGCAGCCATTGAGTCTTAGACAGTGTTCTAGGTTATTGCATGCAGAGTTTTTAGGTCCTATATAATTAACACCTCTGTTTTACTCATCATACTCATCATCCAGTTCTCTCTCCAGACCCCAGACCTTGATTTCCAAATGAAATGCAAAATTTACTTTTATCTGAAAAGAGGACTTTGTTTCTGAGACATGTACATGTACTGTTTCAGAAGTGGCTTGGTAGCCCTTTTCCTGAAGACGTCTGAGCATGGTGACTCTTGATGCACTGACTCCAGTTTCAGTCCACTCCTTGTGAAGCTCTCCCAACTGTTTAAATCGGCTTTGCTTGACAGTATTCTCAAGCTTGCGATCATCCCTGTTGCTTGTGCACCTTTCCCTACACAATTTCTTCCTTCCAGTCAACTTGGCATTTAATATGCTTTGATACAGCACTCTGTGAACAGCCACCCCTTTCAGTAATGACCTTCTGTGACTTACCCTCTTTGTGGAGGGTGTCAATGATTGTCTGCTGGACCATTGCCAAGTCAACAGTCTTCAGCATTATTGTGGTTTCAAAGAACAAGAGATACCCAGAATTTATACTGTAGGGATGATCATTTAATGAAACTCAAATGTAAAAATTCTAATATTTTAGAATCATCAAAATTAAAACAAACAAAAAATATTTTGAAATGTTTTGCTTTACATGTAATTAATCTAGAATATATGAAAGTTTTTTTGATGAGCACCTATAATGTATCTTTTCAAGGTCAGCAAAATATAAATTGAAAATTTTTAATAATTGCAATGGCAAAGCAAATAGGGATTATTTTTGTTAGATCACAAAAGACCACAAAAGAGTATGGGAAGAAACATGCCCTAAATTTGGTTATTAAATTTATTAAAATGAAATATATATATTTGGCAAGAAAGGCAAACTCCAGCATATCATGGAATAATATTAACAACAACAAAAAGCTCACAGAAAATAAAGCATACATTGACTACAATGTAATCAGTTATCATTCTTTAGTTTTCTTTGTTTTTGATTACAGCAGCTATTCTCGTTAGCACTCACTCACTTTTGACCACCAACTGGAAATCGGAAAGAACAAAGTTCTAACCAGTCTGCTGTTGATAATTTTTAAATTCATGAGCGTGGGAGATTGAAAAAAAATATCATATTGATTACCTGTTGAGAAGATTTTACACTTTCAAAGACATCTTTCAACTTTGGATTAGAAGCGTAATTGTGGTCTCATAAGACAAAGCTTGGGAGATATCTTGCTATTTTTACTTCTGGAATGTGTAGAAAACTACTTGAACTTAAACTAGTACTGTATATTGCATATGAAAATCAAAACAATGAAACAGTCAAATTAGAATACAGATGTTTATTTCACATTTGTAACATCACAGCAAAAACAAAAACTTTTGTTATAAATCCTTACAGTACTTTTCGGCACTGAATTTTCATGTTCTGACTTAGCAATAAATATAGAACTTTCTCCTTCCAAATAACACCTAATTGGGAAGAAAAGATGAAAACCTATGGTGTGAAATCAAGTAACACATCTGTAATTTTGACAATCGTTAATACCATGGTTATGGTGTGTTGGAATAGGGTTAAAACTAAACTCTGTAAGACAGTAGCTCTTCAAGTGCAGGGCTGGCAAACCCCTGATTTAAGTGCATTAAAAGTCTGACAGATGTGAACACGTTAAATGGCGTGACTGTCTGGCAAACACTTGACTGGTTAAATATCTTTAGAGTTCATTTTTCCTGCTTTTCCCCAAACGCTAAAATGGTTTCTGGTAAATTCATTACATGAGAAAAAGAAAAGAACATGGGTGAAATACAAAAACATGCAAAAAAATCAGATCCTTTACAATGTAACTCGCACAGTGGCTCTTACCTGCAGACCAGGAAATGCTTCCAAGCCATTGTACCAATTTAATACTGGTAACTGAGAAATATCAATCAAGCATATCACAGATAAATGTGTGGTGCATTTAAAATCCAACTTCTGGAAAGATTATTCATGCAACTAGGTTATAAACAAAAATGTGTAATTTAACAGTTAAAAATATTAAGGAGTGATTACGTCTTTTTTTTTTTTTTTTTAAACTATAAATGACTTTTAATGGTGTTAACACTGAATACCTTTATGAACATTCCAGAACAAACTTGTTATTGACAGAGCGAGTGTATCTGTAATGTCATTATGGCTTTATCAAGAAAACCAACCTGCCTGAAGTCTTCACTGTTCAGGAAACACACTCACACAAAAACAAAATCAAGAAGAAAAAAAAAATCTAATTAAGTATGTTTATTACAATACATACAGCAAAAAAAAAATAAAAAAAATACAGAGAGACACATTAAGCCTTGTGCTATTTAAACCCTGAATAAATGGATGCAAATAGTAAAAAAAACAAAAACAAAAAAACAACAACATCATGACAACAGTGATCTGAAGCCCTCACCAAGCTGATGTTGGGGACGTAAAGTCCAACAGCACAGTATGGTGCTGTGAGGGCTTCACTACTAAGATAAAAGCAGAAATCTTACTGGGAACTTGCCTTGAGTATGGAGATACTGTTAGGCCAGCGGCTTCAATATATTATGAACCTTTGTCTAATATACTGTACTTGTACAACCTGAATGAAACACAATAGGAAGAAAAGCAATACATGTATCAACTGTAACATTGATACTGCTGTTATCTTCTTTGTCTTTATTTAAGGGCTGAATCCAAAACTCTTGTGTGATATTATATATCTCAAATGTCCAGTATGCAGTTTTTCTTCAGCAGTGGGTTTAGAGCTCATTGGTTTGGCTACATTAAAAGCACAAGATGAGAAAAGGTTTAACCTCCAAACCTAGTGGGACGACAGCGCTGTTTCAGTATCGGCTACCTGGAGACATTACAGGTGGCCTTATGCCCATGGGAGGCCCAGGTGGGCCAGTTTGGTAAGGGGGCACCATTGGGGCACTCTGTCCATAAGGAGGCATGCCACCACCCATATAACCAGGCATGCCCTGTGGAGGACCACCATACTGACCTGAAAGCAAAAATACATATAGTGACTAAACACCTAACCAGTTAAGGCCTACCATACTTGATTTAAAATTCCCTTATTTTAATGTCAACATGTGATTATGGCATTAAGTGATGATTATGGATGTAACAATTTATAAACTCATGATGAAAAAAAAATAATAATAAATAGGTCTAATTTAAATTTAAACTTGAACAGAAATTATAATATCTAAAGATACAATCTTACCATGTATGGGATGCCTCATTCCAGGCTGCTGAGGAGGTATAACCTGCTGGGCAGGTATCATTCCTCCCACTGCTCCACTAGGGGGAGCCGAGGCAGCAGCTGCTGCAGTCTGCCCAGGCCGAGGGATTAGCCTCTGGTACCTAGGCAGCTGAGCACGTCTCTCTTCCTGAATTGGGGCCAAGACAATGACAATGAAATCAGACACGTGCAGTAACAAGAACACACTTTGGACTGCATGTATTCTCACAACATCAGCTAACTCTTTCATTTGTGCTTCAGCAATATTTCATAATACCAGTTAATGCATTCACAATTACTTACTGTCAAAAAAAGTAGTTAAAGCAAAACTCAAACACTCACCAGCGAGATATCCTCATCAGGGTGCATCAACTTACTGGTAGCACTCAAGGTGGTGAGGGTGGCTGGCTTACTTGTGACTGTGGCAGGGGGCTTGGCCACAGTGCTGGAGGAGGCAGCAACAGAGGGAGCGGAGGAAGGCTGGGTGTAGGCTGGGAATGTCACCTTAGGAGAATCAGAGGTGGTTGATGACGGTCCTGATACCGTCTGCTGCGCCTAAAATGAAAGCAATATTTTCAAAACATGTTCACAATTAAGGCAAAGGTCCTCCCCCATCACAGTGCACACTGCCAAATCATCATCATTTACATTACCTCAAAATTCCAACCAGTGTTGCCAGATGTAAGATAATAGTATTTGTACGATAAATTTGACCTCTGTACGATGTAAGATCAATAATGAAAAACATCCCATAACATACGATAATTTCAGAATTTTGTGACACTTCAAACTATGGTGTTTGTAATCGTAAGGCTTATTATACTCACTGATTGTGCAAACCTCAGAGTGTGTTAAGAATGCGGGAGGGTGCCCTGCTTTCAAGTCAGTGAGCTCCAGGGCTGCACAATTAATCAAAATTAAAATCGCAAAGCTGATCAATCACGATTGTCATGCGCATCTTTCAGTGAAGCACGGTTCTGTGATCCGTGCTAGTTACATGAGGGCTAAACGCTGGGTGAAAAACTGAAGCTGGTGCTAGACGTCACAGTAGAGAAAAAAAGAATCGCTACTTCCGTTTCAAGCTGACTTTAAATGTGGTATTTTCCACGTGCTTTCAGATGGAGCAGCATTTACTACGGAGACATAGTTCACTGACAAGCTACGCAAACAGCTTTCATAATCGCACGATTAAAACACGATTATGAACACGATTTTGCGTAGCTTGTCAGTGAACTACGGCTCTGTGTAGTAAATGCTGCTCCATCTGAAAGCACGTGCAGGAGATTTACTACTAATCATAGAACCGGCTTTACAGACAAGATATGCATGACAATCACATTCGATTAATCATGCAGCCCTAATGAGCACTATGTTGTGGTCCATAAGCGCATCTAATCTGTACCGCAAAAGGACCCCGGCCCTCAACATCTGGCAACACACAGGCTTCCAATGACAGTGACTCAGAGGTGGAGTTTGGATATTTCCACTAATTTCCACCTACTTATCTATTGTGGTAACCTGCAGGTCATGTCAAAAAGTTGTTGGTAGAAAAATAACTGCATTCTGTACATTTGACTTGTGTACGATAATTTTCTTCCAAATACGATAATTTTGAGTTTCTGGTACGATGCCTGGACGTTTCCAATCTGGCAACACTGAGTCCTAAGAGGGTATTATAGGTAGTACAAAAACTCTGACAATTTTTTTTTTAAATAAGACAATTACAAATAATGTATATTTAACATGCCCAATGCAAAAAGCATATGCATGCATGAAGAAACAAATCAAAACACCAACCAACTAAATATCTGCCTAAATATCAACACAGCTCTATATGCATGAGCATATCTACTAAATGACAGAGACAAGCATGTCTGCATGTTGTGTTGATGTAAAGAGAAGCACACAAACTAGTGCGTACTTGGGCAGAGCTAGGGAACAGAGGCTTAGAGGAGGCAGACTGTGTCTCTGCACTTGCAGGGGCTGCGCTGGAGCTCGCAACACCAGTCCCCATCTGAAGCATAGAGAGAAAGGACAACAGTAACAGTTTCCTTTGACTCCCTGAGAAAACTGAACCTTGAATTTATTCAGTTAGTCTCTTTAGTGGCAAGATCTGTTTTTACAGAAAGAGAAGATACAGACCCTGTACCATACATTCTCACAAAAACTGCACCTTTGGACGTAGAACAGCTTGTCACTAGGGCAGCACCCTCAAACTGACCACTTTTTAGTGGAAGATAAGGTATAATGTTATCTCTATAAGGGTACTCCTCCAATTAACCTTAAACAAATTCTTATTTTACTATGACACTAGCTATTGTCCTTTACTGGCACTGTATTTGTCAAAAAGAAAAAAAAAACTTGCCTAATATAATGACTACTGCCAATGCCTTTTTTGATGATCTCTTAAGTTTATTTATTCACAAACAGTGGCTACACACTCAACCAGCAAATAAGTCTGGTTCTATATTCAGTACCTGCACAGCGCTGGGGAAGAGAGGTTTGGATGCAGCAGACTGTGTAGCGGGTACAGCTGGTCTGCTGGCCATTCCAGGAGCAGTGACAGGGGCTGCAGGTGCCATAGGAGGCATGCCAGGTCTGGCAACAAGAGGTGGCATTCCTAAAAACAAGAAAATGATCAACTACCACAACCGGTTGACTAGCATTTTTTTTCTTCTCAAGCTAAAGTAAAAAATTACTATAATCAATAACAATGCCAATATGCTTACACATAAATAACTACTCATGCACCAAAATTTTGACAAACAAAAATATTCACTTGAAACATCAAAATGAATGATTGGCCACAATAGTTCTGCAGGGCTAAAAATAATTGACCAAAACTGTTAATCAAATAAAGCAGTTTAATTTACCTGAGAATAAGACAACTTGAACAGCACAAAGAGTTTAAATACCCTATTACCAACATAAAAACTTAAGCTGATTAAGCTGATTTCGATAAATTATTTTCAGTGTAACAATAAACAATGACTGTTAATTATTAATATGAACTTGGCTTTAAGTAATTTAAACAGTGACCTGGTGGCATGCCGGGCATCATCGGAGGCATCATTCCTCTCATTGGCATCATGCTATGCAAAACAGAACCAAAGATAAATCACTGGACCATATAATGTATCAGCTTATAACTTCTGTAACTGAAAATAAAGACCTACCCAGGTGGCATGC
The DNA here is from genome assembly GCF_018340385.1 of Cyprinus carpio. Lineage (NCBI taxonomy): Eukaryota > Metazoa > Chordata > Actinopteri > Cypriniformes > Cyprinidae > Cyprinus > Cyprinus carpio. The sequence continues at coordinate 11,120,380 of NC_056602.1, forward strand.
CTGGCATTACTGGTGGCATCCCAGGAATCATTGGTGGGATGCCAGTCAACATAGGTGGCATGCCTTTAGGAAGCAATATGAAGTATTAATGGGGCAAACTTTTGTTTGAGAGGTATTTAAAGTACTTAGGCCATTTAAACTATTGGCATACATACCTGCATAACCAGCAGGTGGCATGCCTTGGGCATGAGGACCAGGATGCATGCCCGCCTGGGTCATTGGGGGCATGTAGGCAGCCTGAGGCTGAGCAGCAGGCTGCTGAAATGAAGGTCCAGCTTCATCATCATCATCGTCGTCGTCCTCATCAGAATCATCCTGGTTCTGCTTCTTCTTCTGACTCTCTGCTCAGATAACAAAACAAGTTTATATTTCTGTCACAAATTATTCTATAAATATTTTTTACACAAATTAGTGTGCCTAAGCACAAGACCATACCTTGTGACTTTTGTTCAAGTACTCTTCTCCGATCTTGCATGTCTTTTTCTGGAATACCCTCCATGCCATAGATTTCCAGTTCTATGTCTGTTCTTCCTGGTATAGCATTAGGAACCGAGTCTATTGTTTCTTTGTGCACCTTTAAAATACAGATTAAATAGCTCAACAACCTTACCAAACATCAAAGCAAATGTATCAGTAAACACATCGCCACTGTCCATACCTGCATGCAGTGTATGGCTAATCCAGGTCCGGTGTAAAGCTTCTTGTGACATATATGACATTTGAAATGTTTGGCTTTTTGGTGCTGAATGAGAATCTTTTCATCATCGAAATCTCTGTTGCAATACCTGAAAATCTGATTAAGGATCACGCTGAGGGAGAGGAGAGAACGTTATGAAGAGAAAAAAATATGTAAAGAGTTTGAGATCGAACTGCATTGTGTAAAGAATAAATAAATGCGCTGATAATAATGAGATAAGCATCTGACTGCGGTTATAGATGATTATAACAGCCCATAAAGCGCATATGATGCCCAACACGCTGTCTAAAGCGACGAGGAGACACAGCTAGTGTCAAAAATACGCCCTTAATCCTAATTAAGAAGATTCACTAAATGGCATTAAGAAAAGTAAATGCACGAATATGAAATATACAGGTTTCTGTTTTTCTTCTGATATGTAATAAATATGACTGCAGTGTGAAACTGACAGCATGAGCTCAAATTGACGATCACGCTGCTGTAACAGGCCGCATTGGTAAATGAAAAGGATACCAGCACCAGGGCTTCAATTGCTTCTTCTTCTTTCGTCCCATTTTAATAATAACTCGTTATTGTCTTCTAAGCCAACAGGGGGAAAGGGATTCAAACCGTCCCCAAACGCAGCTTTTTGATCGCAGTTCGGAACACACAAAAAAATGGCGCGGCTCCTCCGCTACTGTCTCTCACCCACAATGCAGCGGGATATGACGCAAACACGCAACATCCTCCGTCCGTCCATTCGCGCGCTCCTGATGACGTTGAGACATAACCCCTCCCATTTTGGAACTTGCGGCACAACCCAGAGCCATCCATCCAGTGTTGCCAGATTGGGTAGGGCGGGTTTGAGTTTGATTGTGCGGGTGGATAGAATTTCGGCTGGTTTGGTATCAGTTTGGCGGTTTTCAAACATATAAATTGTATTAGGCTGATTGGTTAACATACAAGGCCAAGTGTGCATATTCTGCATCCAATCGGTCCTCACGACATTACTAAACACGACTGGTGCTGATGTTGACAGCTGCACTGATAGCCAATCATATGGATCGGACGTGATGATTCATGAGTGAGGTGTTTTTTATTTATTTATTATAAATAAATAAATGAATAAATAAAGAAATATTTTTTTAGCACGATAACTGTATAAGTGATCATTCATAATGCCTAAATATAAGTTACATGATAAAGTTTGGAGAGTGTTTTAACTCTAAAACATGAATAACACCTGTGTTAGAGATGACACGAAGGCTCTAATTTAACTGCAACTCCGAAATCAGAGCGCAGTTAAATTATTTTTATCAAAATATATTTATATCTGTACGATCCTGTCTTTTATCTTTTAAACGGTCCATATTGGTATATCCTTGAAAGCTGCTGGAATTGATAGTTTTGACTGTGCAAAGTTCTGTATCATGTTCAATATGAACTTCACGAAAGATTTCCTCTAGTTCTGTGTGAAATTATAGAGCGACACGAAGGTAAGAGCATCATTGTTGTTGTTATTTAATTATTTATTTTATTATTGTCGTATTATCATACAGTAGGCTATGCATCAATGAATGACACCGTTTTGACTGTCATGGTGTGTGCGAACGAATGTGAAATACGTTGCTTATTCCGATCACTTACATTGGGCACTTTTTTTTTTATTAAATTTTGTTGACATTGAAAATTATGGGTTTTTTTTTACATGGGTATATTGGATAATTTCTTGATTGCCGTTTTGAGTCTGCTTGCATATTTTAATCATATTTGGTCATTCTCTTTAATGTATTTGCCCCGATTTGATCCATGTGAAATGTATCTAGCGTTATATTTATATTATTTTGTCGTCGTTATTTTGATTTAATAAGGTGTGGGGCTTCATTAACGTGTACACCTACCCTTACAGTATTAAAAATACATTGTTGGTAGCATAATCTGATAGGTAGCATTATTTGTTAGAACACCTGGCACAACATATATGTTCAAATTCATATATAGGCATTCAGAAGGTTTGTAAAGCGCCATGAATTTGTGTGTGTATTTAGTTTACTACTAGGCCTACAGTAATGCCATGATCAATTGGAATGTTTGTCATCATTGAGATGTAAAGCCTCAGCATAATATAACTGTTAAGAGAAAACATGAATATACACCTTTTGTTACAGAGTTGCAAAATAACTTTCTGTTCTTATGTGCCTTTCTTTTAAATGGACAGTATACCTACAGTAAAATTATGCTTCAGATTAAGGTTTTTGTCAGGGTCAAAGCATCAAATTAGATATCTATAACTGAGTATTTGCATAAAATCCTTAAAAGCAAAACAACACTTTCATTTCCACATTTGTTATTCAGTAGTTTTGCATAACAGAGGTCTTTTGTTCTTTGACACTTGATTGTTTAGCCATCTTTTGTCTTAGTGCAGAAGTTGACAAGAGCACCTTAGGGTTTATAGAAGTTTCAGAGTGCTTTTATCATTTCTCAGTTTATAGTTGTTTGTTTCTTGAAAGGTTTCAGTCTATTTTCACAAATTTGGCACAAATCTAGTCTTTTGCCTTCACATCTGATGCAATTCACATCTCGACCGCTTGAGGGCAACAAACATAGCAGCGCCCCCCATGCAAATTGTGAAGGCTGAGAATTTAGTGCAGATGTGGATTTTTAACTGTGAGGTTGACCAGCTGTTCAGTGTGATAAAGTGTGAGGTAAGACTCCTCATCCAGTTGATGCTTTTGAAATGGCATTGTACATCAGTGGTACGTTAGTTTTATCATCTCCAAAGATATTAAAAGGGTCATATGATGCAATTTAAAATTTTCCTTTCTCTTTGGAGTGTTACAAGTTCTTGGTGCATAAAGAAGATCTGTAAATTTGCAAAGACTAAAGTCTCAAACCCAAAGAGATATTCTTTATAAAAGTTAAGTGTCAACCACTCCTACCTAAAATGGTTTGTTCTAACACGCCCCCACATGTCTACTTAAAGATGTGGGAAGATTTGCATTACACCGCCGAAACGTTCACGCAAAGAAAGAAGGGGAGATGCTGTGTGTTTCGTTGTAAAAGCAAAACGACTATGTTTGGCCTTCCAAAAGAGGACACAACTAGAAATCAGTGGTTCAAATCTGTTCTGGAACAGTTCAACCCAAATATTCAGATGTGTGCAGTGCATTTTGCGGAGGTTGAGGACTGTTTCCTGTGAGAGTAGCCTACAATGCCAGTGTCTGTTTCTATAAAGTAGGGCAGTTCCAACTTTGCTAGGACAATCTGGCGCTTCTGACTCGTAATCTGTAAGTACGTTTTGTTTATATATTTAAATAATTTGCCACTGACGATTCAAATGCGAGTTTTGAGCAGTGTAGAGTAGAGCTTGTTGTTTGTCGTTTTTCCGATCACAAATGCAGACATGGTTTTATGTTTACCCAGCGCAATACGCAATGCAACGCGTAAAACCACAGTATAAGTCATTATAATCAGTAATTATGTCCCCACTGGATGCAGCAAATGCCTCGTTTCTAATGGGTTTTATTGTTTTTGTCTTGTTGCGCCGGGACACACGGCATCACAATATGGTAAGGGGCATAACATTTCCGTCACATGCTTGAGGTATTCGGCCAATCACACTGGATAGCTGGCCAATCAGCGTACACTTTGCTTTCAGAACGATAAGCTTTGTAAAAATCAACGCTTTTCAGAAAGGTGAACATAGAGGAGCAACAATAATGTACATTATGTGGAAAATAATGTTTTTTGAACCTTAAACCGCATAAACACATTGCATTAGACCAAATACACAAAATAATGTTCTTTTTAGCAACTTCATATGACCCCTTTAATTTTCTTCTAGTTAATTCTGTCCTTTCTTGCAAAGTTTATTTTTTAATTTTGGTTTAGAGGCTCATGGCTAGCAGTATGGATCAGAGTCAGAAGAGGCTAACACGGCATTGGTTCATCCTATATTTCTTAATATTTTAAATAAAATAATGTAAATACAATTTTAAAATATTAACTAACAACATTTAAATTCAATAAACTACTATAGTGGTCGTTGGCAAACGTTGGACCGACATTGAGTGGCTATCAGCTCAGTTTGTGTGGCGTGTTTTGCACTGTTTATGCTAGGTGGACCCCATCAGGGGCTTTTTGGCCCCCTTTTGAATGACAAATAGGCTACTGTCACCTTTCAAAATGGATCCTCTCAGGCAGTCACAGAACTACAAGCTAGACGTTGGCTTTGTTGCTAATGTTTTGATGGGGACGTGGTGTGTCAGGCATTTACTGTAATGTAGCAGCCATTTATATTTCTTCAATATTGCAGCAGCTACTCAACTTGTCCCTTTTTATGGAAGATGTTTTATTAGTACTTTATAGATAGACGTGCATGCCCTATGTATCATTGCCAATGGGACACTGAAAGTTCTAGCTAGCCCTGCAGGATGTTTCACAGACAAGCTAAAAAAAAAAATGAAGATGAGTGGTCCTTCCCCATCTATGGTCCCTTTCTATCTGCATGAGTTAAAGGAAATAATTGAATCCTTCCCCTGTTAAATGGAAATCAGGACTGGTCTCTTCTCATATGTCTTTAGAATAGGCACTGTCCTATTTATTCTTTTGTATATTCCAGAGTCAAGCATTCATTTATACCAGTGGGATTTAAGGAAGGTTAGAGCCTAGAATTATTTACAACAGATGCTGGAGGCCCAGTCTGGAGGCAGCACAGACTGAGGTGAAAAAAAGTCTTGCTGTGCCAAATATTGTTTCAGACATTAACTCAACTTATCCACGAGAGAAGCTCTGTTATTCAAGTCCTCTTGCCAAATGAACTGGACTGGATTGGAAACAGGGGATGCCAGGGGAAGCTTTGTTAGAACTACATTCTGAGCTAGGAGAAACATTCTCTTTGCATTTGCTTGATCTCATCAGACAAAAACTTTGCTTTCTCTTAGGTTGCAGTAAGAGAAATTCTTTGTGATACCTCCAGATGGCTTGAATCATTTGGCTCATGTAAAGATGATCCTTTAATGAGTAATAAGGATTTAACTGAATCACAATGTAATCTTGGCTCCATCAAGAAGACCTTACAGTCCTTAATGACTGTTTAGGTTCCACATAGTTCTCTTTAGACTCCATTCCAGCAGCCTTTCTAGCTTGAAAGACCATGTGGAAATTTGGGGAGGTTAAGAGGTTAGGGTAGGATAATGTTATCCATTAAAACACATTCAGGATTCATCCTTCTTTGCATATGTGACATTTACTCAGATCCACAAACATCCATAACCTGTTTGTTGATGTTGAAAATATTGAAAATACTGGAAAGAAGTAGAAAGAAATAGCTAACCAGCAAGATAACTTGCTTGTCTGATCCAACCCCCAAAAGCTACTATAAGCCAGAAATTACATTTATGCATTTAGCAGATGCTTTTATCCAAAGCGACTTACAGTGCATTCAGGCTAACATTTTTTTTTTTTACCTAACGTGTTCCCTGGGAAATGAACCCACAACCTTTTGTGCTGCTAATGCAGTGCTCTACCGCTGAGCCACAGGAACACTGGACATGGTAAAAATGGAATCAGTGGTCTTCCATCTCCACCCAAACTGCTGCTTCTGGTCTTCCATCTCCACCCAAACTGTTTCTTTTTATCTGTTTTTTTTAGTAATTTTTTGGAAGGTTATGTTTTGATGACCTAATTTTGTGTTCCTATTGTGTTTTTTTTGATGGGACTGGCTATCCTTGTTGAAAAAAAAAAAAAAAAAAAAAAAAAAAAAACACAGCATATGCTGGTTAGATATGTTTTGAAGCGTGTCAGCTGGTTTGAGCTGGTTTAAGCTGGTCCCTAGTTGGCCATGAGCTGGTCCTATTTGCTTAGGACCAGCTTAAACCAGCTCAAACCAGCCATCATGCTTCAAAATATACCTAACCAGAATATGCTGGTTTTTTTTTTTTTTCAATAGGGATGTCAGGGGAGAGAGTTCTCTTTCCCAACTGTTGCAGCTTGTAAAATATAAAGTGAAAGAGTGTAAATGAACAGTGTAAAGTACAGTGTAAATGCTTATCAATTTGCCCCATTTTGGTTTTACAGTATTTGTGTTAAGCTTCTAGAAAAATTATGTTCAGGATACTGACACACCAGTTTGTCTGAATAATTTATTTTGGTTTACTTTCACATAAACATTTACTTCTTTCACAGGTAATTCCTAAGGTTTTCATACTTGTGGCCAAAAGTATCAAAGAGTCCTGTTCTGTCTGTCATTAGTCCCACATGTTAGATCGAGTCTCCAGGTCTGATGGGCTCAGATGGCATATCCATTTTGTCTGGTATCCAAACAACTAGTCAGCAGGGTTGTTGATACCCCAAACCAGTCTTGTCTGGTACCCAAAACCAGTGTTTTTTTTCTGGTACCCAAAACTGTATTAACAGTCTTCAAGCCAAGAGTTGACTGATTAATTTTTTTTTTTGTTTGCCTAAACTGTCGAAGTAATGATGATTAAAAAAAAGGTTATTGAATAATTTTAGTTGTGTATATTTCAATGCTTGGACCTTGTCTGACCAGCACAAATCCAACAAGTAGTGTGATACAAACTGCTTCACAACAGCATCCTATAAACCTTGAATTTACCATAAACATTTCATCTTATCTCTTACTCATATAGACAAAACAGTTCATGAAACTACACAATCAGGAGATGAAACAACAATGAAATTGCATAAGCAAGGAAAATAATAAGAAATGTAAAACATTACTATTATTAAAAGCATCAATGATTAAATCAGTGGTCAAATAATAAAAACGATATAAATGATACAAATGATAAATGATAAAAATAACCAAATGATAAATTATATAAATGGCTAATGATTATAAATTATGATGTGAATATATGAACGAATGATTTGAAATTGATTTGAAAAGCAAAAATACAACACAAATGTATGATTGCTCTTTTGATGTATTACACAGTTTGCGTTTGAGAGTCCTTAGATCCTCCACACGGGTTTTTAGCAAATGTTTAGAAGCTGCTTTTTCCTGTTTTGAAACAAGACATTGCCCTACAAGGATTATACATAATAATATACTCCTCTTCATGAGAATAAGTGAACAAAGTTTCCTACTTGATGTTAAATCTTCTCAGGAATTTTAATATACAGTTCAGCTCCCACAGCACACAGAATATTTAGGTTTCAACATAGACTCCCTCTCCTATCGCGTCACAGAATGGCATCTTTTACAGAATATCTTAATTGCTTTCAGTTTTGGAAACTTCTCTCATACAAACTTTGCCTCCATCTGCTAGGACTCAAAGTTACAAGAATTGATGTGGTGTACAAACATCTGAGTACTTTATTCCTCTGAGCACTGTATGAATCATGCCTTTGGCTTTTGTCCAAATTACAAAGCTACCAGTTGTTCATAATATGCCTCTTTGAAAAGAGTTGATTAAATGAAACAGACTCGCACTCCATGATTTCTCATACAGTCAGAGATGGATTGGACATGCAGTAACACGAAAGTGTCACAAGAGCAATGGAGTCATTCGATTATATAGTCAGTGTGACAGTGTGTCATGGTTTACTGCAGTTCTAAACCCTTCTATGAAATGGGCTTTAAAGAACATCTTGTGAAAACTAGTGAGGAGAAAATAAAATTGTTTTGCTCACATGGTTATTCAACTTTTTATGCCTTTGAACAACCTCTAACTTGGCTAGGAAATTTGACAATGCAAGATGGTAATGACATCTGCACACCTCCTAGGGACACTGTGAATATTCAAATAGTTACACCATATATTAGAAAAGAGTATATTTATCAAACCTTTGCAAATGCCCTTTAAACTCCTCGCAGCCTTATGATTATTCATAACTTATGATTATACATAACTTACTATTTTATCATGGACTTGAAACTCGATCTTGAACACCAAATTTCTCCATCGTGTAAAAGCACCACAGATGTTTAACTATGCTTGTTTGGCATATTTTGCCTTGCTCTTCTGTAACCAAATGTGAATTTCTTTTGACATTTAACACAGTAACCATGGTCCCACACCAGCTAAACACCCTCTGGCTCTGCCTGCTGCAGTAGCCCGCCCCGAAACTCTCACGGTTGAGCTGGAAGGAGCGAACTGCTCTAAATGTTTTTAGCTTGGAGGCTCAATGTTTACAATTTTTAGGGTGAGATAAACTCATTAATGGCATAGGAGTCAATGAACAATAAACTGGGTTAAGAGAATGCATTTGAAATCTTACAAACTTCATCTTTAAGGAGCAGCATGACAAAGAAGTGACTCCCAGTGTTAGCCTTAATGAGCACGAATGCTGCAGAATTTGACACAGGAATCTGAGCATATAGAGAGATAGGCTTGATTTCAATATTTAATGTTAGACTAACTAACATTACTAACATTATTATGATGACGGTACAGTTCACTCAAACTAAGAACATTAAAGTTGGTGCCTGAGCCAGGATGCCTTTCTGTCTGGGGCTTGCATGTTCTCCCTTGCATTGATGTGGGTTTCTTCCATTTGCTTTGGTGTCCCCCAAAATCTAAAGACAAACATGACAGGTGTGAATAGAACACAAAATTGACCATAGATGTGAATATGAATTTGTGTGTTGGCCCTGAAATTGAATTTCGTATTGTTACCATATATGGTGAATAACTGTAAATGGATTAACATTGTGTAATATGTAATTGTACTGTAAAATACTGAAAGATTTATGAGCTTTCGAGGTAAAAACTATGAATTTACACAATTTATGTTAAAAAAGGGAAGAAAAGAGTCCCATTTTGTTTGTAAAACTAGAAAAATGTTACAGTATTACCCTGATGCTGTCACATCCTGTTATACATCCACTAGTTAGAATTACAACTTTAATTGATCACAAAAGCATAGATTCATGTGATGTGTGGGATTCAAACCAGAGAGTATTAATATCAGGCAAACATGTTCTACCTCTGGCTGACAGTCATTGGATTTTTATATTGGTGTATGTAAAGAGATTGAATGTTTGATTTTATACATTTTTTTATAAACCACTTGGTTCATTTCCTAAATATCAAAATACGGCCTCACTTAATGTTCTCAGTGCTCAGTTACCAATGTAAATGGTTCTGTATCAAGAGTCATTTATTAACTTTTGACCAATGGTTTTAAAGGGATACTCCACCCCAAAATGAAAATTTTGTCATGAATCACTTACCCCCATGTCGTTCCAAACCCGTAAAAGCTTCGTTCATCTTCAGAACACAATTTAAGATTTTTTGGATGAAAACTGGGAGGCTTGTGACTGTCCCATAGACTGCCAAGTAAATAACAGTGTCAAGGTCCATAAAAGGCATGAAAGTTGTCGTCAGAATACTCCATCTGCCATCAGACATGCAATCTGGGTTATATGAAGCGACTGGAACACTTTTTGTAAGCGAAGAAAAAAAAAAAAACTTTATTTAGCAATTCCTTTGTCAACAGTCTCCTCTGTGTCTCTCCATATCACCGTATGCTCTTCTGTATCATCTGCACCACAAGGATGCACTGTTTCTACGTGTATTTAGCTTTGATTTGAAAGAAAATAGCACATCCTTGTGCCACAGATGATACAGAAGAGCATACGGGGATATCATTTTGGGGTGGAGTATCCCTTTAAGATTATCAGACCCATAGTTGGCTAAAATAATAAAGAAATTTAAGCAGATTTATCACAAGTCTCAGGGTTCATACACACTATAACGGAACCACTGTCTCGATTCAATGAAAGTACAGAAAATGCAATTTCCAATCACAGACTTTTAATGCACTCTATATTTACATATCAAATCTACAAAATAGGTGCATGTTAAAATATGCCTGGTGAACTCATTATTTCCAGTGCCATAGCCCTTTACACACAATCCCAGGTTACTTACATCTCAGCATTACATTTTGATACAGTACAATCATCACAATGCAAAACAAAAAGTATACTGGCACTTCAAAAGTAGCTTAAATACACTGTTAAAGCAGATCCAGTTGTAGAAAGTATAAACAGAGTATAAACTGGGACTGAAGTACTGGATTCAATAATTTTCAGTTGTCAAGTTGAGGATTTTATTTAGAGTTTCCTCTTTTCCTGTTAGTTTGAGAATCAGTGGCAACACACACACACACACACACAGTGACAAAAGTGCTGGGACTGAAATACTGGAACACACACACACACACACACACACACACACACACACACACACACACACACACACTACAGACAGAAGATACTCAAGAGTACACACAAAAGCTGTACCAGGATCAGTTTTGCTGTAAAGAATGACTGTGCAGAGAACTGAGAGGAGCTAACCAGTTACTAGAGGCACAGACAGCAACCTGTCCAAAATTACAGCACCAACAAAAATAAACTTCATAACACAGACCACTTACAATATTTGAGGTACAGTAGATGTCACACAATCACAATTCATTCAAAAACTACTGCAATACATATTATATATTCAACAGCAGAACAGATCAATTTAGTTATCTGTAACATGTATAGTAGTAAATTACTTGTTTGTTTTTTGTTATTATTCAGTTGATCAATGATTTGAAATTGAGTTCTAATTACTCCATGGTCGTGCTGTCCATTCCCCTAACACATGATTTAAATATACAAACAAATATGATTCAATAAATCTAATCAAGTGTGCAATTTGTGGTACTGCAAGTCACATTTCTTGATAGCAACAAAAAAAATGAACAGTGTTGATCTGTCAGAGGAGTTTCAATTACTAAACGAATACCAGTGTCTCAGTGTGAATGCTCCACTGACTAGTAAATCGACAGAATGAATATTCAGATAATTCAATGTAGCTGAGAAAAAGGGAGAAAAAATTTATTAATTTGACTTCCTTTGGCATAAATTAGGTAACAATTTCAAGTTATTTAGCTTTCAGTATTATTTTAGTATGTCATGAAGGCTGTGCTTAAATCCACAGGTTACAGACTTTCAAACCCACAAATGAAAGTCCAAACTCCAATCAGAATGATTTTATATTGTCATTAATTATCAAGTTAATTACTAACCATTTATATATAAGGGAGAAATCTCCTGTTGTATGGGAACATGACTATCAGAAATAAAATATAATAGAATCCATTATTAATTAGATTAATATTAATTTACATTTTAAAAAATGGGAAATCCTGTCGCACACCGCCACTGAGAATGGTAAGGGAAACTGACCTTTTAACATTGAAACATTTATCAGAAAATAACACAGATAGAGAGATTAATCTAGCTGTTTCCTTGCTACTTCGGTTACTCTTAAATATCTTTCAAAAAAAGGTCCTTCACACACAATGAGCTGTAACAGTGCTCTCACACTACCTCATGTACTTATATTTAGATGTTAACAAAAATATAGAACATTTACTAAAATGTCCCCATCAAATACTGATATTTCTCTTTGCTCATGCAACCTCGGATTCTGTGCTTTAAAGGAATATATTCATTCCTTCAACAACCGAAAATGATTTTACCTGGCACCTTGAATAGCCAGCAGCAGCTACTAAACCCAAGTTTTATTTTGAAATGAATACTTGTGCTATCGCTGATAGCCCTCGATGGCTGGCACAAAGTATGTAGCTTTAAAAAGCATCAACCTTTGAGCTTCTCCTGCAAATTTACATTCACCATTGCTGAAAAATCGGAATCTGCTGTTTTAGCTGCTTTGATGACTTGGCATGGTTTAGGCACTAACACAAACTGCAAAATTGCAGGAGGACTGCAGTAAGGTACTTAGCATTTGTTTCTCATTCATGACCTTTACAACTGTTAAATGATGTTGCCTGTCATTTCGCATACACACTCTGGGCTTCATGGAGGTGGGGGTAACTTGACGTCCAAGAGACTGTAAGCAAAAATGTTCCAGAAGATTCCACAGAGGATAAAGAGTGTGTAGACACTGAAGAAGATCCAGAACAAGGACTGTTCCTGCAAACGCTGTTCATAGTTCTGAAGAACCACAACACCAAGGGTGAGGCCCACTGCCACACCCCCCAGATGGGCCACAAAGCTGGGATTAGGGCATGGTGGGAAGGCTGGGGGATAGAATCGAAGCCAGACGGCACGACCAAACTCCACACTCACTGAAGATACAGAAAGCAATGTGAAGGTTTACATATATTACACATTTCATTTAAAAAGACAGCCAATCTTAAATGCAGAAAACTAAGTCATTTTTTATGTTTTGCTTTTGTTTATATTTTTATGTTTATATTTTTTTACTGACAGTGGATGCAAAAGTTATCTGCGTCATTGTAGAAACTTTTGCAGGTATTTGGTAACTATAATTGTTTATAGGTAAAGATAAAGTGAGTAGCATTCAGCTCATCATCTTATCTTGTGAACCAACTTATGTTGTGTGCAAATCAGTTGAGGGAAAAAAACATTATTAATGGCCTTTCATTGATTAGAACAATTCTGTACATATCCTCCTAGTTTCGGAAGAACTGGCCTATTATCATGAGTATGTTCTATATTAGTTTTGTTCTAGTGTTCATGTTGTTCCAATATTCCAAAGGCTTCTTTTTGAACTTCACACCTGTTCCCTGTTCCAATGATTATTCCCTCTGTGTATTAAAGCCCTCATTTCTTTCTGTTCATTGTTGTCTGTGATTTTGTGCAGTTTGTGGTGTTCATTCTCCTGGCTAAGTAAAGTATCTATAATTTATTCTGTGTTGTGCATGTGCACTACAACCCCTGACAACTATATTAAAATTCAGTTTTAATAGATTCTAAAAATAAAATTAATTATATATAATTATAATTGCAATATAAAATACATTTTTGACATTTACAACATCATATCTGTTATTTTTGAAAGATTAAGAAAATGAGAATGCACAAATAAATGAAAAATTAAAAAACAAAAAGAAATCTCTAAAATCAGCTGGTAACCAATATGGTATAGATATATTGTCAATCCCCTAGAATATCATGATCATTCAATATTTCAAACACAGACTAATAGTCTCACAAATTAAAGACTATTTTAGCATGAATAACATAAAAACAGATTACATACTGCACACCAGAGCCATTGCCATGCGAAAGAGTTTGAACTGACACTTCATTCCTGACCAGTTCTGTGAGGGAGAGAAACATCAAATTAGGAGAAATTACAGGAAAATTTATAGTTAAGAGAGAAAACACTTCAATATTCAACTTTGTTCTTATACTCTTCAGGTGTTGTTCCAGGGAATTGGTTTTGGAACCACATTTTATCAAGGTTGCTTCAGACTGAGATGCATATTTGTTCTGCCATTTTCAGTGATCCTATGACTATCACAGCTGGCAAAGGGAGCAGCATTAGCACCTGTGATTCATCAGCTAATTCAAGGTTAGTCTTGCAGTTTTGCATGTATTATACATAATAAATCAGATTTGATTTGACCTAATGAGAGTTCAGTTTTTGTTGTAGACAGCCTATGTGTAATCTGAGTCCATACCATGTACCAGTGCTGACACTAAAAGTTCTATCTGAAATGCTGAGCAAGTACAGGAGGGTTCATGATCTGACTTGAGAGACTGTGGACAGTCCCGGTGTTAATATTTAATGACTCTGTCCAGGTCATTATGCAGTACAAAACACCGCCATTCATTTAGAGAGAAGGTCAAAGCTTCGGGCAATAGCATGTATGTCGTTGATTGGTCAATGACAGAGGAGGAGGAGCTACAAAATAGACAATTATTGTATTGTATTATTATATCAAATGTATGTAGGTTATACAATGTACTGTAAGTTGATTCTGTATTGACTGAGACAAAAAACTAAAATATGTTTCTGGGGAAACTTAGTCATGGGTTCTGAGCATGTTATTTGATACTACTGAAGAAAACAACAACAAGAAGTGAACAACTATAAAAAGAATAAAGTCTTAATACAGAGATCAAAACAAACACAACCTGTGTGTTTACATGCACGTTCTTAAGCAGATTATGCTTAATAAGTGGAAAACGAACATGGTCATGTAAACGTGGTAACCTGTTTTCTTTTATCGGAGTCAGGTCATAAACGGCATTAGCATAAACTGGTTGACACAGGTGGTTTTTGCCTCTTACCCTGATTTTGCACGGCATGTAAACACAATAAAACGCTTTCTGTCGGCTTATTAAAGTGCGCATGTGTGATACGTGACAGGAACACATCATTAGTGCAGATTTAAGTGCATCTAGACAGAGCAAATGTTTTGCAGTAAAGAAGGAAATATAGGCCTATAAATGCTGCATTTTTAACTCCATGAGAGGATAATATACTGTATGAGCTGTAAGTTTCCCTAAGACATGTTGAAAGCTTTATTTAACATCACAACTGACAATGTATGGAATACAGTCAGATACACAAATGATTGTATTTTGAAGTCACTACAGGGAAATAACCTGGTTTGTTAATTAAATCAGGTAAATGCAGCTTACTTGCAATGTCAGGGGGCAGTTTCATAAAACAAGTTTACCAAATAAGCCAGCTTTATTTCAGTCAGTCTGACTTCTTGTCACTTGATTTGGTTCAAAATAAGTCAGACTAACTGAAAAAAGCCTGGCTTATTTAGTAAATTTGTTTTATGAAACAGGCCCCTGGTTACTGATGTGCATGTAAATGGGGAAAGCTGGTTATTTTAATAAGCAGATATTTGTGAGTTATCAGTTTACTGGTGTGCATGTAAACATGCTCAATATCATATGCATGAATAAAAGGCGAACCTTACAATCTTTCAGTTATCTGATAATCTGTATCTGAAATAAAGGTGGAAAAAGATGAATCACGCACATACACAACAGAGAGGGTTAACTGCTTGATTTTGAGCCATTTTTAGTGACAAGAGACATCAGGCTGAACTTCACACTCATCATTTATCCTGACAGTCTGAGTCAAGGGCATCCTGATATTTTTCAAAAGAGATTTTAAACAGGAGCTGAATTAAGATTGAAGTCTATATACTACACATACAGTACCACTTAGTGTCACCACTGTGATTAATGGCTTATTTGATATCTCTTAGCATTATCAAAAACTGATGCTGAACAATATTCATTTTCTAGAGCAAAACATTTTCACAACTGCTCAAACTGCCATAATAAGAAAACATAGACATTTTTTGATTACCATGACAACGTTGGCGAGGTGGGCGGAGACCAGAGCGTAGACTCCGCCTGATGAACCGACCACAGGTGCTGTCATGTCTGTCACTGACACTGCCAATGAACCTGCAGGAAGGCAATGAAGACAAACATCACCATGACACAAACTTATGTTCAGGCATCACCAATATTTTCTTATAAACTGGAGTCAGTATCATATGAAACAAAACCACTGTTAACCACTGACCAAATAACATTTGAACTAATGATGGCAAATGAGATTGAAAAATTGGCAAATGGAAAGAGTATCAGTGAACAATGACTTAAAAGCTATCGTAAGTTCATGAGACATTCTGTCCAAGATCTCCTTTTGTGTTTCCCAGAAGAAAGAAAATAATGGGGCTGGAATGGCTACGAAAAATACAAAATTGTATTAAAATTTTAACTATTCTTTAATGTGGGTGTTTTAATAAAATCCAAACGAACTGAAACATGACACTTGGGACTTTATGATAGCTTCCTGCTGATTCTCATGACATATCTGCAAGATTATCAAAATCCAGTTAAAGAATTAATTTAAAAATATGTACAGTATTGTACAATATATGTACTCACTTAATATTTACATAGAATATATTAAGAAAAATATTTATTTATTTTTTTATTATGTACAATTATTAAATAAAAAAATGCAGGTTGCACAATGCACCATATGTATATTTTGTGGGATAATGCAAGGTAAACACACACACACACACACACGCAAAAACAAGAAAGTTCTGTATCTGGTGAAACCCATTTTGATCATGCTATTTGGATACTACTAAAGAAAACAGCAATATCAAGTGAACAAGTGTAAAAAGTGTAACGTCTTTATGTGGAGATGAAAACAAACACAAAACCTCTAATTACTATATCAAGTTTCTCTATGCAGAGAATGGCAGTGCCTTGTAAAGATGTAATTATGTACATCCACATTCACACAGGGAATACACACATTGTGATCAGACCTGCACACCACTGTTGATGAATTTGAAATAGTAGAGGGATTAGACTTAGTGACACCTCATGGGTTATTTCATCTTTAACTGGCCTTTTCATGTTTCTGTATCTGCAATGCATACTGTATATCGCTACAACCTTTCAAAGTTCTAATAGGATATCCATGTGCTAATGAAGGAATTTAAATGTGCAGAAGGACCATCAGATATTAAAAATATAATTCACTAAAAAAGAAAATGTACCAACTATTTACAAACCCGATTCCAAAAAAGTTGGGACACTGTACAAATTGTGAGTAAAAAAGGAATGGAATAATTTACAAATCTCATAAACTTATATTTTATTCACAATAGAATATAGATTACATATCAAATGTTGAAAGTGAGACATTTTGAAATGTCATGCCAAATATTGGCTCATTTTGGATTTCATGAGAGCTACGACAGGTAGCAATAAGAGGCCGGAAAAGTTAAATGTACATATAAGGAACAGCTGGAGGACCAATTTGCAACTTATTAGGTCAACTGGCAACATGATTGGGTATAAAAAGAGCCTCTCAGAGTGGCAGTGTCTTTTAGAAGTCAAGATGGGCAGAGGATCAACAATTCCCCCAATTCTGCGGCGAAAAATAGTGGAGCAATATCAGAAAGGAGTTTCTCAGAGAAAAATTGCAAAGAGTTTGAAGTTATCATCATCTACAGTGTATAATATTATCCAAAGATTTAGAAAATCTGGAACAATCTCTGTGTGTAAAGGTCAAGGCCGGAAAACCATACTGGATGCCCGTGATCTTCGGCCCTTAGACGGCACTGCATCACATACAGGAATGCTACTGTAATGGAAATCACAACATGGGCTCAGGAATACTTCCAGAAAACATTGTCGGTGAACATAATCCACCGTGCCATTCGCCGTTGCCGGCTAAAACTCTATAGGTCAAAAAAGAAGCCATATCTAAACATGATCCAGAAGCTCAGGTGTTTTCTCTGGGCCAAGGCTCATTTAAAATGGACTGTGGCAAAGTGGAAAACTGTTCTGTGGTCAGACGAATTAAAATTTGAAGTTCTTTTTGGGACGCCATGTCATCCGGACTAAAGAGGACAAGGACAACCCAAGTTGTTATCAGCGCTCAGTTCAGAAGCCTGCATGTCTGATGGTATGGGGTTGCATGAGTGCGTGTGGCATAGGGCAGCTTACACATCTGGAATGGCACCATCAATGCTGAAAGGTATATCCAAGTTCTAGAACAACATATGCTCCCATCCAGACGTCGTCTCTTTCAGGGAAGACCTTGCATTTTCCAACATGACAATGCCAGACCACATACTGCATCGATTACATCATCATGGCTGTGTAGAAGAAGGATCCGGGTACTGAAATGGCCGGCCTGCAGTCCAGATCTTTCAATTATAGAATAATTTTTGTGTATAATAAAGAGGAAGATGCGACAAAGAAGACCTAAGACAGTTGAGCAACTAGAAGCCTGTATTAGACAAGAATGGGACAACATTCCTATTCCTAAACTTGAGCAACTTCTCCTCAGTCCCCAGACTGTTATAAAAAGAAGAGGGGATGCCACACAGTGGTAAACATGGCCTTGTCCCAACTTTTTTGAGATGTGTTGATGCCATGAAATTTAAAATCAACTTATTTTTCCCTTAAAATGATACTTTTTTTTCCGTTTAAACATTTGATATGTCATCTATGTTGTATTCTGAATAAAATATTGAAATTTGAAGCTTCCACATCATTGCAGTCTGTTTTTATTCACAATTTGTACAGTGTCCCAGCTTTTTTGGAATCAGGTTTGTATGATTGGGGAGAAACAAATGTAATCTAATGTAATAATGTAGGAATGTAAATATATAATAACCATAAATCTAAATATTCATGGGTCATGCTCCCCACATGGTTTTACTTAATAAACACACTTTTGTTGTGGAATTATTTTATTTTAGGCTTCAAAGCTGTATATATATATAGATATTGCGCTCTTTACACTCAGTTAGCTTGGTTCAGTCTTTTCTCTTTGTAAAAGCGGGAGGTTTAAATACACTTCGTCCTTTCATTTATCAAGCTTTTCCTCTCAAACTCCACTCAGTTTAGGGCAAAAGATCAGACCAGGAAAGTCCTCTGGCTATGTACTGTAATTCTCAAAGGTTTTTGACAAAGTATTGCAGTAAATAAAATTGTTAAACTTGCATAACCAAACTGGTTTATATATGCTGTAAGCTCTACAAACAGTCCAAAATATTCCAAAAATGTATGACTAATTTCCCAGTTCTGGGTCTGGGCTGCAGTAAAGTGAGGGCTGGGGTTAAACTGCCCCCTCATGACATCTGCTGCTGATTCTCCAGGAGTACACACACACACACACACACACACACACACACACACACACACACACACACACACTGATATTAGCTGCTAATGTCATCAGGGAGAATGAAATGACATTTCCACTTCAAATCAAAGCCCACGGCTGATGAAAAATGCAGTTGACCTTCCCCCCTCCTTTCTTATCTCCTTTGCTCTGCATCATTCTCATTTTCACTCCTCATGCCTCTTCATCTCTATTTTCTTGCATTCTCCATTTTGTTTGTGTTTTTACCTCTCTGTTTCTCTCAGCAGGGGTTGCAGACTGTTGTGTGAGGTTTTTTAATGTTGGAAAAGCTCAGAGTGTTTGTAGTGTTTAAGCAGCTTTCCATTTGTTAATCTTCACAAGTCTGAAAGCACATGGCTGGACATGGAAATAATTATATAATCATTATGTTATACCAACATGTTTGCTTCCTTCCGTTGACTCATTTGAATAATTTCCAGGATTTTGACTTGATTTTATGAGTTTTTAGAATTTCAGCTTCATTTGTTTCACAAGTAAATGACATAAAATTATAGCGGATGGATTACCACATCAAATCCAAATTGACATTTCACCAATGACAATGTATAAAATTTATATAATTGATGACTATTGAAATATACATTTTTTTAATGATAGGGTTAAATATGTGTAGAAAAAGTTTGCACTAAATCTAATGCCCAAAACTGATGAATTAACAGCAATTTGTAGAAGGGCAAATTAATAGAACAATAGAGATAAATGTGACCTCAATAAACTAGTCTGGTTAAGTCATAACTGTCATGTTGATCAAAAGAGCTGCCTGAACCCTTGAATGAAGGCTGTTGAGTATAAGGATTCTGGAAAGGGATGAAGGGTATTTCTGTATTCTATTGAAGATGTGTCCTTCCTAGACCAGTCCTTCTGATGCTTCAAGACTAGAGTGCTTCTAAGCATCAAACGCTAGAATGAGATGGTCTAGTAAGTGTGCATGGCCATATATGTTTCTGCCTCCCTGGTTACAGAACGAAAATAATATTAAGATTATAATTTGAAGAACACTTTATTTATCTTAACTTACTGTATTAATGCGGTACAGGTAATGATAACGGTCTGTGGTCTCCCAGTGCTTTACTAACGCATAGTTTAGCATTATGTGATTCATTTACAACACAAAAGAAAACATTGCGTTCATCTCAAAAAACATATTTCTTACATATGATAATGAAATTGAACAAGATCAGTCTTGATTTATTTTCAGCAAATAATTTTTTCATGAATTAGAATCTATGCAAAGGATTGTCAGCGATTGAAGGACTTGAAGGATGCACCAGATGCATCCTTCAAAACAGGCTAAATAAAGGACATGAAATGCAGACTGTCTTCTAAGGATACTTCAAACTGAGACATCCTTTGATAAAGCTTGATGACGTGGCAGCCTAGATATGCAGCCCAAAATGGATGTGCTCTTCCATTTGAGAAGCACCCTTGTAGCCACTTCTAACTTCTTTAAATCCTCTATTCCATTGTATCTGAAATAACCTACAAATGGAGAAGGTTTCAGACCACTGGTAATCTGTCCAGGCTGGACCACTTCACCAAACTCACCTCAAGAGCAGAGCACAAGATGCTTCAGAAAGTCTCAAAGAACCCTAGGATGATATCAGGGGATCTACTCTATGATGCAGTGTGGATAAGCAGAAGAAGATAAACGCCTGCTTCTTCATCACTGCCCGTTTAGTTCTGCCCAAGATTTGCGCATGTAGTGTTTACAAGAGAGGCAAATGTGCAGGTTTATGCAGAAACCAAACAATAATGATGGCTCCGAAGACAATAAGATGCTGTTCAGTGCAAAGTTGTGAAAAAAAAATAGTCTTTGCATTGACTTCCTTCTGATCCCAATATTAGGGAAGAGTGGATGAACTTTATTTTTAATGAAGTTCCAGACCGCGTCAGTAAGAAATTTTGTTCACTTCATTTTACCCCGGATTCGTTTACAAACAAGGTACAATTCAGACGGGGGATTTTCAGAAAGATTGAAACTAAAAGACGATGATGTGTCAACTATATTAGAGCCGACAGTTATGTTGCAACACACAAGTTTGAGTAACTGTTTTTATTACGTGATCACTATTGATTTTTCTGTTAAACAGATCTTTTGATATGAGTATTTATGCGGTTTTAACCTAAATCACAGCAGTGTCCATCTGTGAAGGACGTAGGCTGTCAAACATACACAACTGTTACCCAATCATAGCACTGGGCATTTACTTCCGAGTCTACAATCCTCCATGCCTATTCAAACAGAGCAATCTGATGAGGGGAATTTGATCTGATGTAAAATTCTTGATAACATTCTAAGTGGATCTCTACGGAGCCCCGCACATGGCATGCAGGAAAAAATAGTAGGCTAAATCGTGCGCACGATTTACTATTACATTCACTCGATTTATAAATTGTGCACACGATTTACTAATTCGTTCCCTCAATTTGCTAAATCATGCACACGATTTATAAATCGAGAGAACGAAATAGTAAATTGTGCGCACGATTTAGCAAATCGAGGGAACGAATTAGCAAATTGAGTGAACGAAATAGTAATCATGTGCACGTTTTAGTACACTGAGGGAATGAATTAGTAAATCGTGTGCACAATTAATCTATTTTTTCTTGCATGTCATGTGCGGGGCTCCGTAGATCTCAGAGAACAGTAAAAAAAAAAAAAAAAAAAAACGGTTCCTGTAACGCCACGCCAGCAGAGGGAGCTCTCACCTGAGTATTGACTGTTCACCGCTCCCTCTGCTTCTACAGTCATTTCCTGTTTGGGACTATTTAACATGAGTCAGCATGTTACTTCACTGCGAAGTATTGCCCGTTTACCTGCCTTACCGAGCGTTTTCCTTGTGATTATTCTGACTGCCTGTTTGTTTACGTTTCTGCCTGTTTCCTCGTTCACGTCTCTTGGATTGCCCCATTGGATTTACTGCATGATTGGACTGATGTTTGTGTTTGACCTGTTTGCCTGCCTACTCATCTCTGCCTATTGGATTACCCCTGTGCATGTTGAAAGATTGGACTGCCATTACGGTACTGACACTTTGCCTGGTTTCACGACTCTGATTGTAAGATCTTCCCTTAATAAACTCCTGCAAATGGATTCTCATACTGCCTCAGCCTCGTCGTTACAGACCCTAAGCATGAAGTCATCCTAGGATTCCCATAGCTGTCCGTTCACGACCCCGTCCTGTCCTGGCATCAGGGTGAGTTGACCAAGTTGTCAGCCTTTTGTGAAAGTCACTGTTTCTCGTCAGTTCCCCAGCCTTGCTATATCACTAGTATTTAAAGTCCCACGAGTACCAAAACTGTCAATATTCCCCCGTTATGATGACCTAGCAGAGGTCTTTAGCAAAACTAAGGCAACACAACTACCACCTCATCGTCCCTGGGACTGTAGTATTGATTTACTCCCCAATGCCTTGCCTCCCAAGAGTCGTGTTTACCCATTGTCTCGAACCGAATCCCAAGCCATGGAGGATTATGTTGAGGAAGCCCTGAGTTCCGGACTCATCCGACCTTCCACTTCTCCAGCTGCAGCAGGGTTCTTCTTTGTGGAAAAAAAGGACGGAGGACTCAGGGCCTGTATTGATTATCGAGGATTAAACAATGTCAAAATAAAATTCCGCTACCCTTTGCCATTGGTTCCTTCAGCTCTGGAACAACTCTGTGAAGCAAGGATATACACCAAACTAGACCTACGAAGTGCATACAACCTCATTCGAATCAAAGAGGGTGACGAATGGAAGACTGCCTTCCTCACCAATAGAGGGCACTATGAGTATCAGGTCATGCCGTATGGACTTGCCAACGCACCCGCTGTTTTCCAGTCCTTCATAAATTAAATCTTCCGTGACTTGCTGAACCAGTACGTAATTGCCTACATTGATGACATTCTCATCTACTCCAAGTCTGAAGCAGAACACGTTAACCATGTCAAGACCGTACTCACTCGGCTCCTGAAGAATCACCTGTACGTCAAGGCAGAGAAATGTGAGTTTCACGTCAAGCAGACAACGTTCCTGGGTTATCACATTTGTCGTCAGGGTTTCTGGATGGGGTCATCCAAGGTCAAGGCAGTAACGGAATGGCCCCAACCTTCCACCGTCAAGGAACTTCAGAGATTCCTGGGATTTGCTAAACTTTTACAGAAGGTTCATTAGAAACTACAGCATGGTTGCATCACCACTGACATCACTCCTCAAGGGAAAACCTTCCAAACTCAGGTGGAGTGAGGAGGCCACTCAAGCGTTCAACATCTTAAAAGTTAAGTTTACCACGGCTCCTATCCTCAAGCACCCTGACCCTAACTTACCCTTCATTGTGGAAGTAGATGTCTTGGACTCAGGAATTGGAGCCGTGCTCTCCCAGCGCCATGGTCAACCGGGTAAACTGTATCCTTGTGCATTCTTTTTCAGGAAGATAACGGCAGCTGAGCAAAACTATGATGTGGGGAATAAGGAACTCCTGTCAATGAAAGCAGCGACAGAGCAATGGAGGCACTGGCTCGAGGGAGCAGTCCACCCGTTCCAGGTGATTACCGATCACAAAAACCTGGAGTACATCAAAAAAAGTGCAAAACGACTCAACCCACGCCAAGCTCGATGGTCCCTCTTCTTCACACGCTTCCAATTCACAGTGACTTATTGCCCAGGAAGTAAGAACAGTAAGGCAGATGCTCTGTCCAGGCAGTATGATCTTCTCATGGACAACAATACCCCAGAATACATTCTTCCTCCATCTGTAATCATTGCCCCAATTACTTGGGATATCATGGAGGAGATCCAACGGGAACAGATCCAAGATCCAGCTCCTACCAACTGTCCCCCCAACCTCCATTACGTTCCACAAGGTCTGCGTCCCAGGGTCATTCAGTGGGTCCACACCTCAGTCAGCTCTGGCCACCCAGGTCTCTCCCGCACTCTACACCTATTATGTAACTCGTTCTGGTGGCCTTCAATGTCCAAGGACGTCACTAATTACGTCAAAGCCTGTCAGGTTTGTGCTCAATCCAAGAACCCCAAGGAATTACCCCCCGGACTCCTGCAACCTCTGCCCATTCCACAACGTCCCTGGTCTCACCTCTCAATAGACTTTGTTACAGACTTACCGCTGTCCCATGGTTTCACGACAATCCTAGTTATCATAGACCGGTTCTCCAAGTCCTGCCGGTTGTTCCCCTTGAAAGGACTCCCCACAGCCATGGAGACTGCACAGGCTATGTTCCACCACGTGTTCAGGAACTATGGAATCCCGGAGGATATTGTCAGTGACAGAGGCACCCAGTTCACATCCCAAGTATGGAGAGCATTCTGCAAACAGCTGGATATCAACGTCAGTCTCACCTCTGGTTATCATCCACAAGCCAATGGTCAGGTGGAAAGATTAAATCAGGAACTAGGCAGATACTTACGGTCCTATTGCAGCAGAGAGCAGCATCGATGGTCAGAATTCCTCCCATGGGCAGAGTATGCACAGAACTCATTGACTCATTCGTCAACAGGTCTGACCCCTTTCCAGTGCGTCCTCGGATACCAACCCCCTATGTTCCCGTGGTCTGGCGAACCATCATCAGTCCCCGCTGTGGATGACTGGATTCATCGTAGCGAGAGGGTGTGGGGCAGTGCTCACGTCCGCCTCCAATGAGCTGTAAGAGTACAGGAACTCCAGGCTAACAAGCGACGTCAGCCACACCCTCCCTACCAACCAGGACAACAGGTCTGGCTCTCTACACGGGATCTCAAGTTGCGGCTACCAAGCAGGAAGCTCAGCCCAAGGTATGTTGGCCCTTTAAAATTCTATGAAGAATCAATGAAGTCACGTACCAATTAGAGCTTCCTGCTAATTACCGTATCTCTCCCTCCTTCCATGTCTCGCTGCTGAAACCGGTCCACCCGGATGCTGACCCCAATCATGAGGCTCAAGACATTGATGACATTGAAGACATTGATGGAGCGCCGGCCTACAAAGTCAAGGAGTTACTGGACTCTAGAAGGAGAGGGGGTCAGCTCCAATATTTGGTGGACTGGGAGGGCTATGGACCTGAGGAGAGGTCATGGGTAGCCACCAGTGACATTCTGGATCCGTCTCTCACGGAGGACTTCCATCGAGCCAGACCCGATCGACCAGTGCCACGACCACGGGGACGTCCACGCCGAGTGCCAGGAGGCACTCATAGGGAGGGGGATTCTGTAACGCCACGCCAGCTGAGGGAGCTCTCACCTGAGTATTGACTGTAGAAGCAGAGGGAGCGGTGAACAGTCAATACTCAGGTGAGAGCTCCCTCTGCTGGCGTGGCATTACAGAATCCCCCTCCCTCAGAGGGAGCTCTCACCTGAGTATTGACTGTTCACCGCTCCCTCTGCTTCTACAGTCATTTCCTGTTTGGGACTATTTACCATGAGTCAGCATGTTACTTCACTGTGAAGTATTGCCAGTTTACCTGCCTTACCGAGCGTTTTATGTTTTTGTTTTTTTAATTTATAATTTGCTTTTTTTTAAAGCGACTTACAAATGAGAACAGTAGAAACAATCAGATCAACGAGAAAACAACAACGGTATACAAGTGCTATGACAAGTCTCAGTTAGTCTAGTACAGAACATGTAGCCAGGGTTTTTTTTTTTTTTTTTTTTTTTTTTTTTTGCCGTATGATAGAAGAGAAAAAGAAAAAAAAGGTAAGTACTAATATTAGTTAGTTAAGTGCTGGCGAAAAAGATGAGTCTTTAGATGTTTTTTTTTTTATGAGTAAAGACTCAGCTGTTCGAATTGAGATCGGAAGGTCATTCCACCAGCTGGGAGCCGTCCAGGAAAAAGTCCGTGAGAGTGATTTTGAACCTCTTTGGGATGGCAACACAAGGCGTCGTTCACTTGCAGAGCGCAAACTTCTGGAGTGTGCATAAGATTGAACTAGTGAGTTTAGGTAAGTTGGCGCCGTGCCAGTGGTCGTTTTGTAGGCAAGCATCAGTACCTTGAATTTGATGCGAGCGGCTACTGGTAGCCAGTGTAACCTGATGAGGAGAGGAGTAACATGGGCTGTTTTCGGCTCATTGAAGACAACCCTCGCTGCTGCATTCTGGATCAGTTGCAGAGGCTTGATAGTACATGCAGGAAGGCCCGCCAGGAGAGCATTGCAATAGTCAAGTCTGGAGAGAACAAGAGCTTGGACAAGAAGTTGGGTGGATTGCTCTGACAGGAAGGGTCTAATCTTCCTAATGTTGAATAAGGCAAATCTACAGGACCGGGTCGTTGTAGCAATATGGTCTGTGAAGCTTAACTGATGATCCATCACAACTGCTAGGTTTCTGGCTGTCCTGGAAGGAGTTATAGTTGACGAACCCAGCTGTATAGAGAAGTTGTGATGAAACGATGGGTTAGCTGGAACCACCAGCAGTTCAGTCTTAGTAAGGTTGAGCTGAAGGTGATGGTCATTCATCCAGCTAGAAATGTCACTCAGACAGGCTGAAATGCGAGCAACTACCGTCGGGTCATCTGGTTGGAATGAGAAGTAGAGTTGAGTGTGATCAGCATAGCAGTGATAGGAAAAGCCATGCTTCTGAATGACAGATCCTAATGACGTCATGTAGATGGAGAAGAGAAGCGGTCCAAGTACTGAGCCTTGAGGAACCCCAGTAGCAAGTTGTTGTGACTTAGAAACTTCACCCCTCCAAGACACCATGAAGGATCTATCAGACAGGTAGGAGTTAAGCCACTGGAGTGCAGTTCCAGAGATGCCCATCTTTCTGAGGGTGGACAGGAGAATCTGGTGATTAACAGTGTCAAAAGCAGCAGACAGGTCCAGCAAAATGAGTACTGAGGATTTTGAAGCTGCTCTTGCCAGTCGCAGGGCTTCAGTAACCGAGAGCAGGGCAGTCTCAGTTGAGTGGCCACTTTTGAAGCCAGATTGGTTGCGGTCCAGGAGGTTGTTCTGTACAAGAAACATAGAGAGCTGGTTGAACACAGCTCGTTCGAGTGTCTTTGCAATGAATGGAAGAAGGGATACCGGTCTGTAGTTTTCTAGAAGTGCTGGATTTAGAGATGGTTTCTTCAGCAGTGGGCTTACCCGAGCCTGCTTAAATGCTGAGGGAAATGTTCCAGAGTGAAGAGAGGAGTTGATAATGTGAGTAAGTGAAGGTATGACTGAAGAAGAAATCGCTTGAAGGAGGTGAGTGGGGATCGGATCCAGTGGGCAAGTAGTAGGATGACTGGAGAGGATAAGTTTGGAAACGTCCGTCTCTGAGAGTGGAGAGAAGGAGGAGAACGAGTGAGCTTTAGTCGTTGTGAAGTTATCCTCAGTCTGCAGTGTGGAGAATTGGTCACTGATGTTTCTTGTCTTATTTGTGAAGAAAACTGCAAAGTCATCAGCTGTAAGAGTCGATTGAGGAGGAGGTGGAGGCGGATTAAGAAGAGAAGAGAAGGTTTTGAAGAGTGTCCGAGCGTCACAACAGTTGTTAATCTTGTCGTGGTAGTATGATGTTTTAGCAGTGAAGACGTTTGCAGAGAAGGAAGAGAGGAGAGACTGATACACACTGAGGTCGGTAGAGTTTCTTGATTTAAGCCATTTCCTCTCTGCAGCCCTGAGTTTAGAGCGATGTTCACGGAGTACATCGGACAGCCAAGGGGCAGATGGGGTGGTGCGTGCTGGTCTAGACGACAGTGGGCAAAAGTTGTCCAAGCAAGAGGTCAGAGTGGAACAAAAAGTGTCCGTAGCACTGTTCGTGTCCAGAGCTGAAAACTGTGAGAGTGAAGGAAGTGAGGATGCAACCACAGAGGATAGGCGAGATGGAGAGAGTGAGCGTAGGTTCCGTCGAAAGGTGACCCGCGTTGGAGCGTGTGCCGCTTCAGGAGTAAGTGCTAGATTAGCAGTAATGAGGAAGTGGTCTGAGGTGTGCAGTGGAGTAACTAAAGTGTTGTCCACTGAGCAACAGCGCGTGTAGATGAGGTCCAGTTGGTTGCCCGATTTGTGAGTCGCTGTAGTAGAGAGTCGCTTAAGATCAAATGAGGCGAGCAGAGTGTTGAAGTCAGCAGCCTGGGGTTTATCTAGGTGGATGTTGAAGTCACCAAGCAGTACCAGAGGAGTACCATCTTCAGGATAATTTGATAGTAGCACGTCCAACTCCTCCAAGAAGTTTCCCAATTGACCTGGGGGACGATAAATGACCACAAAGTGGATTTTAACAGGGTGGGTTATAGTAACAGCATGTGATTCAAATGAACCGTGACCTGTAGGTGGTGGTTGAAGATCAAATTTCCAATCTTTCGATATAAGGAGGCCAGTACCTCCACCCCTCCCAGTCGTACGAGGGGTGTGGGAACAAGTGAAATGAGTGGAGAGGGCTGCGGGAGATTTTCCTTGTGATTATTCTGACTGCCTGTTTGTTTACGATTCTGCCTTTTTCCTCGTTCACGTCTCTTGGATTGCCCCATTGGATTTACTGCATGATTGGACTGATGTTTGTGTTTGACCTGTTTGCCTGCCTACTCGTCTCTGCCTATTGGATTACCCCTGTGCATGTTGAAAGTTCTGAGTGATTTTACTGTTGTTTGTGTTTGCCTGGTTTCACGACTCTGATTGTAAGATCTTCCCTTAATAAACTCCTGCAAATGGATTCTCATACTGCCTCAGCCTCGTCGTTACAGTTCCTGACTCCTTTAATTTGTGCTCAGTCAATCTTACAAGTCGAAGTGACAAATCCGTGTTGGCTGAACAAGTCCTACATCCAAGAAACTGTTGATTTTGTGAATTTGCTCCAGAACAATCAAACAACCATTTCAAAAAGGGAGCACAAATCTGCATGTGAGGTCAGCAAGGAAGAAGCCTCTGCTTTCAAAAAAGAACAGCAAGACAAAATGGATGTTTGTAATCCAACACAAGTATAACAGGAAATCAGGACAGACAAGTCAGAGATGGAGTTTTTTGGCCACAGCAGCAAATGTCATGCTTAGCAAAAACACTTTTGAAAATGCATTCTGAAAAATTTCAGTTCTAAGTTGAAAGAGCAAGAAATTTATCCATGCTCCCATGTCCTTTTTACATACAATTTTAAAGTTCCTAATTTTGTTTTGGAGGTTTAAATGCATTCAAGGTCCAAGAACACTTACATTTTCTCATAATATACAATGCAGCATTAGCTCTTTCTCTGAAATGGCTTGTTTAAGGATCCGGTCTCTCTAAACAAGTCCTTTCCAAGTACCTATTCTGCTCTGACTAGTCAGATGGCCCCGTGTGTTTTGATTGATCTACTGCTAACAGTGCATGTCGGAAATTAAACTCCCTTTACCATATCTGAATGCCAGCTCAGCAGGCTTTCTCAGCTGTTGTATACACATTGATATAAACAGTGTCAAAATCTTGCTCCACACTGTATCACAACTCAAAGTAGTAAGAATAACAGACAGTCTCCATTAATCAACACAATTTTAGTTAATAGTGGGCCCACAGTAATAATTTATAATTTATGAAAAATAATAAAAATAATTTGAGTTAGCAAAAGGTTACAGCTGTGCACTGGGTGTACACATATAAAACAAACTACATGTTTTGTATACTCGGTAGAAAATATGTACATAAATGATTAATCATATATACAGTTTGTGACCCAGCGGAGCAAATAAAATGGGTATTGCTTTATCTTTAGTGAATAAGCAAAAAGATTGCAAATCCCATGTTGAACTCAGCAAGATTTGAGAAGTAAAATGACAGGGACACAACAAAAGGTTGAAGTTATTCTGCTGTGGTGTCACTTTAAAAATTAATTGTAATCACTGACTATTCACATACTCATCCTTTGGGAGTACATGCAAAGTGATTTTTACTTTCGCAGTGCAGAGAACAGCATCTTCTAGATAAGACGACAACAATGACAAACCAAACTCTTCCAGGCCACAGCTACAGTTTTTGAGGGTGGGTCAAAGTACACATTGTTCACAGGCAGCCAAAGAAGACTATAGGTAGGAATTATGCAAATTTGTAACCTATCTTGTTTATGCAGGAAGTAAGGTTTGGAATTACTGATGACATGTTTCAGACAGTTCAGTATTGGTGATTTCTTCTGGGAGACAATTACTCCAATTGTTGTGCACTTTGCTCTTTGAAATGTTGCAGACCTTTTACATTCACAAACAGCTATATTACATACTATATGAAAGGCATTATCTGAAAGAGCATAACAGGGGCACTTGAAGGAGATTGCACTAAAACAAACAGAAAACCTAAAAATATATGCTGAGTTTGACTCACCTGCCAGTACGCCACACACATACACCAGGCCAATTCTCAAAGCTCCATGGACCATCTCTAATGGCACACCCACCAAAAGTTGCATGGCCATATTTAGACCCAGGTGTTCAATTCTGAAACATATAAGTCAGCATTATAGCACAATTACAGATGTTCCTGAGAAAGGGATTAATATTTTGCCCCAGATTAGATTAGATTAGCGTGTCTGTACATGTAGTTATTTTAAGAAGTTGCTAGATTTTACAATTTGGTGCACACCCATAAAAACCTTCTGTTTACCATATTTGATGTGCTGTATGTATCTATGTATGTGTACTCATTAATTTTATACGTGTATAAAAGCCTCAATTAAATCTGTTTATCATATAAAGTATTCATATCTTTTCAGAAGTCTTGGATTAAATCGCTTTATTCATTTGGATTACTTTCACAATATCTTCATGCACTTTTTGAAGGTTGCATGGACTTTTTCCTTGAATATTCTCTAATTGATCACAGATCAAAAGAGCAAAAATTAATATGATTACTGTACCATCACCTGCTCTTATCAACCTCCAGATGCCTGTGGTGAACTCAAGAATATCTGGTTACTTTAACTGACGCTATTAAGTTTAATTAACAGACAACAGTTTTTCATTTTTGTTTCTTTACAAGTTCTTCTTTCAATAAACCTTAATTTATGGAAGAACTGAAAATGCTGTTGCTGTGATCTAACATAAATTTTTCAAATACATGTACTTGTCAGAAAAGAGTAATGTGTCAGAGATGAGGCCTGTAGTAGGTGTGTTCTTACACAAGTTACCTGATTCTGGCATGAGTCATTTCCCAAATCCACCCCTATTCCAACTTTGTTTAGTCCAGCTTTTTTCTAAAGCCCTGTTCACTTCACCAACTGCTCTAATTTGTGACTTTCAGTTCTGCACATGGAAAACTGTTAAACTCAAAGTCCTTCGCATCTACAACAGCATAGTGACATATCTGGGTGACCGAAAACACTTAACTACAGTTAATGTTCCTCATGTCACATACTTGGCTCTCCTCAACATTGCCAAACAGATCCGATAGAAGCCCAGTGGGGCAAAATCTGGACCCAGATCTAAAATAATAAGAAGCAGGTCAAGGTCAGAATAATTATCCTCATAGAACAAGAACCTGAAATTCACTAAGCTTCAGATAACTGGGGCATATAACTTACAGGTGCATCTCAATAAATTAGAATGTTGTGGAAAAGTTCATTTATTTCAGTAATTCAACTTAAATTGTGAAACTCGTGTATTAAATAAATTCAGTGCACACAGACTGAAGTAGTTTAAGTCTTTGGTTCTTTTAATTGTGATGATTTTGGCTCACATTTAACAAAAACCCACCAATTCACTATTAGAACAAATTAGAATACTTCATAAGTACCAATAATAAAAACAAAAACACATTTTTAGTGAATTGTTGGCCTTCTGGAAAGTATGTTAATTTACTGTACATGTACTCAATACTTGGTAGAGGCTTCTTTTGCTTTAATTACTGCCTCAATTCGGCGTGGCATGGAGGTGATCAGTTTGTGGCACTGCTGAGGCGGTATGGAAGCCCAGGTTTCTTTGACAATTCTCTATGGGGTTCAGGTGTGGTGACTTTGCTGCCCAGTCAAGCACACCAACACCATAGTTATTTAACCAACTTTTGGTGCTTTTGGCAGTGTGGGCAGGTGCCAAATCCTGCTGGAAAATGAAATCGGCATCTTCAAAAAGCTGGTCAGCAGAAGGAAGCATGAAGTGCTCCAAAATTTCTTGGTAAACGGGTGCAGTGACTTTCAAAAAACACAATGGACCAACACCAGCAGATGACATTGCACCCCAAATCATCACAAACTGTGGAAACTTAACACTGGACCTTTTCCTTCCACTCAACTATCTGTCAACATGCTTGGATACAGCACTCTGTGAACAGCCAGCTTCTTTGTTAAAGAATGTTTGTGGCTTACCCTCCTTGTGAAGGGTGTCAATGATTGTCTTCTGGACAATCAGCAGTCAGATCAGCAGTGTTCCTCATGATTGTGTAGCCTTGTGAACCAAACTGAGAGACCATTTTGAAGGCTCAGGAAACCTTTGCAGGTGTTTTGAGTTGATTAGCTGATTGGCATGTCACCATATTCTAATTTCCTGAGATAGTGAATTGGTGGGTTTTTATTAAATGTGAGCCAAAATCATCACAATTAAAATAACCAAAGACTTAAACTACTTCAGTCTGTGTGCATTGAATTTATTTAATACACGAGTTTCACAATTTGAGTTGAATTACTGAAATAAATGAACTTTTCCACTACATTCTAATTTATTGAGATGCACCTGTAAGTCATGGTGTAAGATGATCATACAGAGCTAAAAGAAAGAATCACTGACAAACAGCTTATTCTGGATGCTGATGAAGACATCAGCCTGACAGACAAAAGAAACAAAGAAATGAAACTGAAGAGCCTTTAATAAAATATCTGAACTGAACGTGAACATCTCTGAATATATTACCCAATCTTCAGTACAAGCACAGACCATCTTTCACAAAAAAAGACAGTTCATGTCCCCAGAAACAGCATATAAAAGTAACTCAATTACTTATCAGGACAATCTGCATGAATGATCTTGAATTATGAATGGCTAGGGGTCTGATCTGAAACTGATCTCTGCTTCAACAAAACTCAGTTTCCAGAATAAAAGATAATTAAATCACTGCCATGAAAAGATTGAAATATGAGGGAAAATTTTATCTGATAAAACAAGAACACATTTCACACATTTTTCATGAAAACAGTATGTATACATACAATCACATACAAATGATACTGTATGTACATACTGTACTGTACTTTAATAAAGACATGTGACAAATAATTCTACTGTGGCTTTGTTCAGAACTATTTTTGTTAGCTGAGAAAGTAAGTGGCAACACTGTGTCTTTGTCAGGGTTATGTTTGGTTTGTGTTCTAGTTTTCATTGTTTTCAGCTGGCCTGTTCCCCTGTGACCTAGCTTCCTGATGTCATTTTGTCCACCTGTGTCTTGTTAATTTACTCGTTAGTCCTTCGTTTGGTTTAGTATTTATAGCCCTGCCTTTCCTCAGTTTGTTTGTCCTGTCTCTGTCATTGAAAGTGGTTGTTTTCTCTATTTCTCCCACATGGATTTATTAAAGACTCTGTTTGTTTGATATCTGCCTCCTTTGTACTCCTTTGAGCTCCTTTACCCTGGCAACCCATGACAGAAGACAGGACCATAAGATGACTGAACTGAGCAACGTTAACTAGGCTGAGGATTTGGAAAGATTCCATGATTAATGTGTGCTTCCGGATGGGACTAAAATATGATAATTTGTTTCGATTCTTGACTCCTGACGAATGCTGCAGACCTGTAGCGGATTTTATAAACTACGTTCTAGATTTAAATGGTTCCAAGTTCCTAGTTGATGTGGAGGATCATCACCCTTTTCCCATCTGGAAGTATGTGGATGCTCCA
Organism: Cyprinus carpio; assembly: GCF_018340385.1. Lineage (NCBI taxonomy): Eukaryota > Metazoa > Chordata > Actinopteri > Cypriniformes > Cyprinidae > Cyprinus > Cyprinus carpio. The sequence continues at coordinate 11,154,291 of NC_056602.1, forward strand.
GCTCACCATAAGCATGCTTCTTCCACATACAGTTCCAATGAGCCCGCTGCCTCCATTCCGCCCACACTTCCCCAAATTCTCCTAAGCTCCTCCCTAGTCCTCAGCCAAGGATCATCAGCTGATCAGTTCTCAAGCCCGCCGGTCGCTCGGAAACAGAGTCCACCATCCTCGGCTCACGCAAGCCCACCGGCCGCTGCCCTCTCAAGCTTGCCGGCCGCTTCACTTTCTCAAACCTCAGCCCAAAGCTCCAGCATGCCTCTCAGCACTCATGAACATGGCACTACCCCTAGAGTTCTAGGCTCCTATCCTCATCCTAGAATCTGCTCCAGAAAGCTTTCCTTCATCTCCGTCTTTGCTGGTCCGGTCCAGCTCTCCATCGTCTCCTGAGTCTCCTTCGTCTCCGCTGGTCCTGTCCAGCTCTCCAACGTCACCTTCGTCTCCACTGGTCCCATCCAGCTCTCCATCGTCTCCTTCACCTCTGGTCCCATCCAGCCCTCCTTCGTCTCCTGAGTCCCCCGAGTTAGCCAGCCCAACTCATCCAGAACTACCCCACCCCCAAGAGCACGCACCTCCAGAGCACCCTCCAGTGCCTGCTCCTCCAGGATCCCACCAGGCAATCGAAAGACCTAGTTTTCCCAAAGAAAATGTGGGGGTGGGGGGTGCATTTATCCGTGGACATAGTGGCCGAGTCGAGGGACCTGGACAAGGCCACGAAGGCACCTCAATGACCTCCTGAACTATCCGCTCCGGCAATGGCCTCCAGTCTGCCTGCTCTGCCATGATCCCCTGAACTGCCTGATCCGCCATGGCTTCCTAGTCTGCCTACTCTGCCATGGCCTCCTGAACTGCCGGCTCCATCATGGCCCCCCTGAACTCTCTGATCTGCCCTGGAGGCTCTCCTTGTCTCTGCCCAGTTCCAGTCCTGCACCAGCCTCCAGGGCACCCGCCCCCCCTTTCCCAATGGTACTGTTACGGCACGGGATGCGCCTTCTGTGGGTGGGAAGTAATGTCAGGGTTATGATTGGTTTGTGTTCTAGTCTTCAGCATTTTCAGTTGGCCTGTTCCCCTGTGACCTAGTTTCCTGATGTAATTTTGTTCACCTGTGTCTTGTTAATTTACTCGTTTGGTTTAGTATTTATAGCCCTGCCTTTCCTCAGTTTTTTTGTCCTGTCTCCGTCATTGAAAGTGGTTTTCTCCATTTCTCCCACGTGGATATATTAAAGACTCTGTTTGTTTGATATCTGCCTCCTTCGTACTTCTTTGAGCTCCCTTCCCCTCGCAACCTGTGACAGTCTTGGTGTTAACTTCTTGTTTATTGAATTGATCGTAATCATATTACCACATGAGATCAGAGCAACAACACTCTTGCTTTGCTCCTCCAGTAAACACAAATTCGCTCATTCGCTAAAAAAAGATATAAATATAAATTTGTGAAGGAAAGAACATTTTAAAAGTTTAAAGATTTGATCCAGTGTATAGTTTAAATATTGAAATACTTTTTTTTTTTTAATAGCATTAGCATGTTGTGGAATAAAAATTGTCCCAGCAATCTTTTGTGTGCTGAGATATATTAAAAGAATCTCAAAACTCTCAAGGACAGGATAATACCAAAAACAACACACGTACATTAAGTACCAGTTTTCTTCTGCCATTGACCTTTAAAATGGCCTTTAGCCATCAGATTACAAGCAGAATCATGTGAAGGGGATTTAGAAGGGCAAAATAAAAAGGTTAGTGGAGAATGCAAATAGAACATTCTGTTGCTGTTCCAAACAAAATGATGCTTGATACAACTGCTGATCATCTGAGATCATGTGGATGATATCATGTGGTGTTTAATGCTACAATTCTATGACACCATCTCAGAATGAGTCATGTCCTACCCACTGCTAGTAATGAAACCAAGTTAGAGAGTGACTTTTGAAAAGCCTGTGTCTGTGTGTTCTCCTATTGGGATTCTGTTGGTGCAGCAGACAGAGCAGATCACTAGCTTGGGTTAATGGGGAGATTACTCTGTAGATGAGTGTAATATAAAACATTAAACCCCATAGCTCACAGCACATCAGGGACATCACAGGGGCTCAAGCCCTCTATCAACCTGGGACACAGGCCTTCAGCCCTTCATGTCAGAAAAAAGCTTTTTGAAATGTGGTTTAATAGCATTTTTTTTGTGCCTGAAAATGTTGCATTGAGGGTGTAAGCATTTTAAAATGCCAGAAAAGAAACAGCTAATCAAAGCAGTATCTAAAAATGGCATGAATTAGCAGCAGTGAGCCACATTTTGAGGCTGCAATACTCTTGGATGATTTGAGATACAAATACATATTTAAATTACAACAGGGAAAAGGGGAATGTATTTGTTAAGTACCATGAATGCCTGATATGCACCTGAGAAAGGTTTTTATTCCTGCGTAATTACAGCTCTCTGTATTCAGATTTGTTAATTGTTGCATTGAGCTGTCAACAATTTTTATGTAATGACAACTAAACTGTAACACACCAGCGGTTTATCTCATATCACTTAGAGATCTCTCTCTTTTCATGCCAAGTTTTAGAGTATCTCAAAAGCATGAACTAGAAAATATAGTAAGTAGTTTGAGTTTAGTTTGAGCAAATTCTGCTTTTTTTTCAGTTTCAATAAGGTGAATTGTTTTAGGTGGTGTTTATGGTAACTTACAGTAAACTACATGCAACAACTACCATGCTCTGGACAGGTTTAACTGTGGGTAAGAGATCAAAAGAGATCTCATGATTACTGTATGTTAGCTAGCTAGTAAAAAAAGTAACTTGGAATTCAATTCAAGTCTTGTATAGAAATTAATATTTTAATATTGCTGCCAGGATGATTATAATGGACTATTTTTCTTCAAAGGAAGTTTAAGCAAATAAATATTTTATGTTCATGCATTAATATAATTATTTTAACATACAGTATGAGTTATTTTTGTAATAACATAACTAGTGTGTAACTCACCCTGCGTGCATGAAGATGTAGCTAAGGTAGCGCCAGGCCTGAGCTCTGAGCTGTGGGTGGTATGGCAATGGGCCCTTCAGGAAGTATGGTGATGACACCTGGAGAACCCAGCGGTTAAGTTGGAATCCGTAATACATAAAGACAACAACCTGAGGAGAATGTGGAAAGTAAGATCCTGTTACTAATGTGACACTTGTGCTGTCCTTCAAAACATAGCATTTTAAGGGCACCCTTTACACAATGTATTTGATCAAAAATACAGCAAAAACTAACACTGTGAACTATTACAATTTAAATCAATTTAAAAACGTTTTTTAAAACCTTCTACTACTTTAATATGCTATCAAGTTGTAATTCTGTGTCACATGATTCTCCAAGAATCATTCCAATTTGCTGTTTTGTATATTATGTATTAAAGTGGTCATATGATGCGATTTTAATTGTTCCTTTCTCTTTGGAGTGTTAAAAGCTCTTGGTGCAAAAAGAAGATCTGTGATCTTGCGAAGACTAAAGTCTCAAATCTAAAGAGATATTCTTTATAAAAGTTAAGAGTCAGCCACAACCACCTAAAACGGCTGGTTCTAACACGCCCCCACATATCTATGTCACTATGTGTTTTGATTTTTTTATTTGCTATCAAGTTGTAATTCTGTGTCACATGATTCTCCAAGACTCACAGACCTTTTCCTGGACTCTGCCCGGCTGGTGGAATGACCTCCCAATCTCAATTCGAACATCCGAGTTTTTACTCATTTTCAAAAAACATCTAAAGACTCATCTTTTTCGCCAGCACTTGACCAACTAATACTAGCAATTACCTTTTCTTGTCTATCCTAAAAAATGAAACTGAATCGTTCTATTTAACTGGATCTTCTTAGTGAACCGGTCAAACCAGTTCACCAAATCGAACTGAATCGTTTGAAACAGTTCGCGTCTTCAGTACGCACTAATCCACAAATTACTTAAATTATTTGGTTTATAAACGCGCCTGACACTCCCTCTGATGCGAAATAAACCAATATCCCGAGTTATTCAGTTAGTCCTAACAGTACATTGACTAAACTGATAAAAGAGAACCGATGATGGAATGTGCACGAGCAGTGCAGCTGGACTGAGTCTCGTACTGCTGGGAGACAGCATCACAGTATGTTAAGGGGCATAACATTTCCATCACACACTTGAGGCATTCAGCTAATCACAGCAAACTGAATAGCTGGCCAATCAGAGCACACCTCGCTTTTCAGACCGATGAGCTTTGTAAAAATCAATGCATTTCAGAAAGGTGGGGCATAGAGGAGAAACAATCATGTACATTATATGGAAAATAATGTGTTTTTTGAAACTTAAACCGCATAAACACATTGCATTACACCAAATACACAAAATAATGTTCTTTTTAGCAACGTCATAAGACCCCTTTAAAGCAATTAGCACAGTGGAGATGGCAAGAAAAAAATTCAATATTAATAAACATTTCATTTACTACTAATTAATAAAAAATAATTATTGTAATTAAACATTTATTATTTTACCCAACGTTTGTATTTTACCACTGTCACCTCACACCAAGGCCCCCGGTTTAGGTCTTGGTTGAGCTGGAAGGCCTTTTAATTTAGAGCTTGCATGCTCTCCTGTGTATTTCTCTCTGGGTACTTCCACAGTTTTCCCCACAATCTGCACCTTCAACAGCTGTACATGTAGGCAGTGAGGCAACTTACTAGAATCTGTTGAGCTTTGATTCATATTATCTCCTACTGAAAAGTGGGGCCTAGTATAAACATTTACATATCACTTGCATTTCTGCTAGAACTGGAGGAAGACTTTCAATTTAATGACTCTCAAATTCATTATTTGTTCATTCATTTTAAAGGAGAGTTCAAGCACAGGCATCTGACTATAGTGTGCTATCTAGTGAATAATCTATTTAGAACAGCAGTAATGGACCCACTTTATACAGTATTACATGTTTTAAACTACATGTACTAACATGTAAATCAATCATTTGACACAGTCTCTTGGTTGTGTTTTTACATTGTTTTACATATGTACTTAATTTCTGGGTTCACATGTATAATTACAGTAACAACCCATATCGCTTAAAAAACCTTTAAACCAAACCTGTCTCTAACCTTACCCTTATCCCACCTCAATAGCGAAAGTGCTTTACAATCCAACATGAACACAATAAGTACACTACACTATTTTTTAACATACGTACCCTACATTGTAGGTAAAGTCACCTACTATAAAGTGGAAACATATCTGCTGTTATGTTTTGAGGTAAGAAAAACAACTAATTTTTAGTTTTATAGAATCAGCAGAATTTTCTTTCTTTTTCTTTTAATAATCTTCAATAGTAAAGTTTATTTTTACCTCTGCTATAGTGATGGCCAGCATAAGCCATGGTGGTGGACAGTAGGTGTAACTGTCAAAGTACCACTTGCGGTCCACCTCTCTTGGCAAAGTCTCATAGGCAACATGACGCACAAGTCTCCGAGACAGACCCAAACCCACTTCCTCTCTCAGAGCGGAATTCCTGAGCTGCCGACTCCCCTGCAGGATCGCTCGACGGAAACTGTTTGAGCGCTTGTTGCTCATCTGAAAAAAAAAAAAAAAAAAAGATACAAACTGAGCTGTCACATTTATCAGCACTTTTCTTGTAAATATGCAAATAATCATGTAACAGTAATAAAGTCAATCATGTTTTTGTAATACAGGCAGGCAACAAACTGTGAGAGTATTTACTGTATTCCTTAATAATATTTATGGATTTTTTTTTCTCATTCAGAATCTGTGACTACACTAATTCACCACCTGTTTTTTTTGTGGAAATATCCCTGATGTTATTGGTCTATGAGCTGTCTTTCTGTCTTTGACAATGCATCCTATCACACATCCCATGCCGCCCGCCACCCCCGCCCCTTCTCTGCCACAGACAGAATGCCACTGTTGTCACTTAGCAACCAATTAAAGATTCCACACTCATCTCCAAGTCTCAAAGCAGCTGTGTAACAAACATCGTGTGTAAGTTATTGCATGTGTGTGTGTGTTTGTGTGTATGAGACAATGCTGTTCAAACAAGCTTTTCACTGCTGAGGCAAAATCCCCTCCTCAAAAACCTGGAATGTTCTTTTATCCCATGCCAGGCTCCTGATCAGGAATACAGGTCATACATTATGTAAGTTGTGGAAGAGGCCCTGAGTTGGAAAGCCCCTAAAGATGTTGCCTATGCCATCACATTGGGACCAAATTAAATTGAAGTTTAAAACATGACTAAGCTGACCTACAAAGCTTGTATTTTAACAATTCACATGGTAAAGCTATAAAAAACTCTTTACTCTGTTAAATACAGTAAAGAAGCCAACTTTGTGAAAAACTAAAGCCAGAAAATAATGAACGCAGCCCCCATATGGATAACAGCTCACCTAAAATGATATTCTGTAGAATGTATGTACACACAATGAATGCATGTACACACAACCACGTGCAAGCTGTTTCAACTTGTTACATTTGCTGGATATAGATATATACATGGACACACAAAACACACACTGGCCACTGGATATATATTATAATTGAAAAATTAAGGATCAGAGTTTTTTTTTTTAAATAATACTTTCATTCAGCTAGGATTAATCAACCTGATCAAAGGTGACAGTCAAGTCTTTCAGCTTAAAATCTGTTCTTTTGAAATTTTCAGTTCATCAACGAAAAAATGCATCATGGTTTCCTCAAAAAATTTAAGCAGCACTATCGTTTTCACCTGTGATAATAAGAAATGTTACTTGAGCACCAAATGTGCACCAAATGGTCAGCAGAAATAGAATGAAAAAGGGTGTTGATAATGCAAAAGTACAATAGTAAACAGTCCGTTTTTTTCAGTTAAAGTCAGTTCATCATCGATTCAGTGATGTCATCATCTAGCTCAGTTCAGTTTCATATATACTATATAATAATGAATAATTAGCAGGTATTTACATGATACTCTAATATACTTTAAAGGGATACTCCACCCCAAAATGAAATTTTTGTCATTAATCATTTAATGTTACCCCATGTCGTTCCAAACCCCCTAAAAGCTTTGTTCATCTTCGGAACACTATTTAAGATATTTTTGATGATATTTTTACAATAATGGACATTATCAATTAATGAACATTTATCAATTTAAGTTAATATTAATTTATTCACATGCTGTTGTTCATTAATAATTAATGTTGTAATACACTGACTATTGTTAATGTATAAATCTGGAAATGTTAAAAATGCATAGTGCAAACATTAACCAATAACATTAATAAACACTGAATGCTGTAATTTTTTTGTTTGTTATTTTTTTATTCATGATGCCCAATCTTTCATCCAAAATATCTTAAATTGTGTTCCGAAGATGAACGAAGCTTTTACGGGTTTGGAACGAAATGGGGGTAAGTGATTAATGACAAAATTTTAATTTTGGGGTGGAGTATCCCTTTAAAAGAATACCACGGATTGTCTAAAAAAGCACAAAGATACATTTGGTAACAATTTACAATAATGGACATTATCAATTAATGAACATTTATCAATTTAAGTTAATATTAATTTATCAATATGCTGTTGTTCATTAATAATTAATGTTGTAATACACTGACTATTGTTAATGTATAAATCTGGAAATGTTAAAAATGCATAGTGCAAACATTAACCAATAACATTAATAAACACTGAATGCTGTCATTTTTTTGTTTGTTATTTTTTTATTCATGATGCCCAATCTATATTCTTAACAATAACCAAAAGAAAAGTGTGACCAGACTTTTTTGTTAGTCAATACTTGATTAACTGACTGAAGATGGAAACATAACCATATATTTATCATGATGTGAATGAAAATGTTTTTGACTTGTGCTGCTTACCTCAACCTCACAAACAACCACTATTCATTTCCTTCTACTGTTACACATCAGCTTTCTTCAGCTTTCTTCAGATCTCACATTAACAGTAACAGTCTGTGTGCCTTAACTCTTTATACACACACCTGATACTTACTTTACACATTCTCCACAAAAACAAACAGACATTAAGTGCTCCCTGGGATACACTTTTCTGTGGCATAATGATTTGTTGAAGTTTTTGTGTTGGCTGTTTCCATGGAAACCACACTAGGAAAAGTTAAACAATATGGTATTTAGAGAGTACACACACAAATCATGTTCTCTACTGTTGGAGCACCATGATACAGCCAGCTGAAAGACTGTAAGGCTGAAACATGGCTAATAATTCTAAAACACGGCTATTAATGCACGTATATAGGGTTTTCCATCACTCCCAGTCTCCCTCTTGCATCACCTTTCTACTTTTTTTTCTCATCCCTTAAAATAAAAATTTAATCCACCACTAGTTATTACAATCTGTCTTTCCCCTGCATCTCTGTTCTTACATTGTTATAGTGGACAATGAATGAGAGCTGTACAAGAACAAAAGAAGTGTAGAGACCCCAATTGCATGCTCCTCATTCCTCTCTGTCCCACTTTCACATGACCTGCTACAGCCAATCAAAACACAGAATCTGATTCAAAGTTTCACTGCATTGCTTTATATCACTATAGCTCTATTCTCCAGCCACTGTGGTGAACAATGAGACTCTTTGAGGAGTTGCTGCATGTGCGAAAGAAAGACTGAGAGAGAATGAAAAAGAGACAGGGAAAAGGGCAGTAGAGGGTGTCAGACTGAGGATGGGTGGCATTCAGATATTCCCACAGATTTGAAGGCATTCCCATGCAAGTGGAATGGAACATTCCATGTTTTGGCTTTTAGTCCAGGGTCAGAAGTTCTACAAACCTCACCTCAAGTTCATCTTCAGAACTCACCAGGTTAACAAAATCCTGGTAGCAGATCTTTCCATCAGCATTTCCGTCAGCCAGAGCAAGAAGAACCTCCAGCTTGTGGGGGTCCAGCTCTGATCCATGAGCCGCAAGCAGGTCTCGGAAACGCTCAGTACTGATGAAGCCTGAATTCTCTGGATCATACTAAACATATCACACAGGAGAAACAGGAAATTAGAATTATTTTCACATTCTGATTCTAAAACATTTCCATAACACTCACTGCTGAACATTATAAGAACAGTTAAAATAATTCAAAACAAATTTTGTCTGCCATCTTTGAACTCATAACATGGCGATCTTCATTACTGAGCAATATATCCATCGTTCCATCCTTACTTGATTTCATCTATTAAATAAGTTAGAAAATAAATATTAGGGATTACGAAATTAGCTGTATGTTAAGTGTCAAAAATACTGTACCACGAAATGCATGATATATAATGTTTTTCATAAAACTGTAGAAATCATTTTAAATATTAATGTTGTTTAATATGAACTTAAAAATACATAAACATGATGTTCAATGTAGAAGGTGGACCTGATGCTTTCATTTACACAGAACAAAAGCAGCATCTGAACCGCCTCTGATACTAGGGCATTATAACCGTTTCATTCAGTTCTCTGTGATCTCTAACAACTGAACAGAACTTTCAGAGTTGATAGGAACTGAGCCACAGCACAAATGTCACACACAAAGTTTCTGGCAAAGACCTGTTTATCCAGAAATGCTAGAGAAAGTCAGATGGGGTGTTAACAGAAGTAGAGTCATTTGCATTCTTTCTGTGGCAAAATGTAATTATCAATTATTTATCTTTGAAGCTCAACAAGTAAAATACCACCCACAATCAGTTCATAAGGCCAGTGACAAAATATATTAATGCATATCAGATTATGTCCATAAAGTGTGAAAAGTTGTTTTATTACATACGTATGTACTGTATGTGAGTTTATTGAGGCAAAAGTCATAGTTAATAGTGACATTTGGTCCCCCAAACTAAAGTCTGACCATTGGGGCTTACAAACATAAAAAAATGGGTTTAGATAATCAGAAAGATAAGGATGGTTTAATGACATAATGTCAATAACATGATCTGTGTCTGATATTGTGTTTAGTGTCACTGAGTCATAGTTTAAAGATCTCATCCTGTTTTAGTAATTGGTGTCAATGTGTCAGCCCTTCAGGCTTTCAAACATTCATTCACAGTTAAGGTCATAAGCCACACACACCCACACAACTCTGTATAGCTATCTTTGTGAGGACATACATTGACACAATGCAATCTCTAGCTCCTTACCCTAAACCTACCCATCAGAACTAAGTGCCTCACTCAAACCCTTACCCTAAACCTAACCTTTACCCAATTATAACCTGACCCCTAAAACCAGGTCTTGACCCTCAAACAGGCTTTTAAAGTGCTCTCAGAAAGTAAGGACAAAATGTCCTCACTTTACAAAACTGTCCTCACTATGATGGTCTAAAACTCAAACCGGCCCTCACAAAGATAGCTGTACACACACACACACACACACACACACACACACACACACACACACCGCGCGCGCGCATACACACACACACACACACACACACACACACACACACACACACACACACATCACGAACCTCTTCTGAACTAGAGAATTTGCATATAAATATAGCTCAAGATTAATACACAGTTTGCTAAACATTATTAAAGCTATGACCAATCGATCAATCTACACATACAGATACTGTGTCAGATGGATCTGCATAAACCAAGAGAAAAAAATTATCTCACTGAATGGAAACTTTGATGCTTTAAATGTAAGCTGACCTGTCATGTTAATACAAAACATGGTGCAATAGGTGATGCTACAAAAAATGTATTTTAAACAAGATTTGAAGGCAAATGTACTTACATGTACAACCCTAATCAACCACTCATACTGTACTTTACCAAATATTACACTGATTTTACCACAGGTGGGGCATGTGTTTCTAGTAATCCTGAAGACCTTGAGTAGCTGATTCAGGGGTGTTTAGTTAAGGCTCTAGGACATTCTTCAGGGCAGTGGCCATCCAAGAACCGGACACCCCTGATATAGAATGTGGGGTCACAGGTGTGCATTTAATGTCAATGGCTTCAAACATGGCACATCCATTCAGAATGTATAGACTATCTGTTTAGTTGCACTTTATTGTACAGTATGTGCACTTACAGTGTATTTAACTAGGAAAGTACTGGGTAATATACGATAACTACATGGTTGGAGTTAGGTTCAGGGTTAGTACCTAGTTATTTTCCAGTTATTGTAATTAATGTACTGGCGGAACAGGATTGTAAAATAATATGCCACTAGAGATTACTAGGGATGATATGAGAGAGAAAAAAACATTTCCACTATTATTCAGACATTAAAAAACACAACAGTCTCTCTAAAGTTTAACCCACCTTATCTTGGATGAACTCTGCTAACTTCTGCGTGCTGTTAATTTTATCCCCACAAGTTTTCATGGTATGATCTGTTCCTGTCCCACACGGTCCCCATAGAGGGAGAGAGTGAGAAGCTGGAGACAGAGACTAATCTCTACCCATTGGGGATTTACAGTTCAGTGCAGACCCCCACCCCCAGAACACACGCAAACAAACACCCACCACAAACTCCACCCTCATCCCCTTAGCCTACATTCTTAGTACCCGATCACAAACAGACTCACACACACACACACACACACACACACACACACACACACACACACACACACACACACACATACTGCTGTGAACAAGAAAACACATACATTCTTGGTGCCATACCTACATAAACAAATTTTAATAAACTGACTAACAGACAGATTTAAGAGAATCCAGCTTCAACAATGAAGTTTTTATGGCCTAGTTTATTCTTCCACCTTACTGTACCAAATTATACATCACACACAAACAATCTCTCTCTGCTGAACCTGCACATGCACAAATATAACCAATGAATCTCACAAAATGACTCAGCTAAATGTAAGCATGCTAAGTCCTTTCCTAAAATGTAATTTTATTCTATTATTTTGATGTGTTTGTGAAGTTGATAGTGCTTTTATGAAACCCTGTCGTACATTAAATGTATTATATTTAGACACCAACCACTGCAGCCCTGATAATTAAATACCACATTAATCCTGCTTAAAGATAGTCCTGTGGCTGATCTTTCATTACAGAGCTAAGAAAAGGGGTGGTGTGTGTTTGTGAGACCCCTAGTATTCCAGGCTTCATTTTCATACAGCCGCATATTAAACAGTCTTCTTTACACAGGAGAGAATAGAGTTCACCAACTGCCACAATCTCTCTCTCTCTCTCTCTCTCTGTGTGTGTGTGTGTGTGTGTTTGGAAGGGGAGGGACAAAAAGATTAATACATCTCCAAATGATAGTAACAATTGTTGAATTATTTGATTCATATGGAAACCACTTCCACCCCTGAGTAAAATTATAATAAAAGAATAATTGTGAGATAAACTAAGAAAATAATAATAATAAAAAAAAATAATAACAATACACACACACACACACACACACACACACACACACACACACACACACACACACACACACATATATGAAGTTGGAAAATCCAATAAATAAATTCACATTTACAAAGAAAAAAACTTGCAATGACGAAATACTGTACAAAATCACATTGCATGATTTAAAAACACATTGTGAGATATAACATCATAACTGGGATTAGATACAGACATTAGATATTAGATATAAACTAATTTATTCTTTCTTTCTTTCTTTTACTCTGAGGCAGATATATGATCAATACATTTGACTAGTAATATACATTCAGCAAATTTATATATTTTTTATATTTAAAAATGTCTAATAATCTAAAATATAAAATTTCATTGTTCCTTCCTTACACATAAACAGGTGTACACACATCCACAAAAAATGCTGCATTACTGCAAACGTTCTTCTACCACTAACACATGTAATTTCACACCCCACTAAGTCTAACCTAGAGCACCTCTGCATCACCAGACATCTCCATTTTAACTTAGCACTGTGGGCTATTATTATTTCCTACAAATATACAAAAAATCTTGTAAAACTTCTTGGTAAAATAGATGTTTATAGACAAAACTCCAGCAAGTCAGGACTATTACAGATAATCACAAAGGATTGTTAATAAAGATAATCAGTTAGCTAATGGAAGTTCAAGGCTGAGTAAAAGACCTGATCCATGTCTTATGTACAAACGAATAACAGGAGAAACGTTGTGGTGTGTGTCTCAAATGCTCTTTAAATGCAGCTGAATAACATTCAGCATATACCTAATGCTGTAACCAAACTCATACATGTCCATGTGGAAAAAGTGTCATTCAAAGAGGATTAGCATAATTATCTACTCATGAATAGGAAACACAAACAACAGGATTGAAACATATTAAAAAAACCATATATATATATATATATATATATATATATATATACACACACACACACACACACACACACACACACATACTGTACTATATAATAAGGCTATATTTTCACCATGAATCTCCAAATTAGTGCTGAGCTGAATGAACTTTAAAGACACTATTTTAAATTTCTTAGATTTTAAATATTTGTTTAATGGCATTTTTATCATGCCATGTATTATTACAGAGAATAAAGATTAGTAAATCAAATAGTCATATCCTTAACATATTTCCTAGTTTTCTGTAGTGTACATATGAATCAGTTGGCCCTTCTGTCACTTATAGTAGTGGGGTCTATAAGAAAGATTGCTGGCATCCACATGACCCATCCAAGGCTGTCAGAGCGCAGAACAAACACTCTCTATCATGAGAGTGAGGAAATCTGCTTTGAAGAAAAGGGAAAAACTCCATCATCAAAATGCGTGAATATGTTTGAAAATGTTTTTAAACACAAAACTTTGGAGCTCATTTATCCAGATATAACTCATAAAAAATTAATACTGAATACAAATACTGCATTCATAAGTAAGTTTTATTTATTTGATTCCAAAGGGAGAACTATTTTAAAATGGAGTACCAAAACAAAATGGAAAGCTTAGATTCAGAAACACACTACACACACACGCTGGAACACTGGCTGTCCCTCTTCAGCTCAATGTCCTTACAGACCGCTGTTACAAGACCTTCTGTTCTCTCATTAGTGGCTAGACCAGAGGCTGATATATCTACAAATAATGACATGAAACAATAGCAGCAGGGTCACAAATGCCATCAGGTGTTAGTTACAGCCTCCATACAGCATTTAGATAAAGAACCGACCTGACAAACATGGATTAAAAGCTGCTAATTAAAAACAACTGCTCAGAGGGGTCTCAAAGTCAACATTCACAAAACCGTTAAGAGCACAAACACTGTGCCCAGATTACTGTATGATGTCATTCACAGCAGCTATTAAAAGAAATGTGAAAACAGAACACTATCCAGGGAGTGTGAACACAAGCTCATTTTCACTGCTTGGGAGCACAGTAATTTCATGGCTGGTGCTTTCAGTACTGAAGACGCTATTCAAAATTACAAAGCAACAGTGTGTGGAAACAAGTCAAGAATGTACAGACAATCGTAATTAGCACTTCAAACAAAGGGTGTCATCAAACATTATGCATAGACAAAATGAACCACTTTTGTCTGGGTGTTCAGTACCATTGAGTATTTTCATGGCCTCCAGGGCTTTGCATATGTTAGCTACTGCTCAGCTGCTTTAGAAGACTGCTGTATAAATTGCCCCGACTCTCAGACTGTGAACCAACAAAAGCTGCACTGCATGGGGTGTACAAAACCACCCAGGCACATTGGAAAAATGTGTCTGTGGTATCATTTCTGCAAAATGATATTACGTTGCTTCTTGACCCTTTCAAATTGAAATGTTCAGTGAGTGGTACTAGAAGTGGGCTCAGTTCTTCCTTAAACAGATGAGCATGAATGTGGCGATGTTTTATTATAATGGTTGTTGTACATATTGCAGCAGTTTGGAAATGAAATGTCAGGTGAGTGGTGCTAAGGTTAATGCTCATTTGAAAAATAAATCTTTTTTGAAAATAACATACCACCTACACTAAACCCTACCCTAAACCTATCTGATATAACGTGACATAAAAAACACACTTTTATTGTTATTTTATTGTGACTTATGTTTCTCTCTCTCTCTATCGCTCTCTCTCGCTCTCTCTCTCTCACACACACACACACACACACACACACACACACGTGTGTAATCAAATAAAATTAATTAATAACAAAACATTGGATCGCATGGAGTTTTATGTGGCAGTAGTAGGCTATGCTTCAAAGTCAGAAAAAATGAGAAGGTTATTTGTTAATTTCCTCCGCGAAAATATCCATACAGTTAGAGTAAACATTAACACACACAGGCTTCATTGAATACTCCTTGCATTTGTTGATTTCATCTTATGTGTGGATTATTTGGTTTTATTTGGTGTGAATCTCTGGTTTTAACAGCTCTGATAAGTAATAAACAATGTGATATAGAGCCAGCAATTGTTAACTTTATTTTCATCAAAACATTATTTACCACATTTGTATCTGCGAGGTGTCCGTTACACATGTTCCCTGTGTGTAAATGTCAGTATTTATGAGTCTAATGTCTGACTATTTGACTCGTATTTTACACTCGTGTGTTACACTGTGTGTTTCTGTTCACAAACTGAATTCTTCATTACGCGCATCATCACACAGAGAAAAAGAATCTAAAAAACAAACACCAAGTAGAGGCTTAGTTTAATGCTTCATAATGCGTATATATATATTACTATTATTATTACAGTATTACTTTTAGTATTATATTTTATTATACAATAGCAATATCGTTCTGTCATAATTTATCCAAGTTAACCAGTTGTTTTTTTTTCCAATGGGTTGTTGTGAAGGTCTTTCAGTTTTACTTTCCATTTCATTGTGTATTTGAAGATAGTTTTTCTTTAAATGAAACAGTGTAAAGCTGGTGAAAAGTGACTGTCAGAGCACCTCAGGGGATGAAGTTCATGTGTTCATGTCATATATATTGAGACGCAGATGCTGAAAACAGTGGCCGTCATGTGTGTTTGAGTTTGTGTATCAGACAAAACTGTGCCATTCACAGAGACAAACAAAACATGCAGACTTATTAGAAACTTGCACTGACTGGTTGCTTTTGCCTTTATTTCTGCTGTATGATAGACTGTTAGATTAATCCACATTGAGTAAAAATGTCCAGATCTTTTTTTCATTATATTGATATGATATTGTTTATCGCCCAGCCCTACTGGGAAAGTTCATTAAATAGGTCATAAATTGAGAAATCAAATTTTCCTTGATGTTTTGACATGTAAGAGGTCACTGTACAATAAAAAATATCCTGTGAATTTCAGAGCTCAAAACTTCCTCGTTAGTCCAAAAACGGCCTTTATTATAACCAAGATCTGAAAATGAATTGTTTCAGATTTCATCACATTATGGCATTGATCTGATTCTGCAGATCTACTTCTACATCTTTGGCCCCACCCACTGGAGCATTAGTAAGATGAGAAGGAAAGAAGAGCAATACGGGATAACTGGACTAAAAATAACATTACCTTCCAAAGGATCCTAATCCTTGGAAAATGATTATTTATTTTTCAGTACATTTCACTGTGGCAAAACAGATTTTGCAAGATATGGACCTGACAGTAATACCACAACATATAAGTAACTGTGTTCTAATGCCTAATCTTAAATTATATACAGAAAGCGATAAAATAACTCTCCCTTTATAATCCTTGGAGCTATCAATCACACTGTGTAAGTTTATATTCAGAATTGAACTTTTAAACCCACATCTCAACAACCGCCTGGTTGTGTAGGTTCGCACTTTATCAGAAAATCAGACCTTTCTTGTCAGAATGTGCAGCACAGCTCCTCATCCAAACTTTTCTAATTCCAAGGCCAGACTACTACACTTCTCTACAGGTGGGCCTTCCAGGCACTGCGACTAAACCTCTGCAGATGATCCAGAATTCAGCAGCACATCTGGTCTTCACTCAGTGAAAGAGAACATACGTCTTACCACTCCTGATCTCACTCCACTGTCTCCCAGTTGTGGCCAGAATCAAATTGAAGGTCTTAACACTGGATACTAGGACTGCCACTGGAACAGCTTCTACCTACCTGAATACATTACTACAAGTGTATGCTCCTTTCTGCCAGATAAGATCTCTGAATGAGTGATGCCAAAAAATCACTTGCCAAAACCTTAACCCTCTCTGTTCCTCTCTGGTGGAATGAACTTCCAACCTACACCTAAACTGCTTAGACCAAATCTTTCAAGAAACAGCTGAACAAACAATTTTCTTTAAGCACCTAACCATGTTTGCGAACATCCAGAGAATGGCCCAGTGATTTAGAGAAGGATTTAAATGTGACAGAATGCACAGATAATTTTGAACAGCTCTAAGTGCTTAAGGACTGTTTTGGGAAGCTGGTGCAGTTGCTCCAGTTAGTTATTTCCAACAGGGCCAATCTACATTCATCACTGCAAACAATATGCGATGGACACACACCCCAGCTGGACCTGCTTTCTCACAAGGATTTTTATTTTTTTCTCCATAAGTATCTTTTGGAGATTCTCATTCTTTGCCACAGTGGATTTTGGTTTGCTTACAACAGCTTACAGACACATATTCATTTTAGTGTCACTGCAAATTGCAAATAAAACATTATTACAGTCATTTTATGTAAACAGTGTGCATTGTATATAGTTCTATATAAATGACTTCATTTGACTTAACCAGCTAAAAAACAATCTGAGTCAAATAGTTGGCTTGTTTTGTGTGAGTTAAAGAGACACAATCTGTACTTTTGGAACAAAAAAAGATATTTTGAAGAATGTTGGTAACCAGATTGTTTTGGTGACCTTTGGCTTCTATTGTATGGACTAAAAAACTAAATATTTTTGAAAATGTGTTTTATGGTCAACAGATTTTTTTTTTTTTTTTTAAGTGATCTAGTTTTACAAGAGCATGGGGGAACAAATTAATGATGACATTTTTCATTTCTAGGTGAACTAGGCTATTCCTTTAAGAATCAGCCATCTTTGTTTACCTTGCTGCAATTTCGTGTAGACAGAAAACAACAACAACAACAGAAAATCTCACACAACCTTCAGAGGTTCTTAGTTTGAGGATATTCTGTTTTTGTGTCTAGTATCCCTATGGTGTAATTGGCATAAACCATTTGAAATAGCCAAAATATCAAAGTTGGACACAGTCTAGGTGGAAATGAGTCTACTTCAGCTGGAATTTCTTCCCACCAAAACAAAAAGGCAGACAGCTTATCAAGGCAGTTCCGTCTCAGCTCACTGCCTAAAATTAAAGACAACCTGTACAGCCTGTCATGTTCTGGATATTTTCCCACACACCAGCACTGACAGGAACTAGAGTACATGTTTGAAAGTTTACATCAAAGCCTATTACAACAGAAAAACGTTTTTTTGTGCATGTTACTCACAATAATACTTGGAATACAAGTAAGGGATAATGTATATCATAAAATAGGACCTGCATGCAAAGAAAGAAAAGTATTGTATATGTAATGTTGCTTTCAGTTGATATGAAATGCATTAAACTAGCACAGCTGTGTATGAAATCCCTTGCCTGGGTCTACATTTAAATATGCATAGTCAAAAATATGTACCACATTTACAATGCTTTGTCTTTTTCTCCTAAGATTGTAAAACAAGACCATTCAATCCATTTCAGATGGTGCTCTGAGTAAACAAGATCCATCAATGAAGCCACACTGAACTGATGGATTAACGGTCAGGGCCACTGGGCATTTGTCTGCAGGCCATACTTCACACCATTAATTGCCCAGACACCATTTCTCACATCTGGACTAAAGGTCACGTCTAGCTCAGATTGGCCCTAATCATGCATTTAATCTCTCAGAGGCTAAATTTTGCAGAAATGTAAAACTAAAAATACTATGACAATTTATTATTCTGTGTATATTTATCTATATACACATGCTCAATTTAGCCTTAATCTCTCTGAAAACATGTTAAAAGTTTGAAAACAGTCCTAATATATCCCATTTTTCCTTCAGGCCACAAGGAGTTAGTGAATGAGACCTAGTAACTTTGTTGTTAGACTAAATTTAAATTTGTTTGACCAAATTATTATGTCTTTACTATGTGTTTAACAACAACAATAACAATATGGATTTCCAATATAGAATTACAAATTAACTGTGAAACTAATTGATTGAGCAGTGCTGTATACTGGCATTCAAAACATTGTTTGACATTCTCTGCATAGTCTGCAGAGACAGCTCAGACATGAGCCCCATATTTGGGCCAATTTCACGGGATTGTACCCGCTCTCCATCTTACTCGCCCCTCTCAGTGAAACTGAATTGTAACCTAATGGAAAAAATGTTTTCCAAGCAGATCTCTGTGCTTTACTTCACTGCTCTATCTGTATCTGCACCATAGAAACTGGTTAAGCATGGCACCCTATTACAAAAAACAACAACCTAGAAGCCAAAATGGAGCAGGAATGGTAATAGCACCAAACAGTACAGGTCAGGGTAATGCAATCACAAAATAAAACGTGCCCGTCATCATTTACTCACTCTCATGTCATCACAAAGCTGTATGAATTATTATTTTTTTCTTGTGGAAGACAAAGATATTTTAAAGAATGTTGGTAACCAAAAATTTTGAAACGATAAAGGTTTAGTTTCACCCAAAAATGAAAATTATGTCAATAATTACTCACCCTCATGTTTTTTCGAAACCCATAAGACCTTCGTTCATCTTCGGAACACAAATTACGATATTTTTAATGAAATCCGAGAACTTTCTGAACCTGCATAGACAGCAAAGATTCAACAATTTCTTCTCTTCCAGGACAGTCCTCCGGCATTATCTACACATGTGCGTGGTGCTGCTGACATAGAACATCTATACGCTTCACCTTGTTCACAAGCAGAAATCGTTGAATAAATTTGTTATTTTTATTTTCTTTGTGCACAAAAAGTATTCTCGTAGCTTAATAAAATTACGGTTGAACCACTGATGTCACATGGACCATTTTAATCACTTTTTTTGTGTCTTAATCGTGGTAGGACCCTTGCAACTCTCAGATTTCATCAAAAATATCTTAATCTGTGTTCCGAAGATGAAGGAAGGTCTTATGGGTTTGGATCGACATAAGGGATAAGTAATTATTCATAGAATTTTAATTTCTGGGTGAACTATCCCATTAACTTCAATTGTATAGGAAAACTATTAAGACAGTTATAACAAAGTTATGAAATTTTGATTAAAGAATACAAAGGCCTATTAAAAATGCATGGATTAATTATTCACAAGAAGACAAATAACATGCATTATCTTTATTTATCAGATTTATAATTCCTCTACATTTTTATTTTTAACATATAATTTTGGGGGAAGTCGTGGCCTAATGGTTAGAGAGTTTAACTCCTAACCTTAATGTTGTGGGTTTGAGTCTCGGGCCGGCAATACCACGACTGAGGTGCCCTTGAGCAAGGCACTGAACCCCCAACTCCTCCCCGGGTGCCGCAGCATAAATGGCTGCCCACTGCTCCGGGTGTGTGTTCACAGTGTGTGTGTGTGTGTGTGTGTTCACTGCTGTGTGTGAGCACTTTGGATGGGTTAAATGCAGAGCACGAATTCTGAGTATGGGTCACCATACTTGGCTGTATGTCACGTCACTTTCACTTTAACTTTATTATATTTACACACAGACCAGATGACCAGAGACAACATTACAACAATATAACAATACAGCAATACATTATATGCAGGGGTGCACATAAGTGGTCCGCAGGTCCTCAAGCGCACCCAAAATAAGAAATGCGCTGTGTAAATTAGTTCAGAGCCCGCATTTGCGTACCGACCTGGTTGACAGCTGTTAATGGACAATTACCATTTTAGATCCACAAACTGTACTGTATAAGATCTCTATTAAAACTGAAAGCATAAGATCTTTAACTAAATGCTAAATGTAAATCTAGGCTACACGCTAACATTTTCAAAGCACAATGCAAAACTGTAACTTTTGTGTGAGGACGAAACCAAGTCTCCAGGCTGAAAAAATTATGTGCACCCCTGATTATGTGTCAGTAACTGGTGAGAAAACTTTATAGCACAGGTATTAAAAGTACTACAATACCAGGATGGAAGATCAGGTTGTTGATGTTTGCCTGCCATTCTCGCTCTGTCTGCATAGTGTATGCGAATGCACTGATGACATATCCTGTCTGTGCAAACAGGGTGCACAGAGGTATGCAAATACATATGTTAACAGGCAGGTAGGAAAGTCAATGAAAATGCTCGGAATGAACATTTTGATTGGACGAACATTTCTTTGTCCTATGCCTTCCACAGAAATTATAAATACATATAAATACATTTAGACCACTTTGATTGCTATCGGGATGTGAAGAGACTTTCAACCAGCATAACAAACAATGTTTCTAAAGACAATCACCTATCGCACCTTTAATGGTGGCGTCAGCTGCGTAGCTGCTGCTTGACCATCAGGTTCTACACACACAAACACACATACATATTTTATGCTATGGCACATTATCACTTCTCCCACTGTCGAAGCCACAACACACTTGTTACTGATTTTATTTCTCTTACCCTTAGGTTTTGGATTTAAATTTGTTTATTGTTTTTCCTCAACAGCAAACTTCACACATCAAAGCTAAGCAATGTTGGAATTTTACACATATACAATACACACATGATATGCTTAGAAGAAAAATAACTTCTTGAAAAATTAAGACATATCAAATTAAGCCTTCAGGTGACATCAGCTGACACAAAGAATGTCCTTTTGTTGAAGACGTCTGACCCTGGTGTCACTGTGAAACCCTTTAGAAAGAACTACTAGCTCATCAAGTGATACTTGTTTATATGCTCCATCTTCTACCTAGAGTAAAGACTGAAGGAATAGTTCAGTCAACACATGAAAATGTTGTTTACTCACCATTGTATAGTTCCAAAAAGCTATGTCTTATTCAAAAATAATGAAAATTCAATAGAAATGATAGTGTATTTTTGTTACTATAAATTCAAAGTTCTGTCATGAAATTCTAGATGGCGCAAATCATTAGGTTCTAACTGAATCTGAAATAATTACATCAGCATTCACATGGCATGGCTGATTTCTTTCAGCAGCCAATGAGCTTGCTGCTCAACATTCAAATACTTGGCTAGTGCTTGCAGTAGGAGTTACAGCGTGCTTCAGAAACCCTCCACCTTCCCCAGCTCCACCTGTATAGATCTACTACGGGGTAATTTCACATATGTTATAAAAATGGGGGTTATTTCATTTGTGTTATATGTGCAGCAGCAGTATTTCTTACATGCTCACAGCAGCCTGTCTGTGGATGTATTGGCAGTAGCAAGTCTCAGTACTTGCTCTGCCGTAGCAGTCTACCAGATCTATTCAGCGAGTTGTCATAACAGAAATGCTTGTCAGTACATTCTGCAGTACGCTTCAACCATAGACGTAATTATGAAATAACATATAAATATGTACAATTAACATGCAGTTATGTCTGTAAACATTATATTCAGTTTGCACTACAGTATATTCTTTTTAAGTTTATTATTAATAACAATTTCTCTTTTTAAAAGTATGCTAAAGTGTAATAGGGGGAACACTGCATATTGGAAAGCTTATGGAATTGATTTACAGATACTGTAGTAACTGTTACAACTGACCAAAATGAGAGTTTGGAAAAAGGCAGTTTGTGCAGCGGATGAAGAATGTGGTCATCCAAGCCCTTGTCGTCAGCAGCAGTTTTGAGGTGTTATCAGCAGGCTCGCAATGACGCAGACAGAAATAGAGAGAGAGAGAGAAAAGCGCTGGCAGCTTGACAGGGTAATCAATGCAGCCTCAGAGACCAGCTATCCTGCAATTCCCTGTGTTGTGGACAAATCACAATGCCTTCACACTACAAAACGATACTCCCTGAGAATGAAGCACACTTCTTCCGATGTCAGAGACAACAGAAAAAGAAGAAAAATCATAATGATATAATGGTTTAAACCCATGTAAATGTTGATTTGACCATTCTGTTTGTCTTGAAGGGGATTAGTCACATAACTGCCTAGATTGTGGAATCAAATGCACTACAAAATGGCACCAACATTGTTACATAAATGTTGTGCTGAATTACTACATTAGAGAGTGCTGTCATTTCAGAAGTGGGGGAAGTATTAGATTACAATAAAAGATTATTCATTACATTTTATGTTTTCTGTTCATTCGTTTTTACTTTTTCCATGTTAACTTTGAGATATGTTCTCAACACGGATATTCTTCCCTTGATTTTCCTCCTTAGTAACTTAAGCATACTGGATTTTCAAATGAGCCAAAGTGAGAGAGAACCCACAGCTACACTTTCAGTGAGGGCCAAAGCAAAACATAATAATTTCATTCAATACTAATGGAGTCCAACCATAAACCTCTCACAGATGCTCCATTGGAAGTCTTCAGCTCATTATCATAATGTATAATGCTAAATCAAATGAACCATTGCAAAACACAGAATGAGGGTGGGATGAGGAGAGAGTGTATAATGATAAATCAGATTAGAGAGAGAGAGAGATGGTTATGTTTGGTTTTATGTGTTGTTGTTTTGATTTTGGTTTTTTTGTATGAATTTGTGACATAACTGCATGGTGCCTTCCATGAATCCAATATTTTTGTTATGAGAAATAGATATATTAAATACCCTATAATATAATATACAATTAACATAGAATATAGCTAGTAAATGACATGTATCTAGCCCTTTAAAATGGTGACTGCTCTTTATTTTTTCTCTATTTTTATTTTCATAGGAAATACGCAATTGTTCTATAATCATACTCTTTGTTTTTTGTTTGTTTTTGTTTTGTTTGTAAATACGCAATTGTTGTTTAATTAATTTAATTAAGTTTAACGAAAAAAAAAGGACTTTAAACTGTATTTAGAATAGATTTTGGAAATTTTGGTCACAGCGTTGGATAAATTGAAAACCAATTATTAAATCTATGGAAAATGAAACAGCTGACATTATATTGTATTTTACCTCTTTTGAGGACATTAAGAGTACCTTATTCATGAAAAGTGCAGCATACAATTATAAATGTGCATACAGCATCTGTCTACATCACATGTCCAAGAGAGAAGAAACTACATCATCATGGGACACGCCAATGTGATCTCATGAATATTTATAGACACTGAAACACACAATATTGACATACTGACAGCATCTAAATATACAATATTAAAATACTGACAGCATCTAAACGTAAAACACTGACAAAATGACAGCATCTAAAACATTATTTACGTACGAACAATTTTGCAGATGTACAAATGTGTAATAAGCCTTATGAATATTGAAATTGTGTAATTGAAATTTAGAATTTATTGTCAGTGGCAATATATAAATGGTATTATGTTTTCAATTGCATTCATTAAATGCAGTTTACTCATTTAATTAAAGGGCACATATTATGCAAAATTTACATTTACATGTTGTTTAAACACATTTTTGTTGGCAGAGTGTATACACAACCACCCTCTAATGATAAAAATCCACCTGCTCCTTAGAATAAGCCGTTCACAGAATCATCACAATTTACAGACCCCACCCATGACTGTTGACAGACACTGCCATATTAGCAGCAACCCCACCCTGAGTAAGCCGCACACAATCCGACATGTTTATCCTCATGCTAGAGCCTTTAAAAGCTGCATTCAAATAAGATTTTTTTTCTTATTAAATCTACAGAAGTTTTCAGTTTAGTGTAGTGATTGATATTCTGTTTTTATTTTTTTGTTTGGGTCATATTAACAGCGTAGACAGTATAGGTACTGTATATTACGCTGCTGTCACTTAATACACAGACCTAATATAAACATGCAATATCTTTCTCAGACATAACCTACTTTGTTTTTGTAACTTATGCACGTGTTTTTTTTTTTTACATAAACGTGTGTTTTAGACAGTTTAAGCGCAATAATACATGAAAGAGAACTTAGTTTAGTACTCACATGACATGTGACAGCAGCTTTCTGTGCCCATGCTTCAGATGTGTGCGCTCAGAAAACAGTACACAAGAAGTTTAAACTGATATGGCTTTAGGACACATGATTTCAGCACGATAGACATAATAATCAAAAACCAAACTGATTTTTTTTTTTGGGAGATTATCTGCAGCACGAGCTGTAAAGAGCTGCAAAGGGACAACTGTAAAGTACACCAAATACGCAACAAAGAAACATTTTGTTTGAGTGCTGTAATCCAAAACTTCAAAATCTATGTGTCTGCGAGGAACAGACTTAAATTCAAGCCTATTCACCAATTGTCATCTCCATCCTAAGCAGTTACTTTAATCGTCAAATTGTGCACTCACTACAAATTTAAAATTGCAAAGCTTCTTGACAGCATTTACAGCAGTGTTATCAAACGCTCACTGGCTCTCACCAACAGACATATAAAATAAATTTTTTATATATAAATATATATATCTATGCTCTCACCAGGGTCGTCACAAATAGAGACATTCCATTTTTAGGGCTATGTGCAAATGATTGAAAAATGCATGTTTTTATGGAGTGGACTGGTATAAGATTTTAAGCTAGATTCTACTCTCTACCTCACAAAATTCTGTCACAGAGAACTGCAACTGCAATGCATCTTTGAATGAAATAAAAAGAATAAATTATTGTGATTGCACTTGTCTGTCTGTCATATTTTTTTTTATATTGTACATTTTTTTGTTTTTTAAGTTTTTGTTAGGATTAGAAGTAGGAGTGGGATTAGCCTCACAAATATCTTATTAATGCTATATTGCTACTAAAATGATACTTTTTCCCTACACATTTCAGTTTTTTATCTTTTAAGTCTAACATAATAAACATTTCTAGTTAATAAATAACAAAATAAATATTTCTAGTTAAATTCCTTTAAAATTTGTAAGACAGATGAACACGTACACTGGGAGTATGGCAAGCCGTTTTGACTTTTATTCATTCTCAGGATATGAATTCTTGATATCAACAATTAAATTTTTACTAGTTTAAATGTTAATTCTCGATATCAGGAATTGGATTTCTACTAGTAACAATGGCTATTTTTGATATAAGAAATAACATTTCCACTAGTAACAATGTTAATTCTTGATATCAACAATGAAGTCATCACTCGCAGAAATCGAATTCTTGAAATCAGCAATCAAATTTCAACTTGTAAAAAATATGATTCAGGATATCAAGAATTTATATCCAGGGAATGGCAATAGGCAAGTCATTTTCACTTTTATTCATTCACAGGATATGAATTCTTAATAACAACAATTCAATTCAATTCAATTGTTTTAGCATCAGCATTGGCCAAACATGGCGGAGGAACATCCACTCATAGAAACGGCTCCTCCTTTATTTATTCGTTTAGTCATTGAAACATGAAAATAATATTATGTCAGATTTTTTTTTTTAATATTGCTTAAAAAAGTAGTTTCATCCTATTTCTTTTTATTGGCTTTTTTATTATAATAATTTATAATTTATATTTATAACCAAATTACCAAGACATTCATTTAGCTATCAATTATTTTATCATTGTCATGAACATAAAAAAAATAACAACCTCATGTCACTTTTTCATGTTTATTTTTGGTTTTTATTACACTTTCTTCTAATGCATCAAATAAAAAATACAACCAAAATGAAAAATAAAACCTTTTGGTTAGTATTAGCTTTTGTGTAAAGTTACTACAAAATTAGGTAAAAACAGATAATAATGTGTCATACAAAGTTTGAAAGTTTTGCTGGACAATTATTATTTTTTTTTATTGTTCCATTTACATGGTAATAATAATACAGAATGAGACGTTATGCTGTGTGCCCAAATTCATACTGGCGTTTCTCCTTGATTAAATGCAGGTGTGTTATAATGCAATGCTACTGTTTTTTTTTTACTGTAAATGTTGCTGTATTATTATGTACACCGACATGTTCTTGTATGATGAGCCGAACTACTGTATTTGCACTCTCTGCCTAATTTGGCTTGGATTTTCTTGACCAATGGGAACAAATGGCTGTGTAAAACCCATTAAACATCAGACATCACTGAATTCAATGATGAACTGCCTTTAACTGTCATTTTGCATTATTGACACACTGTTTTCGTAATTAAAGTTGTTCAGTTGCTTTGACACAATCTGTTTTGTTTAAAGCGCTATATAAATAAAGGTGACTTGACTTGACTTGTAAAATATAACATGATACACACACTGTAATATGCAAACTTTCATTATTTTTATATACTATGTTGTCCAGTTCTTGAAGTATTGGACCTACATTGAACAAGATGAATGATAATCGAATCTCTTGTTCATGCCTGTCTTCCATTTCAATGTTACGTTAAATATAACACTGCACTGATACACTAACTCTTTTGACAAAACATAAACATAAACATAAACTCTTCTGCTTATTAATATTTGAATGAAATATGCAACACCCTCTATCAATTGTAGCAGGTTTTGAGTGGAGACAACGATTTATAGTTATTTTATAGTTACATATTTTAACTAGTGAAAATTAAATTGTTGATATCAAGAATTAACATTTTAACTAGTGAACACTGAATTGTTGATATCAAGAATTCATATCCTGTGAAGGAATAAAAGTCAAAACGGCTTGCCATACTGGAAGGGTGAAGAAAGAGTTATGTTATAGCAGTTCAGGCCGCCCCTGTTTTTAAAGCTCTTCTACAAACTTAAGTGAAAATGCAATTGATTGCACCATTCATTCTCAGTACTGCAATCACTCACCATAAACCCTGACAAAAGGCACTCATAACAGTAAGCAAAAGAAAAGAGCAACAGTTTTTCACTGTCTTGATCTTCATTCAACCTTTTTACTTCTTCAGCCCACCCTGAGTTGACCTTAAGTTCAGCCTAAAAAGAATCAGTGTCTTTCTCCATAGAGATTTATGGTCTCTAATAGAGGGGGACCAGCCCAGCAGTGACTCACAGGGGGCTCGGATTCATCTCTATATTCAGCAGAGGGAGTTATGTTGTAGGGGGCCATGGGACCAGGAGGTCACTGTCTGAGACATTTTCAAGGTTGCCATCTGGACCCAAAAGAACCAATCATTGGCCCTCCTTGTTATTGTCATTCCTATAAGGCTCCAGATTGTTAAAAAAAAGAGAAAAAAAGCTCTCTTTTGAAGAAATTGTTCAGTTCTGTTAAGGCCAAAGGGCTTTTGATTGTTGTTGGCTCACTTGTGTTTCTGCTTTCTGCTTCAGTCATCCAGCAGGCTGCCATGTGGAGGTCGTGGGAGCAGAGATCACTCTCAATTCTCTATCGGTGCCATAATCCTATTGCTGTAATCCCCAGAGGTCAGACCTTCTCTTCTCTCTTTTCTTCTGCCTTTCTTTTTCTTACTTTTAGTCTCTCTCTTACTTTCTCTCTCCCTCCCTTGATTAATTTTTTTTAATCTAAATTTTTTAGATTCTCTCTTTATTATTCGATCTCCCTGCCTAATATGGGTGTTTCTTCCTTTTATGTCCCTTTTTTGCTTGTTTTATTAAAACTAACACATAACAAAAATGCCATAATTTTATACCCTTTGTAGCCTTGTCCCAGACCTCCCTTTGCAAAACCATCAAAATGATTATTAATTATTATATTAATTTAACTATGATAATATAAATACAGAGCATATCATGAATGTTTCATTTTCCAATCAAGCTGTAATTCTGTTAAAGGGCACATCAGATGCAAAATTCACTTTTACATGGTAAAAAAACTTAAATGTGTGGTGTCAGTGTATGTACACAACCACCCTATGATAAAATGATAAAAATCCACCTAATGCGTTTTTTTTAATCCCCACAAATCATAAGCACTTTCTCAGATCAAGCCTTTCACAGATTCTTTGCAAAGTGCTCAGGCCCCTCCCACGACTGTTGACGAACACTGCTGTTTTAGCATAGACCCGCCCTGAGTGAGTTGTAAACAGTCCGCCATTGTTTCAATGCCAGAGCAGGTGTAGACATGAATGTCTCCTAAGCGACTGAGGTATTTTGTTGTTGGATGTAATAATGAACATACCAGTCGTCATTTACTTCTGACACCTGAGCTACTGAAGATGCAGAGGATTACTTTTGTTTTTGAAAGGAATGCGTCTCCCGATCTACCTAAATGCATTTGTTTGCACCAATCAATTTACACCAGACTGCTTTGTAAACAAGGGTCAGTTCTAAGCAGGTTGTGCTAAAAAGTACTTGCTGAAGGATGGATGGGTAGCTTTACCAAATCCCCGACAGTAAACTACTGCCTCGTTCTATTTATGACATACTGACAAAAAGTTCAAATGATTTGCAACGGTCGTTTTGTTGTGTCCAGTACAGTACATTAAGGTTGCCTTTGTAGAAGGTTTATAAAGGTGTTTGTTAAAGAATAATAAGTCATTTACAAATGTATTTTAAACATTTTTTGAGTAGTTATAACTGCATGAATAAGAACGGTGACTTTAACGGAAGAGAGGGGTGGGTGAGCAGTAGCTCATTATCATCTAAAGGGACATGCACCAAAATGGGTCACTGTTAACAGAGCTGTTTTTGACCAGGTAAAAAGAGTGTTGTTTACTGAGAAATTTTAACCAAAGTACATTATAGACTTTTCATGAAGACCCTAAAGAATCATACCAACTTGTGGAAAATGGGCATCCGATGTCCCCTTTAAATTATTTCAAGAGAACTAAAATATTATTTAATTATGTGTATGTTATATAAAATGCTATTTATAAAATTAGCCTTGGCAGGACTAGTCAGCCATTTTATTAGAAAAATTTTAATCTCCATCATAAAATTACTTAATACATAATTCAAGATAAAAAAAGAAGACCCTTGACAATTACAATGGGAAAAAAGTGCCCAGAGTTATAGGTAAATCATTTATATATGGGGCATACAAACTGTAAATGTACAGAAAACTGCTTATTGCAAGAAAGCTTCTAAACACAAAAAAGATTTTCAAATTTGCATTCACTGTGTTAACATCATAGCCACCGCATTGCAATGCTCTGGTAACCTCCCAAAACACTTGAACTGACAAATTTTGCACAACCTAGCATCACTTGAACAAAATTTTCTTCAGAATTTGCACAACTATAGTTTTACTGCAATCCTACAGGATACAAAACAGGGACAAACAGGTCTGCTTTTTGTAATGAGGCACAAACAAGGAAGTGATCTTCATATCAGATCAGGAGGGTATGCCAACTAAATGTTTCAGGTACACACAACCCAAACTAACAAGAACTGCTTGTTTATCAACATCAGTGTATATGAGGATGCCAAATTACCCCAGAACCAAAAATAATCGTATATACTGCGGCTCACCACAGTGTTTCAAATCTTCAAATACTTAATTTGTATGACGACAGAAAGGATCCACACTACACACTCAAAAGAAGTCTTCTAATTAAGTCATAAATCAGGATTATTGGCCTGTAATTGAGCATAAACACAGATGGGACACCCATGCTTAGAGATAAACACTCTTACAGATTTTCAGAGGGAGGATCCTTATAGAGGTTCAAAAATAAAATCATAAAATTATACCTATTGAAATTACATATACAGTAGGCTACATGTACCTCAGGCACATGCACACACAACACGACACAGACACAAGAAAGCTGCTGCCTCATGAAGTCAAACGAAAAGCTAATGTTTAAGCTAATGGATTTAGAGGCCTGAAACCCTAACCTCAAACAGATGAAGGATGGATAACCACAGAATTCATGCATAGCAAAGCTCTTAATCAATAAAGGATTGATAGTTCCTCCAGCTATAAAAAAGACTAACACACTTCAGAAACACTGTAAGAATACTGACTTCAATGTCCAGCACCAACATAAAAACAGATATGTAGTAGATTTTACTTTACAGGTATTACAGGTAA
Source organism: Cyprinus carpio (assembly GCF_018340385.1). Taxonomy (NCBI): domain Eukaryota; kingdom Metazoa; phylum Chordata; class Actinopteri; order Cypriniformes; family Cyprinidae; genus Cyprinus; species Cyprinus carpio. The sequence goes on from NC_056602.1 coordinate 11,185,150, forward strand.
TATTTCCCTGAAGTATTCTGGGATTTTCTGCTCCTTTCATAGTGAGTAGGTGATGCAGATCATATCAGTTCACATTAGTTCTGCTGAAAAATAGAAGTCAGGTTTCATTAAGTCTCCTGATAACATCATTTAAAGTTTGTTGCTAGCAGCCTTGAACTAGGCTGGTGCTGCCACCTTTATCTAATGCTCAATCACAGGGAATGAAAACATTAAAATCATTATAAATCATGAAATTTTTCTCTGCACCTGAAACTTGGCTCTGGCGAGTAAATTAAGTTCTATAGTTACAAAATCGAATTATATGTACATGAAAATAATTTGTGTTTCAGGAATGAACCAGTCTGCCAATGAAGTTAGATGAAACGACAATAAGCAGGCCTGGTAGGATTGTCTCAAGTGAAGCCCAAAAAAAAATAAAAAAAAAATAAAAAAAATTATAAAAAAGTGTTTCAACCTGTTAGACAAGACATTTCTTGAAAAAGGCAATATGTTCTGACATGCCGGACTGTGCCTGCAATGTATACAAGTTTAATTTTCACATGTATGCAGACACATGCTCACAGATAATAAATTCAAACACATACTGTAAGAAGCACAGAAAATCCTGCACCAGTGGTGGAAATGTTTCCGTGGCTGAAACTTTAGCTGTGGTAATAGTAGCTTTTTAATCTTAAAAATGTGAAAAGCTTCAGTGTCTGATCACATCAACTACAGGTAGAAGCACTGAAATCTGAGTATCACCTGTCAAACACCCTGAAACTGCTATAGTGAAACCTACAGTCACGACTCGCATGTCACACAACACCACGGACTGCTTCACAGGATTAGAATAGAAGTGTAAATTTAAAACTTATGAACGGTGGTGTACATTTGTACATTTAATTAACTTACCCCCCTCCCCCCTTTCCTCTATTTTCCTTCTGTTATTATTACATTACATACCAATTTCAATGCTTTACAATAAGGATTATGGAAAGATATATATATCTTATATATATATATATATAGATAGATAGATAGATAGATAGACAGATATAGATATAGATATATAAAGGATAAAGTAAGAATATATTGTTGGGTTCTTCATAGCACAGCAAGTAAGATCAGCCCAGTGGTTACATTATAGTAATTATGCAGTGACATGGAACTTGTAGTGCAGTGAGTCACACAAGTATGTTGATTTAAAAGCCAGTGAATGATATGTCAGAAGGATTCGTGAGATGGATTCAAACCAGTAACTGCTGAGTTTTTCTTTGTTAGAACCAACACATAAATCATTTGTTAATGAATCAGACTACACAAGTCATGCTGTATGTTTTGTTTTTGCATGCAGTGTGTGAGAAGGAAATACCATGGTCTGCGACAGCAACACTTGTGGTTCATCACATCAGAAATGTGTAAATTTAAGTTAAGCTTACCAAATAACTTAAATTTGAATTAACTGAATTTGAGAATATGTGTTTTTCTGACATGACATGAAGGCACACATGACCCATTTACTTCCACTGTTTTCCATCTGTTTTTTTTTGTTTGTTTGTTTGTTTGTTTTGTTTTTTCAAAAGGACACTACACCCGTAAAAACAGCTTAACATGGAGTAACATGGAGTGTTATTACCTGAGATTTAACCTGAAACCTCCATCTCTGACCACTAGACTGTCACCACCCCCACTGATGAGCAGATGCAGATCACATACTGTGTATATGTGAGTGTGAGAGAGATAGCTTTGTGTTGGCCAGACAGCAGGTGGGCTGTGAGCTCAATTTTCAGCCAAAGTGATGAGAACAGTAGAGCATGAAAGCAGTCAGGGTTCTTTATTTTGGACACACAGCTGTCAAACATGTAGCCCATGACATCCTCACACCCAGTCTCCCTGTTTCTTTATCATACTTTTTCTTTTATTCTGGACTCAAGACCGAAGGACCAGAGATGGCACAGTTCACCCCTCTCCCCTTAATTACCACATCAAAGACGCATTTTTGAATGTTTGCAGATTTCTTGGTCCAGTGATCACACTAATGATACTGATACATCAACACTCAATAAGCTACACATCTATCTATCTAATTAAGAAAATAATTTCGGACCATGCAGTTTACATTGGCTGTAATTTGAACAAACAAACAATCTATCTATCAGTTTATCTAGACAAATGTTATCTAAACATACAAGCTTTATTCAGTATTAAAAGGTGCATCAAATCAAGGAGACAGTTATGCAATCTCCCTAGACTAGGGGTCACCAAACTCAGTCCTGGAGGGGACGGTGTCTTGCAGAGTTTAGCTCCAACTTGCCTCAACTCACCTGCCTGGAAGTTTTAAATATACCTAGTACAAAGTCACTAGAAGGCAAACCTGCAACCCAAAAAAGGGTAACGGCTAATGCTACTGCTTCCACTTCCGACCAGAGGCCGTTTTTTATTTTTTTATGGCTGTCAGTGGAGGAGAGGCTGAATAAACAGCTTTTTAGAGGAAACAGCTTATCATTTGTGACCCTGGACCACAAAACTAGTCATAAGGGTAAATTGTAAAAAATTATACATCATCTAAAAGCAAATATTTGGTTGAGATACAACTATTTGAAAATCTGGAATTTGAGGGTGCAAAAAACTCTAAATATTGAGAAAATTACCTTTAAAGTTTTCCAAAGTCCTTAGCAATGTATATTACTATTCAAAAATTAAGTGTTTAAGTGAATTATTTGATATATTTACATTAGAAAATTTACAAAATATCTTCATGGAACATGATCTTTACTTAATATAATGATTTTTGGCATAAAAGAAAAATTCATAATTTTGACCCATACAATGTATTGTTGGCTATTGCTACAAATATACCCATGCTGCTTAAGACTGGTTTTGTGGTATAGGGTCACATTTAATGAAACAACAGCCTATTGGCTAATCTTCAACACGTTTTACACTAAATGATACTTTTAACTATTTTAAGAGTTTACCCCGAAAAAATGCCATTTTATAAGAGATGTCACTGACTTTTTGGGACTGGTGGGATTCAGCTTACGACTGTTCTCATTCATTCCTATGGTATCCATAAACGGCGATTGAGTGTTGCAAAGCTCTGACTGAAATTCAATGACATCAAGGCAGTAATGTGATTGGTTATTAAGGCACACGTGATCCAAGTTGACCGTTATGCTTTCCCCTATAGTAAGTAATACAGACCCTCTCATCTCCTAATAGTAAAACAATCTCTGCCTAGTAAAACCGTGATTACCTGTTTCAGGTGTGTTTAATTAGGCTTGGAGCTAAACTCTGCAGGACACCACCCTCCAGGACCGAGTCTGGTGACCCCTGCCCTAGACACTAGGTGGGTACTTTGCTCCACCTCAGTAAAAATCGGTAGAAATCACACTCTGCGTTCCCCTCAGTAGAAATCGTGTTCCGTTTTCCTCCCGGTAGAAATCACGCTCCACGTTACCCTCGGTAGAAATCGCACTCCGGGTTCCTCCCGGTAGAAATTGCTTTCCCCCTCCTTGGGGGGCCCCCTCCAACGTTGGGCCCTTGGAATCGTCTAACCTCCCCCACAGTGCCCCTGCCCCACTGCCAACATGTCTAACATTACTGACGTGTCTGAAAGAGAGCAGTTCTGTGCATCCAGTAGAACACATTCCCTTGCCTTTTGACAATCACTTTACACAGTTTAAAGAAGACCTCTGCACTGGATGTTACCACACTCCACACTTCCAGGCTCCAGAGAGTACTACTGAACTGATATTTTTAGCAACTGTGTAATGTTTTTTTTTTTTTTTTTTCAAACACTCCAGGATTTTTTTCATGCTTTGCAATTTGGAGATTCCTCTTATTATCACTCTTAGAAGTAAAGTGTCAGAGAAAGAGTGGGCTGTGAAGAAAGACTATAGAGCGAGGGAGAGACGAGGAAAGTACACTGAAAATAGAACAAGAGAAATTGGACAATGACTCGCTGCGTGTGCCTGAAAACAGAAACAAGGCCACATATAGAGATATTTGGCAAACTTTCATCACTGAATGTCAAGAAACACAAAGAGCTCAGGGACGCATACAATGTATTTGATTGTTATGTGTTAATTGGCCACTGGGACATACGGGATTGAGTATATGCACATGGCCCCCTTCTCTGTCGCTTTCTTTTTTTTTATTCCTTTCGTCCTTTCATAGACAAAACCTCTCTCAGCTTGTAGAATGAGCGAAAAGGAGCAGGTGGTAAGCAGTGGCACACTAATGGGCTGCCTCTTCAAAATACCAGAGAAACAAGACAGACTACACATTTGATGTTAGATTTTAGATGTCCCTTGTGAAATAGAAGTACACTTTAAATATACTTCTTATAATTTAGAACAGAGATGGGCAACTGGCAGCACGCGGGCCGTCTTTTAGTACGGATCTTTTAGCTGGATCATATTAGACTCAGGTGATCAGTTTTAAAGGGGTCATATGACCCCAAAGTTTTCCTTTCTCTTTGGAGTATTACAAGCTCTTGGTGCATAAAGAAGATCTGTAAAGTCTCAAATCCAAAGAGATATTCTTTATAAAAGTTAAGACTCGTCCATGCCCTCCTAAAATGCTTCATTTAAACACGCCCCCACATGTCTACGTCACTTTGTGGGAAGATTTGCATAACGCCGCCCAAATGTTCATGCAAAGAAAGAAGGCTTGACTTTTATTCTCACTGCTGTCGTCGGCGCCAAGTCATGGAGACGCTGTTTCATTGTGAAAGCGAAAATACTTTGTTTGGCCCTCCAAAAGAGGACACAACTAGAAATCAGTGGTTAAGTTTTATTTACAACACTGTTCCAGAACAATTCAACCCAAATATTCAGATGTGTGCAGCACATTTTATGGAGGACTGTTTCCTGATCCTGGAGGAGAAGACTACAATGTTCTGTTCTGACTCACAGTCTGTAAGTACGTTTACATATGTAAAGGATTTGCCACTGATGATTCAAACGCGATTTCTGAGCAGTGTAGAGCAGCGGTTCTCAATTCCAGTCCTCGCCCTGCTCTGCACATTTTGTATGTTTCTCTTATGGCTTCAGACTACACTTGCCATGCTTTGTTGACATTTACCGCCCCCACATGTGCTTCCTCCTGAGAATACTGTGACCTATGCTGACAAAACGAGTCACAATGAGTAATTTAAAAAAAGACATTCTCCAATAAATGACATTAAAAATGATTTATGATTTGTTGGAATCGGACAAAAAATGAGCCACACCCGTTTGAAGTAAATAAGAGTGAAGTCCTCCATCTTTTCTTATTATTAATTACTCTATTAATAATTGCAGTACAGCTATCTTTTATTTTATCTTTGCTATTATAAATAAGAAAAGATGCAAAAAAACTAAACAAAACAAATAGCCTATAAATAAACAAATAATGCATTACTGTTATCATTTTATATCTAAAGCATTCATGTACGAAAAACAAATAATCAAATGTAAAAATAACTTAAGCGTGTTCATTACAAATAAATTGATTATTAAAACTACAAAAGCAGTTCAATGAAGTGCAGCGAGTGATTCCCTCTTTTCTTTTGTTGTTAGATTAATTTATGATACTAGACATGTAATGGATGGATCTAATATAATGTTACACATCAGATGTTTTCCCCCAACAGTTCCCCAAGCGTTCACTTAAGATAGAACAGATGATGTTTGCGTGCATACTGAAATATATATGTGTGTATTTATCGGGATTGCGCGCCGTCAGAAGCACCGTTATATGCACACACTTCGGATGACATTCAGTGCAAGAAGCAAGCGGAGAAAAGGAAATCCTCTCAGAAAATGTACAAAAAAGATAATTTCAGATGTGTAGTTACTACCCTCTACTACCTCATCATTGTTATTATGATATGTCCCCAAAACCTTCAAACTGGCTGTTATTAAGCCTCTCATCAAAAAACCACAACTTGGCCCAAAAGAATTAGTTAATTACAGACCGATCTCGAATCTCCCTTTTCTGTCCAAGATACTAGAAAAGGTAGTATCCTCACAATTATATTCCTTCTTAGAGAAAACTGGTATCTGTGAGGATTTCCAGTCAGGATTTAGACCGTATCATAGTACTGATACTGCTCTCCTTAGAGTTACAAATGACCTGCTCTTATCATCTGATCGTGGTTGTATCTCTCTATTAGAGCTATTGGATCTTAGTGCTGCGTTCAATACAATTGGCCACACCATTCTTTTGCATAGACTAGAACACTTTGTTGGCATTAATGGAAGTGCATTAGCATGGTTTAAATCGTACTTATATGACCGCCATCAATTCGTAGCAGTAAATGAAGAGGTATCATATCGATCACAAGTGCAGTATGGAGTACCTCAAGGCTCAGTACTAGGGCCATTACTCTTCATGCTTCATGCATGTTACCCTTGGGAAATATCATCAGGAAACACGGTGTTAGCTTTCACTGTTATGCTGATGATACTCAGTTCTATATTTCTACGTGGCCCAGCGAAACATACAAATTTGAAAAACTAACGGAATGCATAGTCGATATAAAAAACTGGATGACAAGTAATTTCTTACTGCTAAATTCTGAAAAAAAAAAACCCCAAAAAACAGAGGTGTTAATTATAGGACCTAAAAGCTCTGCATGTAATAAGACTTGATGGCTGCTCTGTCAATTCTTCGTCATCAGTTAGGAACCTAGGTGTGCTTTTTGATAGCAATCTTTCCTTAGAAACATTTCTAGCATTTGTAAAACTGCATTTTTCCATCTCAAAAATATATCTAAATTACGGCCTATGCTCTCAATGTCAAATGCAGAAATGTTAATCCATGCGTTTATGACCTCAAGGTTAGATTATTGTAATGCTTTATTGGGTGGATGTTCTGCATGCTTAGTAAACAAACTCCAGTTAGTCCAAAATGCAGCAGCTAGAGTTCTTACTAGAACCAGGAAGTATGACCATTTTAGCCCGGTCCTGTCAACACTACACTGCACTGGCTCCCTATCAAACATTGTATAGATTTTAATCTTTCTTATTACTTCTAAAGCCCTGAATGGTTAAGCACCTCAGTATTTGAACGAGCTCTTGTTACATTATAGTCCTCCACATCCGCTGCGTTCTCAAAACTCTGGTAATTTGATAATACCTAGAATATCAAAGTCAACTGTGGGCGGCAGATCCTTTTCCTATTTAGTGCCTAAACTCTGGAATAACCTACCTAAGATTTTTCGGGAGGGAGACACACTCTATCAGTTTAAATCTAGATTAAAGACCGATCTCTTTAACCTGGCTTACACATAACACACTAATATGCTTCTAATATCCAAATCTGTTAAAGGATTTATAGGCTGCATTAATTAGGTAATCCGGAACCGGGAACACTTCCCATAACACCTGATGTATTTGCTACATAATTAGAAGAATGGCATCTACGCTAATATTAGTCTGCTTCTATCTTATTCCAAGGTCACCGTAGCCACCAGATTCAGTCTGTATCCAAGTCAGAGGGTCACTGCAGTGACCTGGATCCAGTACGTATCCAGACCAGATGGTGGATCAGCACCTAGAAAGGACCTCTACAGCCCTGAAAGACAGCGGAGACCACAAGACCACAGGAAACAGATGATTCTTCTCCACAATCCGACTTTGCTGCAGCCTGGAATTGAACTGCTGGTTTCGTCTGGTCAGAGGAGAACTGGCCCTCTGACTGAGCCTGCTTTCTCCCAATGTTTTTTCTCAATTCTGTCGCTGAGTTTTGGTTCCTTGCCGCTGTCGCCTCTGGCTTGCTTAGTTGGGGACACTTCATTTACAGCAATATCGTTGACTTGATTGCAAATTATTGCACAGATACTATTTAAACTGAACTGAGCTGCATGATGCCTTTAACTGTCATTTTGCATTATCGACACACTGTTTTCCTAATTAATGTTGTTCAGTTGCTTTGACACAATCTTTTTTGTTTAAAGCGCTATAAAAAATTGAGGTGACTTGACTTGACTTGGCTACCTGGAGCATTTTTTCAGGGTATTTTTATTTAAATTTTTTTGCCTGTAGCTCAAAATAGCCTGTGCGAATTTACACTCATTTTGCCAGCACGGGTCACATATGATGTCATTAAATCACGAAGAAGTACCAAATTGTTGCAGTTTTAATGATGTACAGAACACAATGCCTCAGAAAATCCGATCTGCCTGTTTACATGACAGTCGCATTGGCACATATCTGATTTTGATCCGATTTATTGCCACATATGAATGAGGCCTGAAACCGATCTCGAAATATCAGAATGCATGCGCTTTTTTCCTGTTTACACAGTCATAGAACAGATCTGATATGAGCAAACAATTTGAATTTGGTCACATTTAACTGGCGGTGTTAACAAGGCCTAAGTCATTATAATCCATGTCCCCACTGGATGCAACAAATGGCTCGTTTTTAATGGGTTTTATTGTTTTTGTCTTGTTGTGCCGGTGTTCTGAACGGAGGGACACGCATCACAGTATGACAACGGGAGTAACATTTCCGTCACATGCTTGAGGCATTCGCCCAATCACAACGCACTGGATAGCTAGCCAATCAGTGAACACCTCACTTTTAAGACCGATGAGCTTTGTAAAAAATGACATGTTTCAGAAAGGCGGTGCATAGAAGAGAAACAATATTGTACTGTATGTGGAAAATAATGTGTTTTTGAACCTTAAACCGCATAAACACATTTCATTACACCAAATACACAAAATGTCCTTTTTAGCAACATCATATGACTCCTTTAAAACATTTGAAAAGCAAGTCACGTAAAGATTGCTTTCAGTTTATGATGTTAATACTATCTCCAACCAGGAGAGGTTGCTAGTTTCCAGCTGCTCCCTGTTTTAATTTCAGCGTAGTAGGACGTGCACTTATAATGTAAACATTCACTATCATTAGCAAATAATAAATGAAAAACTGACCACGAAAACTGTATTTTCCAGTCAACATGGTAAACAGATTTTCTTTTTACTGAGTTCAAGGGGGTACCCATATGTTTGGATTGTTTGGAAATCTGTATTTTATTTAAATCGCCATCACACCACTGCTCACAAACAACGGGGATGCCAGAGTTGCACTTGCCTCAAATTTCAAAGGTAAAATTCATAGTCAACAAAAGCTTTTACCAAATGCATGACAGAAATGTTTGCAGCTATGTCCTTATTAGGGTTTCTGCGGATCCTTAAAACGTCTTCAGTTAAATTGTTTAAATTTAAATGGTACAAAAAGTCTAAATTATAAAAGGTCTTTGGGGACGGAAAGACAAGAATTGCTATATGGATTAATATGACAATTAATCTTCAAAAAGCTACGATTTCACTGAATAAAGTTGAGCACTGCACATCAGTTCCCTATCAAGGCGGTAACTCAACATTACATCAGCTATGAACATCAGAATCTCTTTCTTCACGGTAGAAGTCTTATCTAAGTCACCGTGGAAGTTGCATTAGAGGACTTCATCACCAGTTCTGTGTCACCTGCTTGGGCCTCGCCCACGCCAAGGCTGCACTCACGGTCGACACGTGCGCCCACCCGGAGAGAAGTGGTTCGGGCAACAGCAGGGATAAGGCCCACTGCCGCCAGCGAGCCGCTGGTGGGCCCTCCCCCACCCGAAGACGAGTTTGACGCTGTCAGCTTCGCGGACGATAGCTCCCCCCCCCCCCCCCACGCTGTCGCGAACTTCGTCACCTTCGAAAGAGCTGACGAGGAAGACGACTCCATGAGCTGGACCTCACTTGGAACTCACCTGACGAGCCTGTGAAAAGTAAGCTGGACTCGTGGTTCCTCCAGTCGAGCCGCCGCCAGGCCGCATCGAGGAGAAGAACCCTGTTCTTCCCAGAAGTACACGACCACGTGGTGAAGTCGTGGGCTGCACCCCAATCGCTGCGCCCCCACTCTGCCACGGAGGCCATGTTCGTGCACGTGGACGGGGCAGAAGCCCACGGGTATGTGCACATGCCCCCCGTCGAGGAGACTGTTGCCACGCACCTGTGCCCGTCTTCCTCTGCATTGGTTTCGGACTGCAGTCTGCCTTCCAAGCTGTGCAGGTTCGCAGCCCACCAGGCGGAAAAATCCTATGCTGCTGCAGGGGGAGGCAGTTTCTGCTCTTCACTCTATGGCTATACTCCAGGTGTTCCAGGCAAAACTGCTTCAATCCCTCGACGTCATCAGGGATCTGCGCGCGGCAACTGATCTCGCGCTGATGGCTACAAAGCGCTCTGCTCAAGCCATCGGCTGTTCCATGGGGTTCATGGTCGTCCTTAACAGGCACCTATGGCTGACCCTAGCTGACCTGAAGGACGCTGGCCACAAGACGCTCTTAAACGCTCCAGTCACTCCCTCCGGCCTCTTTGGTGACGCCGTGGGGTCGGTCACAGAGCGTTTCTCCGAGATGCAGAAGCGTGCCAAGGCGATGAGCCACGTGATGCCCCGTCGCTCACTCCAGTCATCGTCAGTGAGGTCCCGTTCATCTTCTGCACCTCGCCAGGCTCAGGGACCGGGTAGACAGCCCGCCGTGGTGCCCCGCCCCGAACCGGACGTTCGTTTTGGCTGAAACAAGCAGTGGTCAGGGCCTGGAAGGAAACGTCAAGGTCAGAGGAGGAGCCCGCCGCCGCAAGAGAGCCAGCGTGTCATCCTCGGCTCCCAAGCCATCTTCCTGACGGACCGTTAAGGAGGAAAAGAGGCCCCGCCCCCAAGCGCCATGTTCAAAGGCATCATGTCCCCCAGGTTCCTACGGGCAACGATTGCTATGTGGGTTTAAATGCTGTTTGTGTGAGTTACACAATAAAAACATGTATCCATTCTCAAAAAGAGCTTTTTCTTCCTCTTGCACCCAACACTGTGTCACTCGCCCTGTCTCAGAGCAGCGCAGAGCCACAACCCATGATTATATTGGCCTCTCGAGGGTGCGAGAGTGCCAACACCACACAATGCCTGCCACGAGCTGCCCTCCAGCCAGTGCTTCTGTGGCTGTAGAGCTGCACGTCTGCTGTGTCACTTCCTAGACGCATTGGGGGCTATCCCGGGCAGTTCACCGTGGATACTCGGAATAATTCAGCACGGATATTCTCTTCAGTTTAACCCTCTGGAGTCTAAGGGTATTTTTGGGGCCTGGAGAAGTTTTGTCATGCCCTGACATTTGTGCTTTTTTCAGATTCTTATAAATATCTAAATGGCTAAAGTCTAATCTCACTGTTATCAGCACAAACTAGGCTATAATAATATGTGAGCAGCATGTATGTACATGATTGTGTTTTTGAGAAAAAAAATGTTATGCGTGGTTAGTGAAAAACTAAAAATGTTAAATCACTTGAATAAGGCAATAAAAACACATATAGAAAATTGGTTCCCAGGAATTTTGAGAACTGGAGCTTGTAGCCTAGAATTGTTTTTTTCTAAATGATGTGAAAATCATCTTGTTTACTCACTTACAGAAAACAATATATTGATTTACTGATTTAACTTTTTGTTGGTAAAAGTCATATGCGAGTAGGCGTCAACTATCATGAATTCACACCTCAGAAGACAAAGGCCTGCATAATGAGCTGCATAATGAGCCATTCAGTCAGCTGTGTCACTGAGAGGGATGAGTTACAAGAAAGAATGTGAGGACAAAATAAATGTATATAATTTTATGTTTGTAGTTTATTTAGAATATATTTAATTATCCCACAACATAATTTAATATTCACTTGTGAGTGCAGTTAAACAGTTTATTAGGAAAAATCAAAGCTGACTTTCAAACTGAATTTTTTGCATCATTACTCCAGTCACACTATCCTTTTAACAATCTTATTTTCTACAAAAAACATTTATTGTTATTATTATCATCATCATTATTTTTATTATTATTATTATTATTATTATTATTATTAATGTTGAAGAGCTGAGAATATTTTTTTTAGGTTTTTTAGGGGGGATAAATTGAAAGAACAGCAATGATTGTTACGTTTGTTACAGTTACATTTATTGTTACATTTATATTATTTACATCAAGCTTTTGAATGGTATAGTAGTGTATATTGTTATTGAAACTTCATAATATTTCACTTGATTATACATTTAGTCAGGAATTATAGTTTGGAAAAAGTCTTTGGAAAAAGTCCAACTAGTAAAATGTTTACACGTTATGTGAAAACTAGTACAAGTATATGAATAAATAAGAGACTTACTCATGTTTATGATCTCTGCTGAATAAAGTGCTTCATTCTTTTTTCTGAGGAAATCCAAATCTCAAATCCTCAACCACATCACATCTTTTTGGGGTGAATTATGTCTTATTCCTCTCATCGCGAAGCAAACAGTAAAATAAAAAAAAACTTGAAGAACATCTCTCGCTGCGTTGTCTTCTGTTGTGTGGGCGTATTCAAAAGCCGCGCGCTTCAGTGAAACATTTGAATCTCAAAAAGCGCGCTCGGCGCGGGGGCGTGGTCGCATTAGAAGATGAAATGAAGGGAGACGTGAAAAACGGACATCGCGTTGTTTTCATATGGATTACTTTATCACAGAATATTTGTTTTCAGCAGCACTTATTTAGTTTAAAAGTAGACATGTCAGGCTTTCTATAGATATCTCTCTCATGTCTCTTCGTTGAGTATTCACAGAGTTACAGTTCATTTTAATGACGCGTTTGTAACTGAAGATCAGCGCAGACAAAGGCTGCAGACAGCACTCCTTGTTTGTTATCTTTATTTTATAAGTGCACAAAGTTTTGTTGTTATTATGTCTGTACACAAAAAAAAAGTAGACCCTTTACAGATTCGATTGATGTATTGCTCTTATCTGTACGATCAAAACTGAAAGTGTACTTTAAGTTCTTTTCGGGGTTATCAGGAGAAAATACCCCAAAACGCGTATACGCGTTAATCGACTCCAGAGGGTTAAACGCAGACCTCCCCACTTCAATGGCGTGGTCCCGTCACTGCCCCAAAATCTTCCCGTTCTGAGACAGGAAGTTCTCAGTCTGCTCCCTCCGAGCGAGCAGGAAAGCGGGTTTTACAGCTGCTACTTCGTGGTGCCAAAGAAGGATGGTGGACTCCGTCCGAGTCTGGACATGAGACCCATCAAAAAGTGTGTGGACACAGCGCTTTCTCCACTCAGATCGAGCGGAATGCGCATCTTGAATTATCTGGACGATTGGCTGATTTTAGCCCACTCAAGAGATGTGCTAATCAGTCATGTGGAAACACTGCTTCGCCATTTGGATACGCTGGGACTGCGTGTGAATATGCAGAAGAGAATGTTTTTACCGAGTTGGACTACACCATATCTGGGAGTATGTTTGGACTCAATGGCAATGCGAGCCCATCTCTCTCAAGAGCGCAAAGAGGCAATTTCATCGACTCTGCACCGTTCAGACCGGGCAGGTCGGTTTCACTGGAGGAATTTCAAAGGGCTCCTGGGTCTGCTGCATATGCGGCCACTACAGTTTTGGCTAAAGACCCGAGTTCCGCCAAGGGCGTGGTATTCTGGCCACAAGCGCATTACATTCACTTACAGTTGCGTCAGCACTCTGAGACCGTGGAGCACCCCGGATATAATCAGCCCAGGAGTTCCTTTGGGTATAGTGACGCAGCGCACCGTGGTTTCGACGGATGCGTCAACTTCAGGCTGGGGAGCAGTGTGCCTGGGCATACATGCCTCAGGCCTGTGGTCAGAGTCACAGAGAAGGTGGCACATAAACCATTTGGAATTGGAATCGGTGTCCTTAGCCCTGCAAGCCTTTCGGCCGAAATTGGAGTGACAACATGTACTGATTCGAACCGACAACACCTCTGTGGTCTCGTACATTAATCGCCAGGGTGGCGTGCATTCCAGAGCTCTATTTAAACAGGCAGCGAGTCTCCTGTTATGGGCGGACCGACACTTTCTCTCCATAAGAGCGGTGCACATCCCCGGTATCCTGAACCGTGGAGAGGACATGCTTTCGATGAACAGGATTCCTAAATGGTACCAGGACATTGGTATTGTCCAGGGGACCTGTTCCGTGTCGGATGTTTTGCGCTTTCTACAACACAGATTGGGTTGCGGGAGTTTGCCATCCACGCTGAAGGTGTATGTGGCCGTTATTGCTGCTTTTCGTTCCCCGGTTGATGGGCAATCGATCGGTAAGCACGCTCTGGTAATCAGTTTTCTCAGGGGAGCGAGGAGATTGTGTCCTTCACGGCCGCCCTCCGTGCTGCCGTGGGATCTAGCTCTAGTTTTGAGGGCTCTATCTCTACCACCGTTCGAGCCCTTAGCTTCGATTGCGGTTAAGTAGGTTTTCTTGGGGACGGCCTTGCTTCTTGCTCTCGCCTCGGCAAAGCGCATTGGAGACTTACACGCGTTTTCGGTGAACGATGATTGCATCTGTTTCGGACCTGGCGACTGTAATGTCACCCTCCGGCCGAGACCAGGTTACGTGCCGAAGTCACTCAATACACCGTTTAGAGCACAGGTTGTTTCCCTGCCCGCCTTATCTGCTGAGCCGCCAGCCTCGCATGACACTGATGCTCAGAGTGCTGTTTGCCCTGTTAGGGCTTTGCGGATGTATGTGGATCGCTCGGCCGCCTTTCTTCAGTCGGCCGCCTTTCGTCGTGTGCTTTGGTGGATGTAATAAGGGACATGCTGTTTCGAAACAGAGACTCACTGGATTGTGGACGCTATTGCGTTGGGTTACGAATGCCAGGGGAAGGATTGTATAATGGACATTATGTTTCATTCTGTGAGGGCAATTGCTTCCTCATGGGCCTGGGCTTTTGGTATGTCTATCCAGGATTTATGTCTTGCTGCTGGCTGGTCTTCCCAGAACACATACGCCAGGTTTTACAAGCTGGATATGCCCTCTGTAGCGTCACATGTACTTTCGGTGAGTTAAGTTTCATTCATGTGTTGTGAACTGTTATAACCAGCTATACAGTAGTTACCATAGCTGCTAACTCTGTGTTATGGTTTATAAGATTATGCAGTTGTCACCACAAACGCTGTCGACTCTATGTTTAACTCTCATGCTTGAGTGCTCATTGTTTTGTGTCTGCCCTATTCAGTGCAGCCTTCGTGTTCATTGCATGAAGATATGCCAGTGTTTTTAGGGTCGGAGCAGATGTTTCATTGGTCTAGTTCTGATGCGAGTCAGATCAGATGCGAGTACTCTTAGCGAAACAGCTATTGGCTAGAACTGTCTTGCTTATGTGTGGGTGTGATTGACCCTGTTCAGGGCTTATCTTCACTGCTCTCACGGTGGGATTTAATACAGTTCCCATATAGCGGATGTAATGTTGAGTTACCGCCTTGATAGGGAACGCCTCCGGTTACTATCGTAACCTCGGTTCCCTGAGAGGCGAGAATGAGACATTACGTTAGCCGCCGTGGTTGCTGTTTGATCAGCTGTGCTAGCGTTCAGTCATGATTCTGGCATAATTTTCATCCCCAGCTGGCGTTAGCCCATAAGATTTCAGCGAAAGTGGAGAAGGGAGGAGTTACCATAGCTGACGTAATGTCTCGTTCCCACCTCTCAGGGAACCAGGGTACGATAGTAACCAAGGCGCTTTGTATACTGCGGTTAACGGGGAAACCACTATATTTCTGCATTTCCTGCTGGCAGAGAACGAATTTGCTTTTTCAATAATCCCATCTGCTATTTTTGCTAGATATTTTTAAATATGATCCAGTGGATCGACAGAAGGCTAATGCATTATAAAAATCTAAACAAATAAGACAGTAAGATATATTTATATGTTATTTAATATAATAATTTATTGACAATAATTGTTTAAATTAATACAATAATTGATACTTTTGACTCATCCCTTTTTAAAAAAAATGTTTAAAGGCTGAAATGTGAAGGTCAGATCTTTAAAAGGTTTTTAAAGTAAAAATCCTGCAGATACCAGTTTATTTTATGGTAACATTTGGAATAACTATTTTTTTTTTTTTAATAAGCCCTTTTTAACTGTCCTCTTAGGTTGTTTTGAGAATGATCTGTAGGCCATTAATTAAAAAAAATAAATATTAAAAATACATTCACAGAAAATGCAATTTAGATGTTTACATTGGCTTGTTGGGGGTAATATTTCTGTCTACTGACAACAAAGTTTTCCTTCTGAATTAGCATAACTGCACAAGTTTTATAGTTAATAAAATCTTTAAAAACAAATTCAATTTCTTCAATAAAAAGGAAATTAAGTACGACGGTGTAAAATGTGTGTGGATGTGGATTAGTAATCAGGCCCCTTGGTATAAAGGAGAAAAAATGCTGGCCCTCGTCACTATCAAAGTTGCCCATCCTTGATTTAGAAGATTATACTTAAGTGCAATGTCATGTTTTTCGAAACTTATTGGCATATTAACAGCAATCAGTAGTAATTCTACACCATAATAACTATGCTGCATAATTAAAAAAATAAAATAAATGGAAGAGTACACAATTTTATTTTACTTATTTATTTTTGGTTTTGTGATAATTGTTCATGAGTCCCAAAATGACTTGAAAAAAGATTCGAAATTTTCAGCAGCTGGTTTGGGTGACTTTGGACATTGTAATGCTAAATATCTGTGAAATGTAGCTACAATATGTGTTGGTTTTATGTTTGGGGTATTACAGGCAAGTACCCACTGAAACCATTAATGTTAATTCTATCCCCCGTATTAATTCTAAGACCCTCATGAGCTGCAACAAATCCAAACAATGAAATCAATTCTAGCACAAAGGTCATAACTAAAACCCAGTTTATGGTAAATAGCAGCAGAATAATTACAGAGCAACAGCATCTCCTGTGAGTCAGATAAGTTACACAACAAACAACAACAACAACAGTAATCACTTAAGGGTTCTGCTGTTAATTACTGTTGTTTGATAAGTTACAGTTTATGATTTAACAGATTTAGAGGTAATCCAAGAGCGCTGATATAACAGTCCAACAGCACTAGGACTTTTTAATGTTTGTATGATGCTACGAGTCTGTGTTTTCAGGGATCTGGACAGGCTGTCAGTCTTGTTATTGGTGGAGATTTTTCAGTGATTTTTAACACTATTACACCAGTTGATTACAAATAATTTTGTTTTGTGCATTAATTCTCTCAACTGATTTGTGCAAAAACACTGTTTCATTCAAGTAACAAAATAGAACCTACTGTGCATTGCTCAGAGACACACAACAGTTAATTCTGCTTTGGCAAGCATTTGGAACTATTTTCATGGCGGAACAAAAATAGATACAACTGGCAACAGCATTACCACATCGGGTATGCATTTTTTTACTCAACAGACTGTTGTCAATTTTTCCTTACATTTAAAAAATTAATTTTACAACGTGTAAAAAAGATAATCAACCAAGTCAGACCCTAATTTATGGAAAAAAAAAGCTAAAATAATTAGTATTGTGAGTGAGTTGAGAAACTAAATATGTCAGTTAACTGAATTACTGTATTTAGTATAGTCATGAAACTTAATTTAACTGGGAAGAGAAGTTAACATTCTATCGTTATTGTAAGAGAATTGTTATCTATCTGCAATGAGTGGTTTAACAGCTTTCCATGTTTATGGATTTGTTTTTTTGAATGCAGTCAGCTAATAAGTTGTCAAAAACAAACAAGCCATTTTCTGTCACTTGCACCACAGGGTAAGAATGCAATCATCTGATGCTAACTGCTTTTCATCAGCAGTCAGGTTTGAGCATATGAATATGTATGTGTGAATTATAGATTGTTTGTACTCTAACATTGTGTCATTTAACAAACCCAGTTCCACCTCCTCTTTTCATTAGACTGTTACATCTGCAGTCAGTGAAGTGTGTTCCTGGCCTTTAGATCCCACAATGCACAATTTACAGCCTTGCAGCCTTGCAGTGACCCCAACACTGGACTAAACCCCAAACAGCAGGCCACTTGAGGGACTCAAAGTGTTGGCTGTATAAAGGGAGTAGAGTGAGAGGCCCACTTGTGTGTCAGCCCCCTTCCTCCCCTGTCAAATCTAGCAGGGATGGAGGGGGTGTGCCACGAGCCTTCTGCACCCTTACAGCTCCCGTTCTCTGTTCATGTCTGGCTCCCTCTTAACCCTCTCTCTTTCCCTTCATATTGATATCCATCTCTCTCTTCTGCATTTGGGCCCCCTTCATCCTTCATGTCTTTATCCCTGGGGAGTACGTGTGGGGGGTCAGGGTTAGGCAGGTGCAGAGCCAGCGAGAAAGCCTGAGAGCAAGGGAAAGAAGGGGCGGAGGGGGGAACACTCTCCGTCTGTCACCCGGCTCTCTTGTCTCCCTGCAAAGAACTAAATAACCCCTCCCAATGCTGGATTCTGAGTGGACCAGACTAAGAACTGTAACCATGATACTGTATGTGTATTTAAATCATACATTCACACCTTGCCCTGAGAATAGTCACAGACCAATACATTGAGATTATTAGCATCAGCCAATAACCATGTCCACTTGGCAATTTAACAGAAGTGTCTATATCCTCGCTTTGGTCTACTGGCCATTTTGACAATACAATTTCTGTTCAAATTTGTGAATTCTGAGTAAACGTTGTATAAAATATTTTTTAATTTCAGCAAGTTTGCGTACAAAGGTTGTGAACTTTTCAGAAATTAACAGAATGCCTTATAAATTTAAATTTTTGTTGATGATTCGTAGTACATTATAGACCTTACGTACATGCATACACTGTGTCCCAAACAACACACTAAACACAATAAGTAGCCTAGTCTGTCTCGTGTAAGAATTTTATAAGGCAATTTTGTCATCCAGTATTGGGGTCTGATAGCCAAGCACCCACCCCCCTCTGTCAAGTAAGAAAAGCAGAGATAGAGTTAAATTCATTAAGTGTCCAACATTACACAATTAGGTGCGTCATCTGGGCATTTAAAGGGCACTGTATTTAATTTCTTTAAATTGAGATTCAGCAAGTTCCACTTCCAGTCATTCCAAATCAAACTGAAATGCAAAACCTGTAGAATGCTGGCGATTCAATTCAAACTCATAAACTTAAAGAGATATGATTCTCAATGTTCCCAATCCACTTTCGTTTAATTGTATTATGTACATAACATAGTGATGTTATAATATATAATCTAATATTGGATGACCACTAACTGAAATACTGTATCACTTTTTCACTCTTGTCTTTTTTCATATTTTATAGAACCATTTTAGCAGTTATTATTGTCATATTAGTAAACAAGCATGGCCTGCACATGTACAGAGTTGCACAACACCAAACCCAAACATACGGACAAGAAACTGTCAGGAACAAGAGCAGTAATCCTACCTTGTCAAAAAGAGACTTCCATTGCTGAGAGAAGCATTTGTGTAAGACAGAGAAAGAGGTAGAAGAAAGGAATGTACATAGATATAATTGAGAAAAAGATTAATCAATCTAAAATGAATTTCTGTTATTTTCTGCTTTTCAGCAACATAAATCATGGTCACTTACGTCCTCTGGAGCTACAGGAAGGACATCAGTGCTCTCTAGCACCTCGATCTCTTCACCCTCTGCGTGAGCAGCGACCGCTGGGGATGAGTTCACCATAGCCCCTGTGCCTCTCTCAATCTACCCAAATAATGATTATCTCTTCTCATAAAGTTCTGCCATGATGTCTTGTTCAGGTGTATATTCCGCCACATATATCCACATATATGGTTTTGACAACTCCAAACTTCATGCAGAGCTAAACTGGCATTTTTCCAGCTCTGTCATATAGGCTATCCTATGGCACGTGAGTTTATCCCAAACTAAGGGGGTATGCGGAATTCCTCCTCGCTTCCATATTTCATTACAGGATGTTTTAGACACTGTGAATCCACGGTACGTCACACATAAGTTCGCGTTAGATTTTTAAACACGACTGTCTTTTCCAGTATGGATTCATCCTCAAATAGTCACCTGCAAGAGAAACATCGTTTCTTTCTCAAAACCCTTTATGGTATTTTGTGTTTCGTATTAAATTATTACCATCCAGTGTCGTGCCTGGCGTGATTTTGCTTAAACTGAATACCCGGTATGTCACCAAACAACAATGCGATAACATGATAAAGCGCAATGATCAGGTTATTTACGACAACGGCTTGTCGTGTTTATCGTACCAACGTAAAACCACGCAAGACTAAAAATAAAACAGTGTGAAATGCGTAAGTGGTAATTTGTGGTGCGTCATTGTACCTTGCTGTTGTTTCGCATCCACATCGCGTGCCAGCAGCGCCCGAGAGGAGCGACTCCTGCCAGCATCCACAGAGCGCTTTGCCAAAGTTCACTGTGACCGAGCGAAGCGCAGACAGCATGGGGAGGTAAATGAGAGGCACCCGCCTCCTTTCACTGATCGTCGTCATGTGGGCGCTTTTACAAGCGCTCGTCTCGAGTGATGATGAGAGATGAACATGGATGCGCGAAAATGATATATTTCCTCATGTTCGTCTTTGTAGTTTGTCTTTTATGTTGCTGCGGCTTTGCCAGTGAATTTGTTTTCTGTATCAATAAAGTAGCCTACATCTATTTACGGCGACTAGGGTAATTTAAAAGAAACTGAGCAAGAGTTCTGTGGGTCCGATTATAAAAGAACTCACACAGAAATCACCCTCGTGGGAAATTTATTTAAAACGACTGGATTTTTCAAAATTTGCCGAACAACAATAAATGTGACACTAGTGTTAATTTTAACAGCAAATATTTTAACTAAATATATATATTTTTTTCTTCTAAAAATGCTGTTTATTTTTAGTCATATTTCATCTGAATAGTTTCAGTTTTAGTTGACTAAATGTCATAAGATTTTAGTTGACAAAATCTGTAGATTCAGTAGACATCTGTAGTAGATTTAGTCACTAAAATCTAGGGTTTAGTAAAAATTTGCATTATCAAACATTTTCTAAAATTCCAAAATTATTAAAGGCATTTCTCATGCAGGAAACATCTAATAGGCCTATATGCATGGTATTAAGTTTTGAACATGCAACAATGACACAGATTTAACTAACCACTTCTCATAAATAAATAAGAAAATGTCTTCTTCAATAAAAGACCAGTGATTTTATTTAATATAGATGAATCTTTATTAAAACTACTCAAGTTATTCAGTCAAGCGTGAATTTTCTTTTTTTTTTTGATTAACATTGATGACAGAGACAGCAGCAGGTTTATTAGCTGATATCACTTTAAGACCTAATGCATGTATACATACTGATAAGCACCTGATATATACATCTATCTAATACATAACCAACTGTGTCCGTATGAACACTAGCAAAAACAAACAATTTGACATCATTTTGTGTGTATTTGACTCAATTCAATAGAGGCTTCTGGTCTGTGTTCACAGAAAACCATACCAAATTGAGTTTTCCTTATAGCATCATCAACTTTTTCAAATTTATACATATGTCTGCTCTTCAAAAATTGACATTTTTGAACATTTTATGAGACATGGATCAAATGTATGCCAACTTATGCCCTGCGGGGTATCAGTATGTTACAATTCAAATTTGTGCATCTAACTTTACTACCATGCAAAAAATCAGTTCTTATTGGATCTCTTTCCAAAATACCCCTCCCTAACATTTTCATCTCATTTTTATTTGTTGACAAAAATGTCAATAGATTTTCATCATGGTTTTGTATTTCAAGTTTTTTATTTAATTATTTCATTGGTGAAAAAAGTTAAATTAACACTAGACCTCACTTTATACAAAAAATAAAATAAAAAATAATAATAATTACTGGTACTGTTAAAATTGAATTCACATTTATAGTTGTTTGGTGCATTTTCACAGTCAAAGTGAGTACAATAGGAATTTAATAGGAATTTGCACAATCTGAAATTTCGTTTGAAAGATTTCTACACACAGATTTTTGCATCGGGTTGACCAACAGAAGGCTAGTTGGAATATCAGCTATATATATATATACACAGATTTTTGCATCGGGTTGACCAACAGAATATATATATATATAAGTTTCAAACCAATGTAATACCTAATAGACAATATGCAACTTCTTACAGTTTTAGTCTATTTTTCTTCCACAACAAGAATAGTTCTATGCAAAGCCAGAATGGAAGTAGTGTTAGTAGTGTTTTCTTTCTGAATAAACGTGATTTTTAACAAATTGGCTGAGGAAATTATTCAATGACTCACTCATGGGGCATTCGCATGGAGCGTCAATATTATTGCTTCTCATTTAATTTGAATAGGTGATGTCAGGCATTGCGGCACTGAATTGTGGGTCCGTTGCCTCACTTCACTAAGATTGTTTGGGGCAGCCAATAAGATCGTCTTTATGCAAGCACCCTAACGCAGTATATATAACAATATAACCTGCAAAATATCCCCACCACTAATACTCACACTGACAGTGTGACTGGAACTCCACAAAGAAAGACTAGCATTCTGATACAAAGTGAAAAGTCCCAGTGCTGCTCATTACTCTTAGTCATTTGCTGAGCCAGTCAAATTTGAAAGGGTCCTATTATGCTTTTCACACTTTCAACTTCCTTTAGTGCACAATGTTGCTGCTTGTGCATTAACAAGATATGCAAAGTTACAGTAATTCTCTATATCAGTGAGCACGGTTTTTAAACTCCACTGTTTCTAAATGCTTTGATTTAGTCCACTTTAAAGATGGTTATTCAAGTAACTTTTATTTTTTTGAATAACACCACTATCACCATCATAGTGTTGTTCTTAATATCTGCAGGGCTGTAATTATCTGTGGCCTTGTGTCTGTCAGCTAAAAGCCTATCAAGGATTATATAATTTCTATAATTAGCCACTTTTAAAATGCATATGGAAAAACACTTACTCATCCAACACATTTTTTTTTTTTTTAAATGAGTGGTGTTGACAAACTTAGCATGCTCGTTTTCCCTCACAGTAACTCCTGGCATTGGTCCTGAGGATGTATTTCCATGGTAACATATAGACCTTAGTTATTTATAGCATAAAACACCTAAAGCATTTATAGTCTTGGGAGTTTCTCTGTACCATTGCCAAAAAATATTCCAAAAAAGTGATACCTGAGAGAAATTTGAGATTTTCACATTTCTTTTTTGAAAAGATGCACCATTATATAATTAGACCTCCATAATGTATCATATTACTAAATTATGTATATTACTCATATTTATGTAAATATGATTTATGGTCATAACTGAAATCACTTGTCCAAAATAATAGCAACAAAGGCCTAAATGTTTATACTATAAAGATAAGGCAAACAAGTCTCAGAGGCCTGATGAGTATAAGTAAATATGCTATCCTTTAGGACTGTGGCGAAAATACAAAAATGAATGTAGCTCCATACTGCCTTCTTGTGTATGATTTGTGTAAGTGCAACACAAGAGCCAACAGACAACTCTTCCATTTAGAAATTTGTTAAAATAGCATTTAACAGAGAAATTTTAAATTGTTATTAAAAAAAAAAAAAAGTATTTATTTATTTTTTTTTATGTATAGAGTATATATTTAGCCTATATCTCTGTTCCTTGGCAGTCGGTTCAGGTAATGTTTACGTTACAATTTTGTAAATGTTCTAAGCCTAAGGCAATGCAAAACTGAACCAGAATGATCAAAGGAAGCTTGTTAACTTTCTGCATCTGCCATTCAGCTACATAATTATCTCAGTAATATTTTCCTTATACCTAAATCTTTTGCACAAAGGCATGTCTAGTACTTTTGTAAAAAAAAAAAAAATTAAAAAATACAGCTAATTTAAATATCAAAATATATCATATTGTCATATACAATATATAGCCAAACTCACATTTCAGTATAAGTTCAAGGTGACTGCAGTGTCAGCCAGCATATAAACTACTTACAAAGAGTAGAAAAATCTACTCAAATGTTGACTAAACTTGGTGTAAATATTAGCTCACAACAAATAAAAACAGACACAGTTCAAGAGGAAAAATGCTGTTTATTAATATAGGCTGAAATAATCTCCATAGCACATGGAAAGACTTTTTCGGTGCAAGTCCTCAACGATCACATTCTATTAAAAGGATATTTCACACAAAAATGAAATTGTCATCATTTACTCACCTTCATGTTGTTCCAAACCTGTATAAACTTCTCTCTTCTGTTGAACACAGAAGAAGATATTTTGAAGAATGTAGGTAACCAGTTGTTGGTATCTCTATAGTATAGTGAGAGAAAAAAACAACAACATAAAAAAAGTAACTAAGGAAGTCAATGGCTACCAGTAACATTTTTCAAAATATCTTCTTTTGTGTTCACCAGAGGAAAGAAACTCGTACAGATCTGGAACAACCTGAGAGTGAGTAAATGACAGGATTTTCATTTTTGTGTCAGCTATCCATTTATGGGTAAGGAAAAAAAAAAACATTTAAAAGCCAGCAACATTGTTAAATCTCAGTACAGTCTTGTTCTTAATATCTGAACAATAAAGAGAAACAGTTAAATTCCCTTTCACAACCCATCGTTCCATTTAAACACCAGAATGTCAGAGATTTGCATAAACCCACAGTGCTTGGTTGATGATGATCCTTGGTTGAAAGACAGAGCATGGTGATGACACTTTCTGCTGATTAAAATGAAAACTCATACAAAGAAACTGGAAATCCCCCTACCCACCAAAAAGACCCTTGTATCCTTGTAAGAATAGTGTGTCTGGACATACTGTCCCCCTCAAACTTGTGCATAGATTCTTATTCCTTTCACAACATCTTATTTCTGCATCTAGTGTTAAACCTAGATGGAGAATTAACTTGGAGTATTTTCATCCTACACTCAAAAACTAGTAAGAAGTTCTGGTAAGAGTTCAAGTTCTGTGTTAATCTACAATTCTCAGGCCTTTGCATACAGGCCTCTACTAAATTTTTAAAACAAGTAAAGACAAGAGGATGGAATATCAAGCATCTTTTACTGGACCTCGTTGAGAAACATCAGGCAAGGTAAAATCAAACAGTGGTAGGTCCTTCCACAACCTAACCAATAAACAAAACTGTATTTGTACATAAAGCGACAGATACAAACAAACATATTTCAAATGGAAAGTACTCCACTTCAAGAAATATAACGCATAGGTTCACTACAAATCTAATATTTGGTAAATGTGTATCTGCTACGGATTAAAATTCAAAAAGACATTTTTAAATCCATAACCTTCAGTGCTTAAAGCTGGATTTCTATCAACATCTTTTTTCTTCTTTCATTAACTGACTTAAATTCTCATGATAATCAACCTTATAACAGTGGAACTGGAACTCTGGACCCCTAATCTTCCTGAGAAAATATCCAAGTCCATTGTCAGTGTGCAAGACAGTGACAGAATCATGTTACATTTACAGAAATGAAAACTTAAAGACATTTCGGCATTAGTTCAACCAACAAGAACAATAATAATGTAATTCATAAGCAAAACACAATGCAACACTGAAACAATCCCAGAGTTCAGCAAGTAGCATACGTCTTCATTTGAAAAGGTTTTTTTTTTTTTCACATTTATTTGATGGAAGAAGTTTTTTTTTTCTTGCATTCTTTTAATCAATTTTTTTTCTTTTTGCAAGTTCACAAAATTCAACCTTTTGTAAACGGTAGGTAGATTTGAAAAGAAAAAGAATTTCACAGAATGGAAGAGAGGCACCTTTTGAAATGAGTCAGAATGTCACTAACTAGCATCTGGTTATCTTTACTGTTCATCCATAAATGTAACTGCTTCTCTACCAACTTTCTCACTATGGCATTTTTTTGTATTTTTTTATTTTATTTTAATAATGCAATTGAAATGATGCAACACTCTTCAAAATGATAACTCTTGTGGGAATTACTCCACATTAAAAGCCACTATGAGGATACAATTTTACAGGTTTTAAACATTTTAAGATGACAATAAATCCATAAAGTCCTTGAGTAAACATTAACACATGAATTGTCATCATCTCCCCTGCAGTTTTCAGTTTTTTAGTATAGCTGAGCAAGGGAAAAAAGACACTCAGTGCAACGCTAGATAGTAACCATGTTAGAACAATTTTAAAAACACACACACATAAAAATAACAGCGATAGTACACCATACTAAGTAAATGGATCATAATTGCAGACAGTCGCCCCGTGACGAGAAGCAGTGATTAGAGAGCGCACATACAAAACCACTCAAACACATTCAACCTTTTTTTTTTTTTTTAAGATCGCATTTCTTTTCTTTCTTGTGAAGAATGTTAAATCTTGTGAGCATGTTATCAAATACCTTGAAAGTGTCAGACCCAAACAAAAATGTATGAAAAAATAAATTCACATTTTACAATTGGCGCACTTTAATTCAAGTATCGGTGAAGATATTTCTTTTGATATGTTTATGATTTTTCATTCTTTGCCTAGAGACAAAAACATGGTTTATAATTAAGAGATAAAACATAATGATTGAAGGTATACACAAATACTGCATGTATGTCCTGTGTCATTTATTTTTAAACATGCTACTCCAATAAGACTGTTTGGTATCTATCATTGATCACTCTTTTTTTTTTCTTTCAGGAAAATTCTCTCAGATGACACACTGCAAGGATCAAGGTCTATTGCTTAATTCAAATTATATTTTACCCAGTAGTTTCAAAAGGGAAGGATTCAGAAATCCGATAGCATTTTTTTTTTTTTTTTTCAGATAATGAGCATGATAATATACAGGATAATGTTTAGTTGTAGTCTACCTATGCTGGTGTCACCAGAGACTTCCTGTGATGTTTGACTGTTTGGAATTACAGCCACATTGTGGTTCACTGTCAGTCAGCTGTGACTGAGTTTGGAACAAGGCAGTTACATACACAGGCAACAGTGAACCCCCCCACCCCCACCCCCACCCAGAAACAGAAAAAAAAAGTCACTTTAATTTCTTAAGACACATCTGCTGAAATGTCTTTTTCCAAAAGAACAAAAAAAGGTTTATACAGCTTGAAGGCCCCAAACGAACTGAAACTGAGATGGAAATGTACAGTTCAGGGCCCCATTTTTTTACAAACAAACAGTTAATACAGCATACACAAAAGGCACTCCAGCTCGCTGTCAACCTTCAGAATGTGACCAGCAAACAGGAGATAATATCAGCAAGAAGTGCATTTTTAATTGTGTTTTTGTCAAACTTTTATAAAAAAAAAAAAAGATATTAAAATGCTATTACATTTTTGGTATTCAAAAAAAGTACCAGGGATTACTCATGATCTGTATGCCATTAGCACACCATAATCCCCAATGCTGTTAAAGTTCTTGCTTGTTATAAAGGATTCTTTCAATGACAGCAACAAGATTATCACAAATAATCAGCATGAGGTGACAAATATATCTGATGAATATCCTCAACCCTTTCGAACCCAACCCCACCTCAAACACACAAGAATCATCAAAGTGCCTCCAAACAGAAGTGCTCTACAACAAAACGACACACATTGGAATTTAAGATGTGAAGTTGCCACAGTGTACTCTACATATATCTATGTATATATTGGCACATGAGACCTTAAGGGGAATTCAACACAACCAGCAGCAGAGAGGTAAGATAAGCAGGTCCCATTTACTGTATAAATGAACTGATGGCTCTGCAGCAGACCCAAACTAGCCACCCTCCTAAATGTATTGCCCCACTGTAAAATATCCTCTTGCGTTTCTTTAATGTACACTTTGTAAGCTGCATACACATCACTGAATGCGTAAAACCACTTACAAATGATAAATCTTCAAAACGACCAACTTTCAATAAACATAAATTTAGTTCATCTTGTCGTGCCCTGAGATTGTATTGAAATGAGATTTATCAAATCCAGCAGAATTAACACACAGACCTCCAAAAAATTAAATTGGCTTGAAATTTACAAGGATGGCAATGGCCTTGAGTATGTAAGAAAGTATTATGGGAGGACTGTGAGATACTTCCACAGATTGGCACAGGGCGGACATTACGTGCCCATCTTCTCTAACTTTGCATAGTGACAGCATACCGTGTGCTGTAGTTAAAGAGCCAGTGGCAGAAAGAGTCTGTCCATAGAAACGCTGCTCGGACAGGGCTTTTCAAGTACGGGCGGCTTGTCTCGACAACAGGGTTGGCTTCACCGAGGCCACACAAGAGAAAGAAGATGTTAGCAGCTGAGTCAGAGGTGGGACACCCAGGGTGAGGTGCATCAACAGAAGAGGCCCTAATCTAAATGACCTAAGAACACTGTTAACAGCAACTAAAACAAAACAAATACGGCCCACACCATAGATCTTCATTTGCATTCGTTATACAGGACAGGTATACAGAGGCACCTGCACTGCAGGCAGTTCAAGACCACTGCATGAAGACCAAGAGAATGTGAAAAAAAGACATGTTTCACAACACTGGCAATTCCATTCCATCTCAAACTCCAGCGAAAAAGATCATGCAATGACCATGAGTAGGTGAGGACGAATGAGAGGTGTGATGTTATCCAGAGAAGGAACGGTGGACATTCGAAGATCCGTACCTAAGTTACGACAACAAGGACGCAAATGATAAATGACGACGCCAATGTCCATATCATGACGTCATTACTGTCCTTTCTTGCATTCCATTGTACTAGGTGCACGGAGAAAGTTTTGATGGAGAATCAAACGTCCTCCTATGAGTTTCCACATTCACCTTTTCAACCTTTTTCTAATCGAGGTGCCTCCTCCAGACAGATAAAGACATTTGACTATTTCATTTGAGTAACAATGACATTCACTTTGATAGAAAGGGGGAAAAAGTACAGACACAAAAAACATACATTGCAAGTTTTGGATGATTGTAGAGTTTGTTCTTCCCTTCATTGTGATTTTTTTTCTGCACTCAAGTTTCTGGACCAGAGATGGACGACAAACAAATACGTTTTTTTTTTTTGAATACCAGTAAGGTACAAAAACAAAGGAAAAAAGTTCAAAGTTGCCATAAGAAGTTTTTTTTTTTTTTTTTTTTACTATACACTCCGTTATCTGATTTATTGGCTTCACAGAAGGAGCATAACTCTTGTAATAAGTGCTATGATAATACCCCTTTAAGAAGAGACATAGAAAACGTAGATGTCTTTTATGTTTGTACCAAATGCAAAGGTCTCTTTTTCTGTACTGCATTAAGAGAAACCCATTGTATTTGGTATTGTGCCTGACTCCCGTGCCATGTGTCTCCGCTCTGGATTCCGTTTCTGTTTGGTGAAGAAGTGGCTGGGAGACTGTGTGATCCCACACATGCCGAGTTTAAAACTGCATGGAGTGATGTCAAACACAATTAACAGTTCCTCCTTTCCACGCAAATACCAACCAGCCAGCAAGCCAGACAGACAGAGGCAAGGTGGGAAAATTAGTTCAAAGGTTAAATTCTTCAAAAATCTTCTCGAAACAAAAAAAAGGAGTCTTAAGTTTCAGTAAGCTTCAGTGTGGACGGAAGAAAGGGTCTCTGGCTTCTATTGCACAATGCATCAGAATGAGTTTCTTGTCTCGGTTGTATCTCAATAGAAATGGCCAACCAGATACTTCACATAGTAACTGAATAACTTCTGATTGATTCAGCATTGAAGTCCATTAGGTATAATTAAAAAGCCTCCACTGAGAGTGTTTTTAACAGTGGTTATGTACTCGTACACAGATGCTTGGTCAAGGTCCAGCAGACACACTGACATTCATTCATCTACATCAAAGCTTAACATTCAGCTTATTTTTTTTTTTTTAAAAACCATACACATATTTTTGTAAAAACAAACTGGCGTGAGTAAATAGAAATCATAGAGCAGTGCAGCTCCCTTTTGTAAAACTAAAAGAATTAAAGAAAAAAAGATCATTGGTGATTAGTCATGCTGACAGGCCACTGCTAGGAGTGTTCTTCTCATTTGCTCTGGCCTATTCGCTGGCTCAGAAACAGAACTGTGCAAGATACATTTTTTTTTTTTTTTTTGTTGGTTTTATAAAATAAACGTTTTAAGGAGGACCTGGAGAGAGAGCACTTACGGCTAATATAAGTTCTGAAGAAACTATGCAAAATTTAAAACCAAAAAAGTACCAGGATCATTCCAATCATCAGAACAGTGTGGTTATAGGGAAAGGTGTCATGAGGTCTCACTGTGCCTGGGTCGCCTTCAGATGGCTGCCTCGTTGATGGCTTCTCCTGAACAACACTTCTGAGAAAAAAAAAAAAAACAACCTTTTGGAGAAAAAAAAAAAAAAAAAAGCATTAACAGGCTTCTGCTTCTACTGACTCTTGCTTCTCAAGGTCTTTGAACACTAAGAACAAGATCCACGAACACAACAGAGAGTCTGACGTAAAAAACAGAGGACAAATAAACAGCAGTGGGAGGTTTGCAGCTTTGCTTCACCCTAAACCTCCATTACAGCTCCACAAAAAATGATTATCGCCACATTGATTTGCTTGGGTTTTGATCCATTAGGTCTTTTGACTTTGTTGGTTTATGATGTCCGATACATCCTACATGCTCTCTCCACTCAGCAGGTCTCCTGGGAGCAGAGTATTAATTGGGATGGGGCTGCCGATTACCCTGGTGTCGTCTCCATTTGGGGGAGCCCACAAACTGGAGTACTGCGGCACACCTCCCCATAGCAGGTCACCTCCGTTTCCGCTGCTGCTGTTTCCGGTACTGCAGACTGTCTTGGTACCTCCTCCACCCCCGCTCCAGAGGCCTGTGGGGTGGCTGGCAGCAGGGTTGCCCAGCCGGGGTTGATTGGAGCCTGGTGCTGGGCTGGCCTGCCAGCTGGTGGTGGGGGTAAGGGACTGGCCCTGTGCAAAGAAGCGGTTCACATCGTCCTCACCGGCAAACTCTGCCAGGATGGTAGTGTTACCCAGCACACACCTTGAGAGGCAGACAAACAGTTGGAAGGGATTCAAGTATTAAAAAGCTTTCTTGATGGATAACACGTAAAATCAGCTTGAAGAGAGAAATTTGACATGATGCACATTTATCTATAGAACTTGAATTAGGAAAAAATAAAGAAACAACATACAGCTAACACTATAAATCGTAAATAAAAGCTAAACCCAAATATCCTCTTAGGCTCTGTCCCAAATGGCACATTTCATGTGCACTTGCAGACTTGTGGACATACGACGCTGCTCGTGCGCACATGATTGTAAAGTCCGTGAGGCCGAAGGGCTCTGTAGCAGACTTCTACCCAACAGTCAAAGAGGCATCACGTCACAAAAGTGTGGACTCAGAGGAAGACCGTGGGGGTTTAGGGTGCCATTTGGGACAAGACCTCAGAGATGTTTGAAGTAGAAGAGCTTGTAGTCTTACATGTGCAGAGATTTTTGGGCTTTGGCAGCCTCCTCCTTGGAGCTGTAACGTACAACAGCATTGCCCTGCGTCAGGTTCAGATGGAAGGTAAAGAGAGGGCCGTGCTGCATGCACAGAGTCCGCAGGGTGGAGCCGTCAATCTGATGCAGACACATAGATAAATTATTACATTCATTGTTATTCATATTCAAGTGCTAAGGGCCAGTTCAGAGAGAATGCGTTCTTGCATTAATAACAGGGACGGAATAGTAAAAAGAAGCTGCACAGAACGCATGAGTTTTGAAATGCACTTTTTAAAGAGGTTATGTTATAGCAAAAACAAACATAAAATCTGGAAAACAATGCACTACCTTCAAAATCTGAACAGATTTTAAATATTATAGGCACAAAAGGCTTGCCAACAGTGTAAATGATTAAAGAAGAAAAACTGGGCATCATGCAGGATCACACATCAGACTTTACACACACACTGAACACAAAGAAATCGTCTCATTGCTAGGAGGTGAATGACAAATAAAAACCACGTGTTATAAAGTCAGCTCAAAAAATATCTTTGATATCCTCTGACTGGACAGATTTTGAAGTGTAGGAACTCCTATTTTAATGCTGAAAATGATACACAGATACTACTGTAAACACATACTCAGAATATGCCTGCTTACGGCTTCTTCTGATTGGCCCAGTGTTTCAAAATTGATATTGATGAAGTATGCTGTATGTCAAAACTTTTTGTACTCGTGTGAAATGTTGGAAAAACAGTGAGACATACTGCAGCAGTAAAAATTTTATTTTTTATAAAAGATGTTTTAAAAAACCTTTTCATTGATAAAAAAAAACAAACAAAAAAACAGCAGAGTGCAAATAAAAAAAGTATAGTGCATAATGCTACATAAAAAAACTCAACACCTTTGTTACATAAAGAGTGACATACCTGTACATTTCTGTACTCTCATGTGATATGAATCTGAATAAATCATACTAGTTTTCACAGTAATATAAATTGTTTGCTCTATGCACCTGAGGAGTGAGGTTTCTCAGCACCAGCCAGCTGCTTCCTCTGTTGGGACTGTCAGAGCTCCAAGTTCCCCCTTCTATAACAAAAAATAACGAGAGGCAGGTTTGGAAAAACATGTTGCAGCTGTGCATATTTTCCACTAAATTCTCTAAACACACAACTTGAGACAAAGAGAGGTAAGTCTGACTGGTCGGCCACACTACAGCAGAACATTGTGAGTAACTGGTTTTGCTGCTTTGTACCACACGGGTGTACTGACTGAGGATTTACCTGAGGAGTAAGAGCCATTCCAGCCCTGGCTGAGGCCAAGAGAGTTTCCTCCCCAGGTGGAAGGGGTCTTGGTGTTGGTCAGGCCTGGAGGGGGGCGTGAGGGAGCACTGGAGTTACGTGTCCCTGGGGAAACCTTCCATAACTCATGAGATAAAGAGGCCTGTGTGTGGGAGATGGGTCCAGGGGACCAGGTAGACTTCATTTCCAGGAGTTTACCTGAAGAAAGGGAGGAGAGGAGGAAAGAGAGGGACAAATGAATAACAGCTGAGGGCACAGTCACCACCCAATATGCCAACAAAAATTTGTTCTGGTTGGGATTATGCAAACATGGGGTAGAGAATTCCATTCCAATGGCTATTATTTCAAATAAATGCTGTTCTTTTTAAATGTCTATTCATCAAAGAATGCTGAACATTTTTTAATCACAGTTTCCACAAATAAATTAAGCAGCACAGCTGTTATCTCATTTACTAAGAGCACCAAACCAGCATATTAGTATGATGGGACACCTAAGACTGGACTAATGGCTGCTGAAAATTCAGCTTTGCCATCACATGAATAAATACGATTTTAAATATTTTATTTAAAATATTAAAACAGAAAACCGTTTGTAGTAATATTTCTCAATATTACCCTTTTAGTGTATTATACATAAATAAAAGCAGACTAGGTGAGCCTTAAAAAATACTTTAAGTATTACTAGTATTTTTAGTTTCACTAAAAACATTGACAGTATTACCGAAACAGAAAATCAGGGAAACGGTGTGACTGAGACATTTGATTTAACAGAATGGTAAGGTAATGAAGTGTTCAGCTTTTCATATGTGACCAACATTTTTTAGAATATTGTAAACTTTTATTACAATAGAATTATAAATGTCTGCTCATATAACCTACTGCAACCTCCCTCAGCAGGTGTTTTAAACAATAAAATATTCACTATATATATATATTTATATACATACATACATACATACATACATACATACATAAACTTAAAGGGGTCCTATTATGCTCTTTTACAAGGTCTTGATTTTGTTTTGGGTGTGTACTAGAATAGGAATATTTTACATTATTACAACACCTCTCTCCCCAGTCTGGTATGAACGGCTGGAATAGTTCCTGTATCAAATGAAGGCCCGCCTTCTGAAATACGAAATGTGCTGTGATTGGTTAGCTGGGTCAGTGTGTGTTGTGATTGGCAGCACTCGGTGCCTGGTCAGGAAATGTCACGCCACTTACCATAGCTACCTTCATTATAAATATTGCGTCAAAATCAAATCAATTATAGCATGATTTAAACCCGGATGATTGTAACCACCCTAAGTTCGTCTGCCTTGGTAAAGCTAGCGTGTCTCCAACATTGTGATAACACTTATTGCCTTCTCTAGTGCAGCTCAACCAGGTTTCGTCCGATTTGTCGATATTTGTGATATCACATATCCCGGAAAATATGCGTTGTAGTCCAAATGAGTCGTTCATTGTAGTTTTTGAAAAGAGATTTCTGTTAAATAAAATATCTTCTTTTGAATTGGACTTTGAGCTTTGTAACTTTGCTGCTCTTTTTTATGCTCAAACAGCAACATTACAGATTAACTAAAATTGAAAAATATGAAAAAGCACAATAGCACCCCTTTAAAATGACTTTATTGATTCTGACAAGGATCAACATTTAAAACAGCAAAAAGTATAACAGAACAAGGGCAAATGTGGGTTTTAGGAGGACACAGATTTGGTGAGGATAAATAAGGGTGAGTAGATCTAGTGTGGGGCAAGGCCGTTTAGGATTTAGGGCTGTACCTGGACTGTTAGCGTCCCTCTCGTTCTGAGAGGACAGACCGAACGAGTTACAGGCACTGACTGACCACTCACTCGAGGAAGAGACAGTCCCAATCTGAGATGGGGACGAGGCTATTGTGGCCATTTATCACAAGTGGATAGCAAAAGTTGTGTGAAGAAACAGTGAAAGACATTGATTGTTTAATGTTCCTTAAAATAGTGATTTCTGTTATATCTTTAAAGTTGACAGTCAATGTTCATTTAGCAGTAAATATTTCAGAAATTTTAAGTAACAAGCTCTGTTAAAACTTATTTCATATGCCATCAATCATCCTTACCTCCAGTCCTGTCACGTAACAGGTAGCGATTCACATCCTGTATGTTAGTGTTAATGGTGGGGCCACTTGGAACACTTCCTGGGGTCATGTTGGGGTCATTCTCAGGGTCAATGTTCTGCAGACCTTTCCATGGCACCCCAGGGCAAAATTCTGAGATCAAGCAAAAACATAATTGGCTGTCCAGCATTGGGGTCGGCAACCTTTTGGTCATGAAGTTCCATCTTTAATTTTTTTCTGGTTAATCACTGTGCCATCTCATACACATAATAAAAAATATGTATATTACCATGATCAGTGTGCATAATATGCACTGAAGCTTACCAGGAGGCCAGTTGATATTGGAGTTACTAGACATTTTCTCATTGGGACTTTTGCCTTGTGTCCAGCTCTCTGGAGACACCAAGGTGCTGGTGGGGGATTCAGAGCTTGACATCAGATTGTATGGGCTGAAGGAATCTTCCATGGTGCTCTTTCCGACAGGAACATGGGACTGTGCAGAAGAGATTGAACCTGAAACAAAAGAACAGTCCCTTTAATCTCTCTATTTACAGGAGGTTTTACTCAAAACATCATTTAATAAAACACTTAGAGACTAAGCAAGATATATATTTTGATGTCCAATATCTGAACTGCTAATTTGCTTCTCTAAAAAAATCCATCTTCAAAGATACAATCTGAATAATAAAATTAAAGATTACAGGCTTGAGCTTTTGTCCTCAGCTGAACTCACTCCAGTAAACTGCAGCGGATTGGCTGGAAGTACTGTTCAGGCAAGGTTTACTGAGAACAAATGCCAAGGAGGGATAATATTTTAAAAGGCCCAGCTGACTCAGAGCAAAAATAACTCTGGAATGTCTGCAAGCACTTAACTTGAGAGGGAGTTTTGTCTGTCCTTTTGAAATACACAAATCTCAGGGACAGAAATTGTGACTCAGTGTCTGGAGTTTGATGTTTGATCAAAGATATTGCTGTGTTTTCATTGAGTGGAATGTTGTTTGTGGAAGCAGAAGTCTTTTAAAGCAGTGGCGTGCACCGACCTCTGGAGGGGCAGGGGCTGAGCGACGTTGCACAATTGCGGTCTGGGGGAGGGGGATGTCCCCCTCAGTAGAAATCGTGGCATCCCCCCCTTAGAAATTACAGTCTGGGGGCACACAGACTGGACCGAAAGGGCACCTTAGCGTCGGCGATTAAAGGGGCAGGGACTTGAGCCCCACCCACCACGTGCACGCCACTGTTTTAAAGGATGTTAGATCTAGAGGCTATCATATGATTGTCTTGACATTATAGTTTAGATTAGACAAACTTATCTATGTCACAGCGCAAAATCAAGCTCATAATATGTCTGGAGCAATGAATAAATTAATACCATGCTTATTGAGGTTTGCCTCCATGTGCTGAGCACTAGCTGACAGGGAATCTATGGAGTTTGAATGAGTCCATTGGGAGAGCCGGGATTGAGGCTGAGGGGGGTCTTTGAGAGATAGACTTCTCACCTCCATACAGTTTACATTCATGTTCGGGTTCAAACCAGCTACAGGAGAGAGACAAAGAGAAAAGGATATTAATGCACATTCACACACATAAACACAAGGGAAAAAAAATGTCAAGATCAAAATAACTAAAAAACTATGGCTTGTCAATCAATGAATCAAAAAATAATCAAATTTATTACACAATATTCTAATACATTATTCACTTATAACAATATTTGCGGCGAAAACCCCCAATGTAGCCCCAAATGAAGTTAATTTAAAAGGCATTACATTGTTATGGCAAAAAATAAAAATAAAAATAAAATAAGTACAGGATTGGTAACAAAATAAATTTCATATAAGTTTTTTTTTTTTTTTATCAAAGTAAAGCAATGTTTTAAATTGACAGTCCTACTATTATTACAAACGATACAGAACTCAGTGCAACTATCAGCTACTATATAAAATGTACACTTTGTTTTAAGATGTGCTAGTTAATGTGAACTAGTTAATTACAGACTGATCTTGAATCTCCCTTTTCTGTCCAAAATACTAGAAAAGGTAGTATCCTCACAATTATATTCCTGTGCATTAGCATGGTTCAAATCATACTTATATGACCACCATCAATTCGTAGCAGTGAATGAAGAGGTATCATATTGATCACAAGTGCAGTATGGAGTACCTCAAGGCTCAGTACTAGGGCCGTTACTCTTCCTGCTATACAATACCCTTGGGAGATATCATCAGGAAACACGGTGCTAGCTTTCACTGTTATGCTATTGATACTCAGCTATATATTTCTTCGCGGCCCGGCAAAACATAACAATTTGAAAAACTAGCGGAATGCATAGTCGATATAAAAAACTGGATGATGATTAATTTCTTACTGCTAAATTCAGAAAAAAAAAAACAGAGGTGTTTATTATAGGACCTGAAAACTCGTAATAACCTAGAACACTGTCTAAGACTAGATGGCTGCTCTGTCAATTCTTTGTCATCAGTTAGGAACCTAGGTGTGCTATTTGATAGCTATCTTTCCTTTGAAAGCCACATTTCTAGCATTTGTAATACTGCATTTTTCCATCTCAAAAATATATCTAAATTACGACCTATGATAGAGTTCTTACTAGAACCAAGAAGTATGACCATATTATCTCGGTTTTGTCAACACTGCACTGGCTACCTATTAAACATCGTATAGATTTAAAATCTTGCTTATTACTTATAAAGCCCTGAATGGTTTAGCAGCTAAGTATTTGAACGAGCTTGTGTTACATTATAGTCCTCCTTGTCCGCTGCACTCTCAAAACTCTGGCAATTTGATAATACCTAGAATATCAAAATCAACTGCCGGCGGCAGATCCTTTTCCTATTTAGCGCCCAAATTCTGGAATAACCTACCTAACATTGTTCAGGAGGCAGACACACTCTTGCAGTTTAAATCTAGATTAAAGACCCATCTCTTTAACTTGGCTTACACGTAATGCACTAACATGCTTCTAATATCCAAATCCGTTAAAGGATTTTTAGGCTGCATTAATTAGGTCCGTGAACACTTCCCATAAGTGGGGAGGTCACCGTAGCCACCAGATACAGTCTGTATCCAGATCAGATGGTCACTGCAGTCACCTGGATCCAGTACGTATCCAGACCAGATGGTGGATCAGCACCTAGAAAGGACCTCTACAGCCCTGAAAGACAGCGGAGACCAGGACAACTAGATAAGCCCCAGATACAGATCCCCTGTAAAGACCTTGTCTCAGATGACCACAGGGACAAGACCACAGGAACCAGTTTAGTCCTCTGCACAATGTGACTTTGCTGCAGCTTGGAATTGAACTGCTGGTTTCGCCTGGCCAGAGGAGAACTGGCACCACCGACTGAGCCAGGTTTCTCCCAAGGTTTTTTCTCCATTCTGTCACCAATGGACTTTTGGTTCCTTGCCGCTGTCGCCTCTGGCTTGCTTAGCTGGGGACACTTGACTTGATTGCAAATGATTGCAAAGATACTATTTAAACTGAACTGAGCTGGATGATGGCATCACTGAATTCAATGATGAACTGCCTTTAACTGAAAAATGAGTGTTTACTATTGTCATTTTGCATTATTGACACACAATTTTCCTAATTAATGTTGTTCAGTTGCTTTGACACAATCTGTACTGTTAAAAGCACTATATAAATAAAGGAGACATGACTTGACTTGACGTGCTTGATACTGTGTAATTATACAAACAATTACTCAGTAATATCAATTAACAACATGGACTTACTATAAGGTTAGGATTTGTATTAGTGATAGTGTGCACACACACACACACACACACACACACACACATATACACACACACACATTGAGCATACGCATGCAGGAGTGTGTCCACATGAGGCTTGTTCTCTTACAGAGTGTATAAGGGCTGAAGGAGTTTGGAGAAGACTGCTGCTCTTTGGTTTGCAGGTCTGAGACGGAGAGGCCTAAAGTCTGAGGATGACCCGTGAAAGTATCCAGGGTTGCCTTGCCAAGATGTGGGTGCAGGCCAGTGTGGGAGGAAGGTGGAGGCTGCTGCTGTTTCATAAGCAGGGCCTGGGCCAGCTGACGCTGGTGCTGCTGAATCTGCTGCTGCATGTTTGTGATTGTACGTGCAACCTGTGGGAGAGGACGACAGTGATCATCATTTTCATTGTATATGGAACATTATTTGTCATAGTCATCAAAAGATAACTATAACCTTATATTTTAGGACTAGAATTACTGTAAGTGTATAAATATCAGAGCCAGTAAAATTAGTCTGTCATACTTGTTGCTCTTGTTGTTTGATGGGACCAGAGACATTACGTTGAGCCTGCATCATTTGATGCTGAATCTGCAAACGCTGATACGCCTGACAGAAAGAGAAAAAGACACAATTTGAAAAAGAGTGGAAATTACAGAGAAATAGTAAGAAGTAGAAATAGAGATAGAAATGTGATGGGTCATTATCAAGACAGAAAGTGCTTGCATCTCACTCCCTGCAGACAGGCCAGTGGGTAGACGACAATCATTGGTATTCATGTGGAAACAGCAGAGCAGGAGAGTGAACTGTGTGACTCACCACCTGCAGTTGTTGTAGTTGGTACAGCAGGGTCATTTGTTGAGGATTTATTGGTGAGGTTAAAAGTGCAGGATTCAGTCCAATGTTTTTTGCCGCAAACTGTAAGAGCTGTGCTTGAACCTACAGAAAAAAACAACCAAAAAAAAAAAAAACAACCGGTTTGTGCAAAGCCTGATGATCCATGTTATCCACCATGATTTGAAAATGTTCCAAAGAGAATCTTTTGTGTTTTAGTGGAAGCAAGGAAATCTGACTTCCTGATGAAAATGAACAAAGTTTCATTTTTTAACAAACTATCCCTTTAAGTGACATTTAGATTCAATACCACATATATTGTACAATGGATATAAATCACTAATACTTTAGTATAGGGACCAATTTTCACAATTAACTAGTTGCTTATTAGCATGCCTATTAATAACATAGTGGCTGTTTATTAGAGCTTAAAAAGCACATATTGTGCATGACTATATTCTATATCCTTAATCCTACCCAATCCTACCCTACTAACTATTAATAAGCAGCAAATTAGTAGTTTATTGAGGCAAAAGTCATAGAAAATGGTTTGTTAATAGCAAGAATTAGACCTTAAAATAAAGTGTGACCAATAATCATAAACTATGCCACAGAAGAACGGTTGAAGTATTTTTTTCCAAAAATTGAATTTGATGGGGACCATTAACTGTTTGGTTACCCATATGGTTCGAAATATCTTCTTTTATTTACAAGTTGAGGGTGAGTAAATAATGACAGAATTTTAATTTTTGTAGCAGTAACAGCCCTGTAGTGTCTTATTATTCTTCTGGTGATTGAGTTTGGGTTCTTTGCCACTGTTGCCTTCTGGCTTGCTTTATTGGGGTCTGAAAGACACCTAACTTTCAGTAATTTATCAATATGACCGCACTGACACAATCAGTTTAAAACAATACTTGAGCTGAATTAAGCTGGATGATGGGACTAATGTTTTCTGTGGAGCTGCTTTACATCAACACTGTTGTTGAACTGAACTGAATCAGCACTGAACTGACTTGAGCTGAATACCAACATTGCTCATAGCTGATTAAATTCACACTGTTATGTTATCAGAAACTTGACTTTAGCTAGATAACGACACTCTTTTCTTTTAGAGCTGCTGTAAATCAGAATCTGAACTGTCTCCATAGCTGAGCTTCCATTATGAATTCTGCTGTTTTCTTGTTCAAGATTTTTATTTGTCACATAATATCGTTTATCTCTATTAAGCTGCTTTGACACAAACGGTACTGTAAAAAGCACTACGGAAATAAAGGTGACTTGACTTGACTATTCTGACTAGATGATTGACTGAAATTAAGAATTTAAGAAGCTACAAATATTTAATAAAGTTAGAAAAATTTGCCCTTAGAAATGTAAAAAAATGCCCTTGGATTTTGTCACAGATGTAGGCACTATGGAATTTGAAATAATAGATGCAATTTGTACCTGAGGGTTGAGAAGCTGAGGCACTTGAGCACGTAGAGTAGGCTGGGCGGAGCTAAGAGGTGGCACTGGTGGCTGAGGGGGCGGGGCCTGCTGCTGCATGACCCGAGTTTGTGCTGCTCCATTAGTGCCGAACATTCCATTCTGCATCTAGAAAACAAAGAGAGTGGGGGTGGGAATCAATACAAATGAAATGCTTTATTATACTCTAAATGGCTGGATGCACTTAACAAGAAAAAAATCGGATCAATTTCAGCACAAATTTAAATCTCTCTTACAATGCAGCCTCTCGGGGGAGGTCGTGGCCTAGTTGGTTAGAGAGTTTGACTCCTAACCCTAAGGTTGTGGGTTCAAGTGCCCTTGAGCAAAGCACTGAACCCCCAACTGCTCCCTGGGTGCCGCAGCATAAATGGCTGCCATAAATTGTGGGTGTGTGTTCACGGTGTGTGTTCACTGCTGTGTGTGTGCACTTTGGATGGGTTAAATGCAGAGCACGGATTCTGAGTATGGGTCACCATATTTGGCTTTATGTCACGTCACGTCACTTCACTTTAAAAAAATTTATGTTCTTTTTAACATTGACCTGAACACAACGTCAAATTCTCCTGCTACTTTCAGATTAAAATAAACTACAAAAAAAGAAAAAAATCATATAAATAAAACATAAATGGAAGAATCAGTCATGATACCGTGTTTATATATCTTTAATTATAAATGACAAATAACTTAATTTCACCACTCTAGTCTTAAAAAACAAACAAACAAAAAAAAAAAGAAATAGGAGTAGGGCATTATACCAGACAATGCAGCTTCATAGCTGCATCTAAATTTAAAACTCTTGTGTCCTATGCCTATGTCCTTTGCACAGATTTCACAACACTCACCTGTCTGTTGTTCAAGTTTTGCATGGACAGGCCAGAGGAGACCCCACCCAATCCGTGGCTAGGGATGCTGCTATTGGCCAGTGGGAGCTTGAGGCCAGGAGAAGGCATAAACTGTGAGGTTGAAGCATCATCTGACAGCCTACCATCCTGAGAGAATGGAAAATATGTTGCAAAAACTAGACGTAAAATTTACCTAGATCAAATTTGATCTACTCCAGTCTAGAAAATTTCTTGGAACTTTTTAAAAACAAACAAAAAAACAAACAAACAAAAAAACAACAACAACATATACCTTGTCTAGGAAGGGGGCACGATCCATTGAGGGGTCTTTGGAGAGGTTTGTGGGTCGGCACATCATGGGCTTATTCATTCCATTACTGTAGTCTGACATGCCCATCCCCCGTTTGTCCAGCTCAGTTTTCTTCTCCAACAAAGCGCCTGAGAAAAAGGCAAGTACATAATCAGTGTTCTAGACCAAGATCATATGACTCACGGCATGTGTTTCAGCTGTTATGGGTTAACATCAAAGTTTACTACGTACTCATGGCCTGATCCAGATTCATATTGTTGCTCTTTAGGGCTTCTTCTGCAGGATCCTTCTGTATAAGGTAAAATAAAAATAATTTTTAAGCTAAAAAAAAGATTTATTTTACATATCTTGTTAATGACTTAAGCAAGAGTCTTTTCAGAGTAAATGTTTATGGCTTCAACATACTGGAAAACCCATATCTGTAAGCTGTTTGATAAGTCTGGTCATAATCCAAACATCATCCTGCCTGTTGGAGACTTGCCCTGTAAAGATCAAACAATAGCAATATTACTTATGATATATATACTGTATATATATATATATATATATATATATAGACCTTGCCCTGTAAAGATCAAACAATAGCAATATATATATATATATATAGAGTTTACAGTTTCTTAACCACACAGCAAGCATGTTACATGACATTACACAACAGAGCACTCATGGCTTTAAATGGCTTACCCTTTGTGGGCCTTTCTTGGATTGACTCCAGGAGTTACAAGAGGAATCTTGGGATGTAGGACTGTTCCACATGTCACCATCATCAGCATCCCATTGGCCAGTGTTCATGCCAATCTCTTCCCCTCCTGATCCCCAGCCATCTTGCATAGATTTTGGACCTGGCAAAACACCAATCGACAAGACTGCTTATAATCAAGGCTGTAACCAGCAAATACATTTTATTAGAGGCCGACCGATTTATTGTTTTGCCCATTTTATGGGCTGATATGAGCCTGTCACAGATATATCTGCATTGGAGTATATCCCACAGATATGCTACCGATATGATTTTATTTTTTTAACAGAACATAACGCAGATAAAATGCCTGTAAATGGTATAATTACTTACTTTGTCCAGCAGAGAGCGCTCCATTGTTTGCTACTGGCGACCCAGGTCACTGTAGTGACACCAGTCAACTGTTTCAACCGTAATTTTACAAAGATACAAGAAAACTTTTTGAGTTCAAAGAAGAAGAAAAAAAAACAAATTTATTCAACGATTTCTTCTCTTCCTGGATAGTCATCCGCCATTATCGACGCAAACATGTGGTGCTGCTGACGTAGAACACACATGCACTTTACCTTGTTCACAAG
This sequence comes from Cyprinus carpio, assembly GCF_018340385.1. NCBI lineage: Eukaryota > Metazoa > Chordata > Actinopteri > Cypriniformes > Cyprinidae > Cyprinus > Cyprinus carpio. The sequence continues at coordinate 11,228,283 of NC_056602.1, forward strand.
CAGAGGAAAGCAATGCGCATGCGTTGATAATTGCATGGGAGGACTGTCCCCAAAATAGAAAAAATCATGTAATAATGTCATTAATTTTTTTTCTTTGCACACAAAAAGTATTCTCGTAGCTTTGTAAAATTACAGTTGAACCACTGATGTCACATGAACCATTTTAACCACATCCTTACTACATTTCTGTGCCTTGATCGTGGTAGGACCCTTGCTGTCTATGGGAGGGTCAGAGAGCTCTTGGATTTCATCTTAATTTGTGTTCCGAAGATGTACAAAGCTCTTACGGGTTTAGATCGACATGAGGGTGAGTAATTATTGACAAAATGTAAATTTTTAGGTGAACTATCCCTTTAAAGGATACCTATTATGTACCTTTTTTTCAAAATGTAATATAAGTCTCAGGTGTCCCTAGAATGTGTCTGTAAAGTTTCAGCTCAAAATACCTCACAGATCATTTATTATATAATTTTGAAAATTTCGAGTGGAAGCAGAAACACGCTGTTTCCATGCATGTCTTTTTAAATGCAAATGAGCTGCTGCTCCCCATCACCTTTTCCAAAATTGCGGCTCTCTAAGGGTGGTGTCTCGGCAGTGTCCATCAACAGTCATGGGTGGGGTTTGTAAAATGTGATGTCATATTTTACAGACTCTGTGATCGGCTTGCTCTTAGACACTGCTTATGATTTATACGGATAAAAAAAGGAGCAGGTGGATTTTATGATTTTAGGGTGGTTGTGTGCACACACTGCCAACACACATTTATGTTCAAACAACAAGTTAATTTCTGTGGCACCAGGGTCACCAAATGAAACTTCAAACATAATGACAGTTTTCAAACAAGCTTCTCAAATACTGCCCCGTTCTGTAACTGGTTGGAAAAACATATAGCCCAGGTCTAAACCCACGTCACTGGTTGTGTCAGTGTTTGCTTGTCAAGCTGGTTGAGATGCTCAAGCAAACAGAGCAATTTTTTTTTTTAAATCCCAGAGAGCCACAGAATTTAGATTTTATAATAAAAATAACTTAAAGTTGTCTCAGCGTGTTACACGGTATAGCATAAAGTATTTAGCAGAAAAAACACAAACTTCAAATTTAAAGTGAAGTAACGCAATCAGTACTTTATTTATGCAACCACAAGAGGTCAGTGTAGCTTAACTTTATCATCAAATGGCCACAAAAAGGAACATGAATCACATATTTGAATACAGCACATTTAAAGGGTTTGTTCACCCCAAAAAAATTTTACTCACCCTCAAAGCATCCTATGTGTATGTGACTTTCTTCTTTCAGACGTATCCAATCGGAGTTACATTAAAAATCGTCCTGGCCCCTCCAAGCCTTTCAATGGGGCTAAGCGGGTGTTGATTGTCAACAGTTTAGAAGACGTGAAATAAAGTGTGCGCATCCGTAATAAAACGTGCCTCGCATGGCTCCAGGGGGTGAATAAAGGCCTCCTGTGGCGAATCCATGCATTTTTGTAAGATAAATATCCATATTTCAAACGTAATAAACACATTTTTTTCACTTCCGCTGACTGACATGCAGGACATAGGGCGTCGGGCGCACACTTCTGAGATAGGCAGGAGCAAAGGAAACAAAGTTTCCTTACTTCAGCAAACGAAAACCAGTCTCCTCTTGGCTTATATCGAAATCCTCCGACATTTTTCTTTACAAATCCTTGTTTTGTACTTCTAATTCGTGACTGGCATTTTGTTTTGTTTTGTCTGCGCGCTCGTCACCATAATGCAACGCCAACATATTACGTCATCCACCGGAAAGCCTTCTGTCTATGGCAGATAGTGGAAGTGATAGAAAAGTGATAGACGTTTTATTACTAGGGGTTATGGCTGTGCGATAGGGGGAAAATATCTAATTGCGATTTTTTTTGACATATTGCGATTGCGATTTGATTTTAAATTTGCAAAGTCAAGCTTCAGCTCAATATTGTCAATAATGTGCAGCACAGTATGAGTATCATTACCCTGCTGAAAAAAAAAAACTAAACAAAACAAAAACAGAAATTCTTACAGTTTCCATTAAACCATTACAGAATTCCTTTTTGTTTTTAGCATTATTCCAATAGGAATTATTGTTGTTCTATTGGTTGCCATCTGCCATATTACATCCCACCAATAGAATCCATCAAATAGACACCATTATAGTTTACATTAAAACCAATACAATTCCCATTATAACCCTGAAATCCATTCAATTTTCAATTGTGTTTTGGGAGGTGTTCTATATATTTTTGTTATTTTTTTTCAGCAGACAAGATTATAATGTTATAACTACTTTTACAGAATTAACTTAATTACTGAATTTCAATGGAAAGATTTGTTTATTTCTTTTTTTTAAATAAAGAACTCTATTTCCTTAGTCAATAATTAAAGTATTACATATGTTACATTGTATTTGGGATTTTAAGAACAAGTGGAAAATGTGCTGAATGTTTCATTTCATCCAAGTGAAATTAGTAAGCAGTTAGACTGAATTTACATTCGTTTTAAACGCGGAGCCAGGCGCGAGTCGACGAAGGTTGCGCGCGTGCATCAAGCCTTATCCATACTGCTAGATGCGCTCGTGGATATAACCGAGCATTACGAAACAGGCTGCGTGAGTGCGGCAAGTGTGAACAGCTCGTCCGTGGATTCGCACCGCGTGGGGAAGAGAGGAGCGAGTATGAGAAGCATTCAGAGACATAGACATAGTGTGTGCAGTCTTCTGAGTTGTGAATAGCGAACATGCAATAAGGGATGCTCTTAATGCATTGTGACACAGCTCTTGCAAATTACCTTTTTTGTTCGTTGTCTGTCATTTCGAAGCTTAAGTTACATAACGTTTTTCTTTCGTTTTAATTTGCCTACTATTGATCTGACCCTGTAGACGCCATAATCCCACTCTGTCTCTCTCCTTTTTTTTTTTTTTTTTTTTTTTAAATGGTGGGCGTTTACGCAGTCGGCTAGAGCAGAGCTGACTGGGGAGAACGGAGGTGCGCTCACACTATTGGTTATTAAGATTGTCACTCAAGGCTCAATGCTCTGGAACAGAGTAATATCGCGTCCACATCGCAGGCTTTTGCGATTTGCAAATCGCAACGTCTCAAATCACGATTTCGATTTGATTTCGATTAATCACACACATACATATGCGCGCACTTTATTTCACGTCTTCTGAACTTTTGACAACCAACACCCGCTTAGCCCCATTGAATGGCTTGGAGGGGCCAGGACAATTTTTAATATAACTCCGATTGGATTCGTCTGAAAGAAGAACGTCACATACACCCACCTAGGATGCTTTGAGGTTGAGTAAAACGAAGGCTAATTTTAATTTTGGGGTGAACTGACCCTTTAAAGTATCAACAATGTCTTAGTTTTCCAAATTTCTATTATAGCGAGTGCTTTAATATGAAAAGGTTTCTTTATTACATTACCTTCCTGACAGGAGCCTGATCCAGCAGGTGCATTTCCTCTGCCATAAGGTCCATTGGAGTCATGGCCACCTTCACCCCATCGCCCACAGCCCCTAGAGGGCTGGCCCCAAGTTGAAGTTCCATTGTCCACAGAAGAGTTAGAATTGGCTGGCTCACCCCATGAAGAGGGTTCTGAGTTTGGCTGTACATTACCAGGCTCTCCCCAGCCTGGTAATTAAAATACAGAAAATAAAATGGTGTTTTATGTCCAAATAATCAATAAATTATCAAAATAGTATCAATTATTAAAATAATTGTTTTACTTGTTTTGTATAATACACAAGAAGCTTAACAGAGTAAGTGGTATACAAGTGTTATGCATCAAATAAAGTCATCAAATTATTACTAACTGAAAACTTGTAGCACAAACAGACAGATATTATCGGCCGATGAGCCGATATGAACAGTTTTTTTTTTAACAGAACATATAACGCAGATTAAATACTTCTGAATGGTGTAATTATTTAATTTGTCCAGCAGAGCGCGTTCCATTGTCTGCTACTGGTGACCCAGGTCACTGTAGTGTAGAGATGTGCGGATGAGCTCAAACTTCACCCGAATCTGCTTCTTCAAATTATCTGCCCGCCACCCACCCGCATCTATATTTGTTTGTCACATTACAATGATTCTAATTCTTATTTTTGCATGATGACATGATGAATGGATGGTTCTTTTTTAACAGCAGATTCAGTGACTTTAGAGACTAGAGCTGATCTGCGCATCACGCCACGCGTCTGAGGCACATTAAAGCCTGTGTTACGGCCACCGGAACTGATCGCGGCCACTCAGTCAATGTTGGTGTGTATACTGGTCGCGCTGCGGCCCAAAACTCATGCTTATCACATAGGTCACATCACATAATTCTATTGTATTTTGTCACCCCACGCCGCTCTATGGCCTATGTTTGTCACATCATTATAAGTGTTTGATCACTACATTTGAGTTATCATTGCAAAAAAAATGTGTTTATGTATATATATTCTGTTTATGTAGGCTATATACCAGTCAAAAGTTTGGACACACGAATGGGAAGTGTGTCCAAACTTTTGACTATACTGTACTATAATATAGCCTACACAAAGAATATTGGCCGATATATCGGTATCTGCCTTTTTTACTACCTAATATCAATATCGGCCCCCCAAAAAAACATATTGGTCGGGCTCTACTTACGATACACTGGAACAGAGAAATACAGAATTTATATGTCAAGTTCTCAGGAATATGGACAAATCAGACTTTAAATTTCAATATTGTGTTATCAATATTATTATCCCACAGTGTTGCCAGAGTTGGACAAAAAAATCTTGAGGATGATAACAGGGCGTCTAGGCCTAGAACGCAGCAGTCATAGGCATTTAATTCCTGGCTCAAAACTGAACCAGCTGACAGGGGAGGGGCAGCAGAACGCACACTTAGGCATACAAACTGGTGGAGTTTTTTTTTTTTTTTTTTTTTTACAATGGACAAGAGAGATGGGACCTACCTTGACTTCAACAATCTCAGCATATTTTACTAATGTTTGCCAGATGTACAGAAGAATAAAATTAGCTAAAATTAAGAGAAAAATATATGCATTCTCTTACCTGGGTTCACCACGGGAATTCTGTTGAGAGGAGATTCACCTTGATTGGGTGATCCATTGTTGTTGCTACCACTGACATGGTTCTGAGTGGGACCTTGGCTGTGGTGTTGGTGAGGCTTGCTATTGTTGTTTGTCCCAGTGAGGCTATTACTGTTGCCACTGTTGCTGGTTCCTGGATGATTTTGGGAGTTATTCCTGTCCCACATATTTACACTCTTGCTGTAAGCACTGGGGTCACCCCAGGTGGAAGTCCCATCATCAATTTCCATTTTGCGACGAATAGAAGAAGGGGAGGGTTCTTCCCAGCCTGTGGCCTCATCTCCCGGCTCCTGTTGCCCTCCTGATGTCCAGCCAGAGTTGCTCTGTTTCACAGAATTTGGGTTGCCCCATGATCCTATGCCTCCAGCTCCACCGTTGCCACATGTGGATTCCTGAAGTTTTCCACCCCAACCTTGGGCTGAACCATTGGAATGTTGAGCATCACCCCAACTACCACCCTGTGCTGGTGCTGCTTTACCCCATCCTCTCTGTGTTTCTTTCCAGTTTCTGTTGTCAGGGTCCCAAGAGGAACTTCCAGAGCCATTCTTTCGCATTTCTGAAGGGTCACCCCACTCTCCACTATTCCCACTGCCACTACTTCCCCAGCCTGAGAAAGTTTTGGTTCCATCACCCCAACCTTGTTTTTTCTTCTGAGAAGTACCATCATCCCAGCTAGGGGACTTTTCCTCAGCCCAGGATTGGCCATTACAGCCATTGGTATTAGGACCTTCAGCAACAGGATCACCCCAGCCACACTGGGATCCATTGGGAACCTTTTTATTTGCAGGAGGTTCCCCCCATCCACTGTTAGGCTGAGAAGAGGCTGAGACTGATCCTCCCCAGCCTGCATTTGGTATGGCTCTGCAAGATCCCTCGCTCTTGCTTGTCTCCATTCTAGGAGGTACACTGAGGTTGGGACTGGCACATCCAGGAGGAGGTGGTGCAGGTCCAGCTGAAGGTGTGTTGGAGGAAGACCCCCAGACCTCAGTCCCTGGACCATTCTTTTTGTCTGGACTTTCTTCCATTTCCCAAACAGTGTGTTGGCGAACTGGAGTCTGTCCCCAGCCTGTGTTGCAGAGGACACGTGGGTCCAAGTCCTGCCTTGGGAGCAAAGGGGCCAAATCATCACTTGAGGACCTTTCTCTTCTTCTTGGGTGGCCCTCACTACTGTCCCTGCTGCCCTCACTTGCTGGAGTATCAGGGCCCCAGGAACTCATATGGTCCTGGGAAGGACCATCATTCACATCCCATCCTGTACCTTCAGTGCTAGGTTGTTTGCCCCATTCACCCCAGCCGCCACCACTGCTAGCTCCTCCCTGCCCCCAAGAGGAGACGCCTGCAGAATCCCAGCCTGAGTCCTTTGATTCTACATTTTTGGCATCGCCGGTGCCCCAGAAGGCAGTTCCATCTTCGGGCTCAGTAGGTGACTGACTGAGGTTTCCTCTCCAGCTGTTCACTGGACTCATTGGCTCTGGTTTAGTGTTATTTGGTCCATCAGTTTTAAGGTTAGGAGGTTTCATGTTGAAAGATACATTTGTGGGTGACTGATGCTGTTCTGGTACATCCGGGTTGCCCCATGCACAGTCCCCTACAAGGTTTCCATTGACACAACCAATGCTACCATTTCCATTGGTGCCATGAGGTGGTGCCACTCCTCCTTGGCCACACATATTGAGCGAAAGTTGATTTGAGCAAACCATGCTACTAGGGCATGACCCTACCCCAGGACCCTCATGTCCAAGTGCTGGCCAAGCAGCAGGGTTGGCACTGGGATTTAGGTTCAGATTAGAGGCACCCCAGTTGGACTGCCCTCTACTGCCCATGGACAAGTCAGTTTTTCCCTCTGAGACCCAGCCCCTGGTAGGGCCACTTTGACTAGAGACCATACTAGAAGAGAGATTAATGCTGGCTTTGCTGAATGGGTAATGACCCTGCTGGCTAGCTCCTGTAGCCATAATAGTGCTGCTACTGTTGCTGACGACCTCTGATGTGCATTCAGCGTTCAAGGTGCATTCTGGTGTCTGGTGGCTCTTGCTGTATGTATCGGAAGGCCAAGTGTCAGTGTCGTTACAGTTAATAATCACTTTATCCCGGTTGCTGCTGTTGCTTTTGCTGACTGGGATGCTCCAAAGACAATTCTCATGCTGGGCTCCCAGTCCACTTTGATGAGGAAGTCCTGTAAAATAAATACACAGGGTGGATTTTATTATAGCAAAAAGAGATTAAAATATACATGACACCATTTATCTTTAAATAAAACCAAGTGATATTCTTTTTATTTTAATTTTAGCATCTCCATCACTAAAAGGGAAGAAAGAGGTGGACCAGTGTTCATTTACTGGAATGAAACCAAGACAAGCTCGTCATTCATCATTCCTTGTGGTCTGCTAAGTCCCCACAAAAATTAAGCTTCACCAACATGTTCCACATATACTCAAAGAGGATGCATACTAAACCAATATGTACAAGTTTCTCTTTCTCACTCTCTCGCACACACAGCTTTATTTCCCTCCAGCTATAATCAATCATGAGCCAGCAGGTAATCGATGGTGTGTAAATTATGGTGGAAAGCAGAAAGAAGGCATTAATCTGCAATGCAAAAGCAAGTGCACTCGCCACAACCACTGAGAGTGTTCCTTAGAAACAGTACGCATGTGTATTATCCACCCCCTTAAAGGGGCATGTGGCAGCTATTTGATTCAATGCATAAATCAAATATGGTATGACTAACCTAATATTCAGTTAATAACATTTTGTATGTTTTTTTTTTTTATTCATTTCCTTGGTGAGTGCCTTCTTAAGCAACCAGTGTATTCTTTGTAAATTAATTTGCTCTTTTACTAGAATGAGACTAATTTTCTGTGTCAATACAGTTCATAATACAGTTCTTCCATCTATACACTTTTCCCCTCCTTTAGCGCAGCCTTATCTCACAGGCTACAATGCATTTCAACATCAACCATGCAACCACTGCTTAATTTTGCATTATGAACAAAGTAACAGTTGAGCTGAAATGTCATTAGATTGACTTGGCACCACTGGCACAACTGCAACATTTGAATAATCTGACATCTTAGGTGTAGTGTCTCCATACTAACAGGCTGAATAAGCCTTTCACCAAACGCTGATATGTTTGTTGAACAACATGTAAAAAATAGTGATTCTGACAAGAAAGAAACCAAATGTTTCTTTCTTTTTTTGAAGCTTTTGGAGCTGGCTACAAGACAATATGTCGCTGGATTGTCTGAGCTCCATCAAGAGCTCAGACAATCCAGCGACTTATTCTCCTGTAGCCAGCCGCTCTCAGGGACGCCATTTTATCAGAGCTGAAATGAAGCCAAGAGAACAGGGCTGCTGTCTACAATACTGTCTCTCTCGCTTTTATTCCCCTTTTCACTTTCTCCTCACACACCCTCCTCTGCTTGCTCTCGCTATTAGTCATATTCCCTCCCTACAGAGAGAAAGCAAGAGAAAAAAGGCTGCATGATAAATTAATCACACATAAGGCGGAGGCTTTTTCCTTTCACCTTGTTACTTGAGCATCCTGGACAACAAAACAAAACAAAACAGAAGACACAGGAAGTGGGAGTTTATATACCTAGAAAGTGGCTCTATATTACTAGCCTGAAAAAAGCGAGATAAAAATGTTGTGACCATTCGACACCAACTTACTTCTGCAAGTACTGTCTAAGAGTCTTTATGCAGTCTGTCTTTAATGGAACAATAATTTGCTGAACAATTACTTGTGTGTCTGTTTTTCATCCTGGTGAATGCCCAGAAAGTTTCCAAACTTTGGAAAATAACAGCAGGCCCAAAAGTAAAGAAAAAAACTGAGATGTTTACCTAACCAATTTTGATTTTCTTAAAACTTTTGCATTAATACAGTCTACAATTACAGCTTTCCAGTGCCAGACTTTCTCTAGCCAAAGTCTCAGTGACGTAAAAGACTGTGCTTTTGTCTGAAAATAACTTCCTTTCATACTAATTCTGTTCTCAGGATCAAAGCCCTCACTTCTTCCCAAGAGCGGAATGGCAAACATGTTTCAAAAGCTCATCAGTCATGTTTTCCACTTGTCAAAGTCAGATCACAGTGTTCTTTTAGAAGAGCACTGAGAGAAAGAAGAAATAAGTAGACTGAGTGACACAAAAATAAATAAATAAATAACAGATAGAGAGAGAGACTCCGACGGGTATCAGCTGGGGAGACACTGTGCTAATGAAGCCACAGAGGGGGCTGGCATGTGAGACAGGGACCACCTCTAGTTTAGACATGGATGAGATCATATCTGTAACATAACTCAAGCACCACCCTGCTAATTTAACATGTCAATGCCTTTAGACCTGTCTCAATAATGCCTGTTCTATAACAAAACTAATCAAATCTAACTGCATGACTACAGTATACAGCACTTGACAAATTCCACAATTGTGATTTGAACGGTTAAATGATATATATTTAACATCTCATATTTCTGATGCTTTAAATATCTTAAAACTAAAGAACAAAAAAAAAATTATTAAAATCACACTGAAAAAGCAGCTCTCAAAACTTGTTCTGCTACCAAGAACTGGAACTCTTTCAGCTGACCCAAAAGAGGAGATAAGTCAGTTTTCTTTGTATTCACACTGCACATGGATTGAAAGTGGACTTAGAACCCGTTTTGTGTTCTCTTTAGTTATAATACTGTCTCCATCTACATTCCAAGAACAGGTTTATTTATTTATTATTAACATGCTGAGCTATTGTTTGCACAGTACAACCCTCTCTGGCAAGGACATCTTTGACAGTTGAGATCTTTTTTGAGTGTCCAGTTACGACATTTACATTTATGCATTTAGATTGTACTCCAAGTTAAACATTTGATCAGTTCTTGCTTTTTTTCTGGGAATCAAACCAATGACCTTGGCATTTCTAGCACCATGCTCTGTTTTTGCTTTTTTTATGGTGATTTTGTCAATTAAGTTGGAGTTTATAGATGGATTTATTTATTTATCTGTTGAAAGACAACTGACTGTCTTTGAAGGCAGCAACATGTCTTATGTAAATGCTCCACAGAAATATGTCTGATCAGGGTCATATAAAAACCAAACCACATAGAGCTTCTCTAATAATTATTTATTTACTAATTATTATTAAAGTGAAACCACTTACTAATCAAATATTAAAAAATTTAGTTCTGCACATCCCAAAATTAAACCATAGGTTTTGCAGTTCAAAAGGCCATTTCACAATTTCAAATAAATGCTAAACTTGGATAGTTGATGGTGTTTGAATCCCAGAGGCACACACATTTAAAATATTAATTAGCAGAAAATCAAATGCATATGAAACAGTGAAGACAATAATGATTCAAGAGTTGACAAAGCCACTGGGACTTGAAACAGCTGGTGAGCCCCAGTTCCCAGAGATTCCCCTCTGTCCAAGCCCTGCTCTTCCACCTGCCACTAAACCAGATTGGAGTGAATCGCAAACACTCATCAACCAGAGGGATGTAGGGGAGGGGCCCAGTAAACAATAATTGCAAAAAACACTAGAGACAGAGTCCCTCAACCATGCCGCTCCCATGACCTCGGGCTTAGAACAAGACTTAAGAGGTCAATGGCAGGCTTTGTTAGGGCTTAGCAGGGTGGGGGACAAAGTACCACCCTCGGTCTTTAAATCATAGCCACTCTTCCCTTCTACATCCCAGCTGGGCCATGAGGAGGAATACAATCTCTCTATCAAGACACCAAATGATAAAAAAATACCACAATTCCTCTCTATTCACAGACCTGACATTGGTCAAGTGAAAGGCCTGTCAGAATAAATATCTTCGTTTCTCCTTCAAAAACAGAACATGATTCTCACCCGTGTGCCGTTTGCTGGTGGGCGTCTCGGGAGGGGAGATGACCCCGGACTGAGTGCAAGCAGAGGTCGGGTTCAGGGCGCCTGTAGGTAAAGGTTGACCCCTCTTCAGTAGCTGCCTCTGCTCCTGCTGTCGGAAGCGTGGAGGAACCTCTCTGGGCACATATCGGGGACTGGGCTGCTGTAATGGAGGTAACTGCTGTTGTAGGGAATTACAAGGGCTACGCTTGCCATTGCTGGTGGTGGCAGCAGAGGGTACAGGCAGGTTCAAGGTCAGAATGGGGCTTGAAAGGATGCTGGGATTGGATTTAACAGAGTCTGGCACTGCAAGAGAAGTGGAAATTTAAAGACAAAATCCAAATTTAGATAAATGAAGTTATATAAATAAGTGGCAATATATTAAACTACAATAAAATGCCAATCATCTCATTTATAGTCTTGTTAAATTTTTTAAGCTGCACACAGAAGATTATTATTTTTGTAAATGTAACTAATGAAAGAGTACACACACACACACACACACACACATATATATATATATATACAGTATATATATATAAATCAGGTTATAAAAATTCATATTTTGGCATTATCCTGATTCACTGTGCCTAAATTATTAATTTACATTTTGAGCTGTCAAGTCAGATTTCAAAATTTGTGCCTATGTCATTCAATATCGTTTGCCACGTCCGTGTGGACAGAATACAGTCTGAATACAATATAGCATGTGTGGATGCAGTTTGTAGTTACAACAAGTAGTGTTGTTTCAACTAGTCAGCTAGCTAGCATTTAACATTTCCAGTTCTGAACAGTAACCCTGGTTGACCTTTTGGGGAATCACTCATTCAAAACAAAAAGAATGCTTGAACTCCAGAGAGTCCAAAGGAGAAAGCGACAGAGACTGTCAAAAAGTAAAAAGATCTGAACCACAATGTCAGAAATGATTCTTAATTACTCAGATCACATGCTTTGTTGATATGCGTTTTGCTGGAAATGTTTTTTTTTTTTTTTTTTTGGTCTAAATAAGCTTTGATATGGTGATCATGTATGAAAATCTTAGCTTTCCTAGGCATATTCTTGAAAATTAATGAACGAAACATTGTCGAAACATTATTCCTTCCTTAATTATTCTTTATTTAATTCACTGGAAAGGAAGATCATCATTAAATAACTCTTTAAATTACATTTTTGTTCATCACACAGATCTATCGAATGGCATCGGAACTTCTGGAATCCAGCATTCATATTTATTGCACCTTTGTTTCCTTTTGAAGCTTGAAAAGTTCAAACCAGTGATAAGTACATGATTCAAACTTTCATTTACTGCTTCAAAGTCTAAATGGCAAAAACCTTCACGGAAAACATATTATTTTAAATAAATAAACAAACATCTGTAAATGGACTGTGCATATTCAGAAAGAGAGCTCCTCAACAGTGTTTACTATGAATGCTGTAGAGGAAGAGGAGGATGTGGAAGTCCATGACCTTTGGCCACAAACCACTCAAAGAAAAAAAAAAACTGTCGAAGCGCTATTGTCTTGTGCATCTCATTACTGCACAGAAAACATTTGGAAAAGCTGCATGCTGCAGTGACTAAAGACTACCAACAATAGCAAGTCCCTTTGCCAGCCTAAGATTACTTTTCACGATTTCCAGGGTATTCTGGGTAAACACTACACAGGAGGGACATCTGGGGTAAGGTTCTTTGAGAAGTTTACAAATAATGCTCAGGAGAAAAGAACAGGATTAACATCAGCCTCAAGCACTGAGCAGCTCTGGGCAGAGTTGCTGTAACTCTTCCGAGGTTTTGGGTTAAAGATACATAGTTCGAAGAAAAGCTCCATGCCAAGATGAGCCATTTATAACAGCCTGAATGGCAGATTTGCCTTAGGAAATTAAATGATCTGGAAATACACAATGGCAAAAATAAAACACGATCAAACGGCCTCATGCAGATCTTTGCTTATTTAAAAAAATAAGAGCCTTGAGTTTGTCTCGCAGTTTGTGTCTAGTGTGTGGGTTCAGGAGATACAGTACTTACTAACCAAGCAAAGAACTCTTAATGTTTTCCAGTTGTGAATTGAATACAGAGATCCCTTGCAGTCATTTAAAAACAGAGAGCTGCTGGCCGCTGGCTGAAGATGGTGACGCATATCTATAATTACATTCTGCTCAGTGTTCCTATCCATCGACCATGCTTCCAGCCAATCAGGATGCAGAGCAGTCTTGCCTGTCTCTTTTTCTTCTGTGCCCTTCTCCTTCGCACATTTCCCCTCCTCCTCTACCCTTTCCCTCTCTACGTTTTCTCCTCCATCCCCCACAGCCTGTTCGACTGTTCATTGTCCCTATTGTTCAAAGTGCTTGTGAATTCATTACAGGAAGCAGATGGACACTGGGACCATGAGATCTTCACACTGGCAATCTCAGACAGGCAATTTGCTGTGGGGCCTCTCTCATTCCATTTCTTCCTGTCTGCTTCAATCTTGTGTTCTTGTATTCCATCTACAGCTCCATCGCTCTTTCTCTCTCTCTCTCTCTCAAAATCACACATAAGTAAGCACATATATATGGCTCTTAATCCCAGAATAAATCTGGCACCACTTCTCTTTAAAGCTGGAGAAGAAACAGAATCTTTAATAAATTGAATACTGTATATGTCTAGGGGTTTGAATCATCAGGGACACTGGCAGAAACAATATTATATCAGTATTAGGGTTTTTAATGTTAACAATTGTTTGCATGGGTTTCCTTCTTTTATTGTCAAAACCGTAACAGTCTGGCTGCAGTTGAACCCGCTAGTTTCCCTCTAGATTACCCAGAATTCCACCTGTCAGTTTTACAAATATGAAAAGAACCTAGACTCTCTTAATAACTCTTTTCTTTCCATAAATGGGGGGTTGACAAAGTCCTCCTGTAGCGAATAATATCCATATTCAAAATGTAATAATTACTTTAATGTAGCTTGTGCCAACAGTTGTACACGGAAGCAGCTCCAAGAGGATGACGTATGGGGTCAGCGTTGCACATGCGCTGGTGAGTCTCGTGAAAACCAATGTTTGTTAACAGGAGCAAAGGAAGCAAAGTTTCCTTACTTTAGCAAAGGAAAACCAGTCTCCTCTTGGCTTATATCGAAATCCTCCGACATTCTTCTTTCCAAATCCTCGTTTTGTACTTCTAATTAGTGGCCATTATTTTGTTTTGATCTCTCCCCTGCACTTCCGTGTTCATCACTTCTGAGTAGTGCTTGCGCAAAGCTGACCTCATATGTCATCTGCCCGGAGCGTCATCCACCCGGTAGTCATCCACCCGGTACTGCTTCCGTGATTATTACGTTTTAAATATGGTTATTTTTCTTACAAAAATGCATCGATTCGCTACAGGAGGACTTTATTCAAACCCCAGATCTGTGTGAGACACTTTTATAGTAAAGATGGGGGCTTTTTATTTAACTTCTTTTGGACTGATGTACTGCAACACACACTGAGTGCCATTAAACAGTTTGAAAGCTCAAAGACAGTTTTTTTATATAACTCCGACTGGATTCGTCTGAAAGAAGAAAGTCATATACACCTATGACGACTTGAGGGCGAGTAATTTATGGGCTAATTTTCTTTTTTGGATGAACTAACCCTTTAACGATGCAAAGAGAAAATGAGAAATTCTCAAAGGCCGCACAGGCATGAACTGCTGACAAAGCGCATTAGAGTCAGTGCAGAGGATGAGAGATGGTTCTTTGTAATAATACATTTATCAAAAACACAATTTGGGCGGCATTTGAGTCATTCTACTTAGTGTTAAGCCTGAAATTAAACCAAGGTTCAAACACTGATAAAACTTTTCCACCAAAATGGTGCCATGTGCAAGTTTGCTTCGGTAGTTTCTAATGCAGAAAATTTTGTTGATATTGGAAAACAAGGAAAGCAGTTTTTAAATCAGGCTAGACTAGTTACTGGTTTCTGTTTTGGAGCATCTTTATTCATGGAAAATCTAAAATGTTTCAAGAGTGGACACAGTTGGTACTGGTAGAATAGGGGATTGAGACTACTACAACACCAAAATGTTTTTTTTTTTTTTTTTTTTTTTTAATGAAACACCAATTAAACTTTTCATTTAGCTGAAAATAAACATTTGGGTAATTAAATTTGGGTAATTGGGTAATTGAACTTGCAACGCCGTTTAGGGTGTTAAATGTTCTCAGCCAATAAATTAAACCAGTCGTAGTAAAATTTCTTCAGCAACCATTTCATTACGCAAGGTTTTAACATCAAAATACACAAAGGAGGACGTTTCTCTCTTTTCTTCAGTGAAATTCTATGGCAAGTCAATCTGCCTTGAGTAAAGAAAAATGTAATACATAAGATATTTCTGCCATTCAGTCTATAGTATTTGGAGAACCAGGGGGACCACAATTTCATATAGCTTTAATTAAATGAAAAAAAAAAAAAAACCTTCGGTTACCTAAAATCTGAGTCACCATAGAACATAAAAAATACCCATAAAAGGGTTTAAATGGGAGGTTGGGGAAGCATTGGGACAGTGTTGGTGTGGGTTAGGGAATCATCCTTGCTATGGAGATAGTTGACCTCTCACTTTTGGCATAAATCTGGTTCACTTTGTAGCTTATTATGGCTTATAACTACCCACTTAAAACAGAAAGTTGACTGCCTGACTGACATTTAAAGCAACTAACCACAGCTATTTTGTAAAAATCTCACTGCAAAGCATTGTTCAAAGATGTTAAAAATTAAGTTAAAGCACATTACTGATACACAGAAACTAGAGCATTTTTGACACTTTCTTTTTATGGTATATTTTTCAAATTCATATTATGTATTTATTTTTTAAATATATTTTCTTTGAGTTTGAATTTAGAGCGATTATTACTATTTTTTTTTTGTTTGCTTTACTACTGTGACGGTATTGACAGCTGCCCCTGCAACGTAGCAATGTTGGTATGCAAGACAGTACAGTTAAATAGCATGATAAATGAAGGCCTCTTAACTGATTAATGTGTTCCAGAATAAATCAACATAACAGAATCTAAACTTTCATGATTAATTTGAGTATTTATAAATGTCACAATTGAAGACCCTCCTTCCTTTCTGTTCAGGCAAATTAGCTACTAATTAGACTGCAATTCATGAAAATCAGCCTCATGGTGAGTGTTGACGTAATTAATTGGATGAGAAATTGCAAATTAATTGCATCAAGAATTTCAGTTTATCTAGCAGTGAAGTGATGCTGTTATCATTTGCAACACTGTAATATTCTGCTACAAGGGGAAATCACTGTGAACCACAGAAAACGTCCAATTCAAAAAGAAAAAAAATTGTCATGCATTTAATTTTTCCATTACCCATTAAAAAGTCAACTGACTGCAGGAAATTTCCATCCCAGCGGGGCATAATTGGGGCAGAAAATGCCTCAGTCTGAACTCTGTTTTATTGTGGCCTTGCTGTGCCGCACTAAGAAATTGGTGACCTTTGCAAAAAGCCACTTTCACTTACGCAGTAAATGATTTTGCATGTTATGAGGAGATGTGCCTTTTTAAACAAGTCTGAGTGTTCAAAAACACAGGCATAGCTCAAACATGTTTACTGGTGCTGGGGCCACCAACTATTACTAAGAAAGGTCTTTGAGGTGGGTTAAAGGTTGCTTATATCTCTCATCTCAATGTCTTGATGTCAGAAAGATCTTCCTTTATGTCCTCGATTTTTAGAGCACTGGTAATTCCTGAAGACTATTTACATTTACTTTGAGTCCGATAGCCCATTTCCAACAGAAGTTAATGAAGTTAATTAAGCTATAATTATAGAACGTCCACGTTCATGTAAATATGCATATACACAGATCTATATTTCAGGATAGATGAGAGCAATACAATACTCTCTCTCTCTCTCTCTCTCTCTCTCTCTCTCTCTATATATAATACAAATACACTAACTTGTTGGTTTAAAAATCTACATATGTCACATTTATTGTCCAACTACAAATATTTCAGCAAAATGTATATTTTATTTAGAATTATTGCGCTCCTACTTCATTGCGCTCTGTCTGTTTGGCATACATGCGCGCGGCGGCGCTCATTCTAAATGAAGTCTGTTGAGCTTAGCGGAGAATCTTAAAGCAGAGGGTTTATAAGTTTCTGACAGCAAAATGGAAATATTTCCATGACATTCTAACATTTGCAGATGGAGAGTATACCAGTGAAATGTAAGTAATGCATTAAGAAAAACATTACATCTCAAACACATTAAACGACACACGCATCTGAAGGGGCAAGTCATATTTAACTATATGTAATAAAAATATAAACTATACTGTTTCTTATGAGTTTTTAAAGCCCTTAATAACAACACACTAAGTACCACCATGGTGGCAGTTGCTGCCATTTCAATACCATAGTGGTACCATGTGAATACCATTGTGAATGATATAGTAACCATATGCAAGTACCAAAATATTAGGGCTGGGTAACTATTAGAGGTCGACTGATGTATTGGTTTTGCCGATTAATCGGCACCGATAGTTGATTGCTGGAACAATCGGTTATCGGCAAAAATCCATGCCGATAGTTTTCCGGGTTGCGTCCATTGCTGGAGCGGCTGAGAACGGTCTGTTTTCATTATACAGTGCGAGAGAGGCCTCTAGTGGTTGAAATCACTGACAGCATGTGCTGTTTGTTAAGACACGTGATGCTGCACGCTAAACAGAGTCAGAAACTTCAGACCCGGATTTAAATGCAGCTGACAGAAAATCCTGCCGCGCCACAGAGTGCCATTCACATAGTTTTCCATTAAATTACATTATATTCGCCCCAAATCATTGTTAATGTACACAATGAATTGTATATTGCGCATTTTCATTGAAACGTTTGTCTTTCTGTTGCTCTACTAAAGTCTGTATGCTTCATTTATAAAGCTATATTATAGATCGCTCTTTCCGTTTGCTCCGTTTTTATAAACACTGAACTTCAAACTTATCTATGCCTCATTGTTCATTCTTGAAGTAAACTTGTGTCCGTTTGGTGAACTAATAAACTGTTTTAGACCGCTGCTCGAGTTGAACGTGACGTGTCCGGAGTGTGTGACAGGTGAGTTCTCCTAGACTCAGCGCTGCTCTTTTATTTTGATAAGATAATCATTAAGTATTCAAGAATAGAAGCAATTAAAGTGTGAGAGTATACATTGTGCTGGTAGGGCCCTGTGATTTCCGCGATGTGGAAAACGCGGACGGAATCGCGGAATCCAGTCAGAAAAACAGAATTCACAGTTTAACGCAGAATGTCACGGGATTGGTCAAATGTTGAATGAATTAATCAAAAGTAGGTCATCACACTTAAATCCAATCACAATATGGACTAGTATCTGTTACTATTAAGCCACAAAAGTCAATTTAAATATGAATCCTGCATGTTCTGAGTGACTCTGTGAATGAATGGTGCAGACGCGAGGTTTCATTTATACTGAAGTGCGTGTGACGCTCGCGGTGATTTCAGCTTCTGTCGTCTCTCTGAATGAGGACGTAAACACATGAACAACATCTCCAGAACTGCTCTGAGAGAGCTTTCATGAGCTTTCATGAGCTTCTGACTGTTTGATTTGAGGAAAACTAGCCTCATATCACATACACAGAATGTAAAGGTAATCAAGGTAATTGCGTCAAAATAAAAGTCCGGTCTATTTTTCAGTAGAATGTACACAGCCTACTACTACTACTACTACTACTACTACTACTACTAAATTGAAACAAACATTATTTTTTAATGAATAATCACACAACATTTCTTCCATGTTTTAATTTTAATAGTACATCCCCTTTGTTTGCCAAAAAAAAAGTTTGCTTAATTTTCAGTAATTAAAAGATAAATTAAATTAATATTTCATGCCTTGATTTGATAACCAGAAAAATTTAAATACACAACACAGTATTTTTGAGGGGGAAAAAATCATAAGGCTTCTTTAATAAAAAAAAAAAAATAAAATAAGTTGTTTTATGGATTCAAATAATTACACATGCTAAAACACAGAATTTGGTAACAATAAAAAATATGGTGAGAAAAAAATAAAACATTTCATAGGGCCCTAAACATGTAATTTTTGTTAAACTCTTATTAAATTGATGTGAAAATGTATAAGTTTCATGGTTTTAATTAATTAGACTTGCTTTTTGATTAATACACTTTAACTATTAAAACAGTGAAGAAAAAGTAAAACAGAAAAAAAAACAGAATCCAGAAAAATTCAAACGGAAATAATGGAATTTGTAAAAAAATAAAATGGAATTTTGTGGTAATTTCAACATTTACTATTACTATTATTATTATTCTTATTTTTTTACTTATAATTATTGTGTTTTTGTACCTGTGTTTGTTTTTTTTTTTTTTAAATAAAGCACTATTTTAGTTTTTGTTCAGTATCCGTTTTAAAAACTATCGGTTAATTAATGGGTATTGGCCAGTGTGGTCCAACCTAGCTATCAGTATCGGCAAAATCCACTATCGGTTGACCTCTAGTAACTATAGATAGTGTTGGGTCTTAGGCCATCTTGTAGAGTCCTTCACCAGTCGAGTACATGCAGTACAGTAGATGTTTATTAAGGTCTTGACATCTTAATTTTCTTAATTTTATTTTTATCTCTTATGTTACACATGACATGGAGTTTATGTTAAGTTCAAGTACAAATTTACTACTGAGTTCATTTATAATTGCGCTGAAGGCTGGACTTGATTCTGCGAGTGACTGAGTACACCAAATGTAGTTATAGATTAATTATATCCCTATTTTTATTCACTAATTATATACAATATTCACTAAAGTCTGAAATTTTAACATAAGTTGTCAGAAAACAAGAAACAATATATAAAAAAGAAAATTAGAGCTTCAAGTAATTTAAAAGGTTTTAAGACTAACTGAAAAAAAAAAAAAAAATCAACAATAACGTGTCCATAAATTAGATCCAGCAAACTGCTGATACTGAGGAGTATCTCTCATCCCAGTATTACCCGTCTGGGTTTCCCTACACCCCAGTGAACATATGCTAATGAAATAATGCATGTGTCACCAAGCATTAGCCTGCACAGGCATGAAATCAAAGCGACAAAAGCTATCTTCAGACTAATGAGGGAGATCTCCATATCTGCTGACCTTACTACACACGAGCCGCATTAAATTTTAGCTGAATTACATTACTCTTCTGTTGAAATATAACAATATTGTATTTTTAAAGATTAAAGGGACTTCAAAAAATACTTACCTTTGGTTTTCTGTTCAGTATCCTGTAAATGAAAGCAAGAGATGCATTATCAGCAAAAGCCATGATATATTTGACTCTACTTCTTCAGTGTAGTAGTTTACATGTTATTTGCATACAGTATAATGAATATTCATATTTCTGTAGCAGGCTGCCCTGACATTTTACTGCAAATAAATTATGTATTCCAATTGTGTAATTCATTTATGGTTAGTCTACATTTTCTTCATCATCAAAAATATATAAATACGTGTGTATTAAATATTTATATTAATAAAAGCATACACAAATATCAGCAAAGTATCATCACAGTTATAAATGACAAGAATGATGCACGAAAAAGGATGCATTTTTTTAACCCAACTCATTAGTGTCATACTCAGAAATATGGACATGATTACTACGCAAATATAGAGTGTGTTCCTGTTGTTGGAGTGTTTTTTTGCTAATAGCCTGCAATTAACTCAATTAACATACTTTGAATGTACTGGTACTTTGATAATAAAGGTTAATATTAACATTAAAATAAAGAAATAACACTACCAGACCTGTATCAGTAGTACTGAGGGTAGACTTGATTTGGTACCCTGTCTGACTGATAGGTGGCCCTTAAAAGACTGAATTTGTTCTGAATAAGAACTGGTACTTCATTAATAAGAATGCTGTTAATATTATTGGATGTACTTCTTTTGCTTATTAAAGAAATACTTGACAGTTACATGTCCTTGTTCTAATTTAAATTCAATATGTATATTTTTATGTAGCATTTGAAATAACATGTTCAATATCATATATTTGACCCTGGACCACAAAACCAGACTTAAGTCGCTGGGGTATATTTGTAGCAATAGCCAAAAATACACTGTATGGGTCAAAATGATTGATTTTTATTTTATGCCAAAAATCATTAGGACATTAAGTAAAGATAATGTTCCATGAAGATATTTAATAAATGTCCTACTGTTAATATATCAAAACAAAAATTTTACTAACTTTGATTAGTAATATGTATTGCTAAGAACTTCATTTGGACAAATTTAAAGGCGACTTTCTCGATATTTAGAT